>NW_024081719.1:180450-599585 GCF_003009895.1 Hyaena hyaena | reverse complement strand
TTTTCCCCTCTCACTCCCCGTAGAGGGTAGAGGGGGATCGCCTCCCACCCTGGAGTCTCCGATCCCGGCCCGATTTTATCTTCCCTGGTTCGCACCACATTAGAAGGCTCTCTCAGTGGATTCTGTGTCCTTTTTCTCCCAATCTCTCAGGTTTTGTAAGGTTTCCAATGGCTTCAGATTTTTTCTGTGTGATGTATGGGCGCGAGTGCAAGTATGGAGCTCCTTACTTCTCCGCCATCTTACCCTCTCTCTCCCACATCTCCCATTTCTTACCACGCATCTCACCTCGTATATTCCATGTGCACCTGCCCATCTTCTCCATTAGAATATAAGCATCTCTTCTCTCCCCTTCCCCTACTGTAAAGGTGAGCATGGTGCTTGATTCATAACAAGTGCAGGAAAGATACATATATTTTTTAAGTTTATTTATTTATTTTGAGAGAGAGAGCAGGGGAGGAGCAGAGAGAGAGAGAAGAGAGAGAATCCCAAGGAGGCTCCGTGCTTTGAGCACAAAGCCCGATGCAAGGCTCCAACTCACAAACTGCGAGATCATGACCTGAACTGAAATCAAGAGTCAGACACTCCTCTGACTGAGCCACCCAGGCATCCCGAAAGAGGCACATATTTGGGCAAACACATGTGTGGCCAAAGACTGGGGGGTGTGGCTGTTCCAACAGATTTAAGATTCTTTTTTTTCTGAAGGTAACTTTAATGAGGCGTGGGCTGACTCTTGATTCATGAAGGTAAAGATGAAGAGGAAGGGCATCGCTGATGGCTGGCTGATGCACTATTGGAGACTTCCCAACCAAGTGAGGGCCAAGCCTCAGGTTTCTTCTGCAACAAGAGGTGTCCTATTTGGGTCAACTTCCAGAGGCCAGACAGAAGCCCCACCCCACACACTCTCTGGCACTTTCTCACAGCTGCCTTGGAAACAGAGATGGTGAGGACCTGTATTCTTCCGGCCTTCCAGAGCTATCCTGAAAAAGGGGGAATGTTGTCTAGTGAAACCTCAGATCGCATATCTGAAACTTCACAGGGATAGAGGTCAAGGCCAAGGAGAGCGGTTATCCTTCCCCCTGGTGAGTGCCGACTCCTTTGTTGGGCAGGGACTCAGGCGGGATCCCTCCGATTCTGGGAGGGGCCAGTGGGGCCTGGACCCTCAGCTTTATTCTTCTGGTATTTTAGCTCTTGTTGTGGATGATGCTCTGAGCTGCTGCCTCCCTCCTCAACGGGGCTCTGCCCCAAAGTCTTTGGAGCCCATGCTGCTAAGAAATTTGAAAGGATTGGGGCACCTGGGTGGCTTAGTTAGTAAAGCGTCTGACTTCAGCTCAGGTCATGATCTTGTGGTCCTTGAGTTGGAGCCCCGCATCGGGCTCTGTGCTGACAGCTCAGAGCCTGGATCCTGCTTCAGATTCTGTGTCTCCCTCTCTCTCTGCCCCTCCCCCACTCATCTCTCTCTCTCTCTCTGTCAAAAATGAATAAACTTTAAAAATATTTTTTTAAAAAGAAATTTGAAAGGATGAATGAAAGTTGATGTCTGGGGGACTGTTTTGAAAAACTCACATTCAGCTGTGAGTGTTATCATTGTTAATTATAAGTTCAAACTCGAGATGATATTATCACTATCCATTATAGTTAGCTTCCTCTTTTGCAGGGAAGATGAAGGATGAAAGCCATACGTTTTGTAAATTGATTACTAATGTTCAAAAGGCTCGAATATAAGATAACACACCACATTCTCACTAGATAGAGCATAATTTAAATTTTCTTTGATTCAGAAAACACTTCAGCATCTTGCAGTCAATCTGCTAACACTACAAGAAATTCTGATTTTTGTATGGCTAATTGAGTTTTGGATAAACTCTGGTTCGCCATATCTTTAATAGTATTAAATTAACATATATTTATTTTTGATTCAGGGACACTTATTCAGGACTTATGGTGTGCAGGGTTCTGTGACATGTGATAACAATAAATAAAAGTCTAGATGGAGAAAACAAAACTTTATGAGACAGAATGAAGGGCAGTTCAGTTGAAGGGAACTTCAGTCAGAAGTTTCCGGGGATCGGAAGCACAGGTGTGCTCAGGGAATAGTGAGATGCAAAGTGTACTTGAGAGCAAAAGCCTTGCAGATCGTCATAATTATTATTATTACAATAAGAAGCACGGTCTGTTAAGCATTTACCGCTAGTCAGGTCTTGTGCTAAGTGTTTTCCGTTAGGCAACCATGGAATCTTCTCAGTAACTTTGTGAGGAAGATTCTGTTTTGCTTTGCAGCTGAGGAAACGGAGGCACAAGGTGATTACTAACTTGCTGCCTTAGGAAGTGATGGAGCTGAGATTTGTGCCCAGGCTCTGTGACTCCACAGCCTGTGTTCTCAGGAGATCTGATGGGCAAAGATCAGGTAGCAGAGGCTCTGCGCGCTGGATCAGGAAGGACTTTGGGGAATGTACCTGAACAAAGAAGCATGTATAAAAAGTCCCCACGTTCATTATTAAGATTATTATGAGCTCTCCCCTCAAGCTGTGCTCTTGGTCCTGAAATTACCTATCTTTTCCCCTCTGCCATTTCCCGTCCTTCTAGGAATAGTGTACCGGAAAGAAGGGGTAAATGGGGTTCAGCTCCCTGTTTTGCTGCTAGCCAGCTGGCTGATCTGGGACAAGCTATCCAGCCTCACCGAGCCTCATTTTCCTCGACTCTAAAATAGGAATAGTAACTCCAGGGTTGTTGTCAGGATCAACTTAGATATCCTTTGTAAAACAGAACAAAATCTGAACTCATTAACTGTAGTTCGTAAGAGTGGTTCCAAATAATCTCTTTCACAAAGTGCTGCCAATGCCGATTATCTTGAATAATTGAAGTTATACTTGAATGTGGATTTATTCGTCTTTCTCCCCATCACCTCAAGGCCAGCCACAGTATCTCTACTCTCTTCAGAGTCCCAACGTCAGCTCCTGCTGGATGCTAAATGACTCTAGCTGGGGTCCCTTCCCACTAGAATGGATCTGGAGGGTCACCACCTCATCAGTCCACTGAGATGTCAGCCTGGTAGGTGACCAGATCAAGGAGAAGGGTCATTTGTTGACAGTCAAGTGAGGTGTGAAGAAGAGGAATGAGGAACTAATGTAAAACTCAGGTACACCATGGACCACTGAAGGGCCCATGCACCGTGGGAATTGCAGAGTGGATAGATGTCAGTTGGAGGGAGCACCGAAGGGGAGGACCTCCCGAGGACCCCCCATTTGGCCCAAGACTGGCTGTACTGGCATTCCTCTCCACACCTCCCCACTGCTTTCAGCTTCCTCTACCACAAGGCACCAATGCCATTTATGAGTTCTGTTGAATGGGCTTTATTTACATCACTCTACACACTTCATCTCCCCTACCTGAAAATAGGATGTTTTTACATTAAAAAAAAAAACAAGCATAATGCCAAATAGTTTACAGAAATTATCTCTAATTTTCATCAAAACTCCAAAAACCGTATTATCATTATTACTGTGTACCGTTGAGGAAACTGTTGTCCAAATGATACGGCTGATAAGCTATGGAATAAATACTAAGGGCCATGGTTTTGAAGCTGGAAGCCTTTGTTCTGGCCCCTCAGTGTTTTTGCTATGGATTGGGAAGATCTCTTCTACTTTCCCATATGGAGCAGTTACATGATAGTGAATGTGACAGCATTTTGTCAACCACTAACAGTACAAATGTTGATTGGGCATCTAACACATGCTAGCCAAAGGTAATCAGACATAGGGTATTATTTCTATCAATTCCTGTAAACCTAATGTTGGGTAGCCCCACACCCTGCTCCCTCTCTTCTGAATTATACTTCTGATGGAAGGGTTTTGCTTACACCATAGTTCCTGGGAAATTCCACTCTGACTCAGTGTATTATTATCAGACAAAGCCATCACTTCCCTGCTTATCCATTTTCTCATCTAGCAAATGAGGATGAAGAGAACTTGCCTGAGAAAATTCTGGGAGAGAAGTGTCACCTGGATTTAAAGCATTATTCAGGAAAAACACATAACATCCAACACAGATGTGAGGGAAGTGTTGATTTTTAGCTGTTTTTAACAGGTGCCCTGATGGGCAAGAGACACCAATGGGGAAGCAATCCACACAGACACCTCAAACTACCTGAGATACAGAGACAGGACAAGCCCACACTGGACTGTGGGGAAGGGTGCTCGCTACATTTGCAGACACTGAAAACATTACATCCTAGTAAAATCGGTCCTCCAATCTTGCAGGGCTGTCTGGCGAGGGCAAGAGTTGGCACTGACCAAAGCCAGGAAGAAACGGATCTGATGGGATGCCCAGAGGGTGTGGAGTGAAACTGTCCAGATGGCAGATGAACACATACAGCAGAACGTGGCACCACAGAGTAGATCCTGCGGTAAGAGCGCTGTCTTAGCCCCACCTGCCAGGCAACGCCATTAGAAGGAAAGAACCCAGCACCCTCCCCTCCAGGTCCGTAATGTGACTTTTCTCAAACATAGAAGCATGGCTGTTTTTACATGACCTGGAGCACTGGGAGCTCTCAGGACTTGAAATCTCGTTATTATCGATGGCCCTGGCTGCATGCCAACTATAGACCTTAGGTCAGCTCTTGCAGCTTCACACCTCAGTGAGAAAAGAAGGAGCCCCCAAAGTATAAGGAACACTGTTCTCATTTTGTGATGTTCCCACAGAGAAGCAGGAAGCATCAGAAATCCTGGGAAAACTTGGTGGGGAAGGGAGGTAAGAGAGAGAATGGCATGGGGACAGAGATTGTCTTTGTCATACAATTTATTGTTCAGACTAGGACACTTTTGAGTGTGGAGGAGAAAGGAAACCATAATAATAATCACACTAGCACAACAGGAATTGTCCAGGGTTGACCCGGCCCAACCAAGATGTGTGGCCATTGTATCCAATGTCCCAGTAGAGATGTTGAATAAGCAAGCGGTGGGTCGATATTTAGGGGGGAGGTCTCAGCCAGAGTTATACTTTTGGAGGTTGTCAGCTTATATGTAAAACTTAAAGCCATGGGATTGAGTGACATCACTAAGTGATAAATGAAGTGATAAATGAAGAAGAGAAGACCAAGGAGCAGAGTCAGAGGCATCGACAGAGTAAGGACAGGGACACTCCCACATTGGGAGGTCAAGAAAAAGAGGAGGGACCAGCCAGGCCAGCGCACACCAACCTACATATGTGAGTGGAGGATTAGGTCATGAGGGTTTCTTCAGAAAACAAAAATTTTCTTAATCCTTAGATAATATTTTTTTGAGAAAGAGAGGGCACAATTGAGTGAGGGGCAGGGAGAGAGGGAGAGGGATAGAAGCAGGGCTCACCCAAAGCAGGGCTTGAGCTCACAAACTGTGAGATCATGACCTGAGCTGGTCAGATGCTTAACAACCGAGCCACCAGACACCCTAGATTAATAATTTTTAAAATTACCATCAAAATAGAAATGCAAAGTTTAAAACTTCTTGTCGAAGCCCCTACATTCTCAAGAATTTTCTTGGGTCCCTGGTTTGAGAGACAGTGTCACATTCATCGGGGCAGAACCCATGGCACAGATGGTGACTGGTGGACTCCAGGCAATTGCCTTAACACATCAAGATTCCCATGTGATTTTGTTGGATCCTGAAAATAATCCCTCAGTTAGGCAGGGGGAAATGGTCACATTCCATATTACAGATGTGGGAACTGAAGCACTGAGTGAACTTCCTGGTCTCACCTCTTTATGTGAAGGTGTCTGCCTCCTGAAAATCAGTTTTTATATATATCTGTTTCCTTCTTCTCCTTCTTCTTCTTTCTTCTTCTTCTTTCTTCTTCTTCTTCTTCTTCTTCTTCTTCTTCTTCTTCTTCTTCTTCTTCTTCTTCTTCTTCTTCTCCTTCTTCTTCTTCTCCTTCTTCACACTAGCTTTGTACCACACTTCCTTTAAAAATAAATTGCTGCAGGATTTTCAAGACTATACTTCTGCCCCCATCCTTTTCCTTTTGAAATTTCTTTGTTCCTACCCCATGTAAGACTTCTAAACTAAAGCTCTCATCCTCATGGCTCTCCAGACTCAAGAAGCTGGAATGTCCCCTCCCAGCTGACCTTGGAAGGACTCTCTTCTAAGGATCTTTTTTATGTGACCAAGTTTTCCTTGAGTAGGAGTCACATTCTCTGCAGAAGCAATAGTTCCCCAAACTGAGCCCATTTTAGAGGGATGGGTCCTTTTACTAATGAAGAATGGAGATTCAAAATGGAACGGTGGTTTGGCTTTCTTACTATTCAGGGGAGTGCTGCGTCTTGGTGGAGGATGCTCTGGGTTAAGAGACAAGAGACCTGTGTTCTCTGAGTTTGTGCCAGCCAAGTTCCTAAGAGTGTCCTTTCCCAATGGTCTGATTTGACATTCAGGGCAACATCCATCTTGCTGTGGAGTCCTAGGGATTCTACAGGAAATAATAAAAAAATCAACAGAGTATGAGATTTGGATTCAAATGAGTTAGAACTGAGATTTTATTTTGCCTATTTACTAGCTACGTATCTTTAGATAAATACCACAATCCCTTCCTACCTCAGTTTGTTTGCCTATAAAAATGGGCATTACAAATAAAAGTTCACAGCATCGTGGGGAAAAAGTGGGACCAGTGCCAAAGGCACTTAATAATTAAACATTATACAAGAGTTAGCTGTCAGTATTGTTGTTACCAAATTTAAGATATCAAGCCAACACTCAGAGATTAGTTGTGGCCAGAGATCTAGAAGCAGCTGGAGAAATGTAAAGGAGCAGCCTCAGGACTTTCTCTATTCTGTCATCATGGAAATACTAACCTAATAGAAGGATTCTTCAAGTCAGCAGTTTCAATTTCCATATCTCTTGATAAATACAGGACTTTGCTTTGATTCTCTGAGCTCAAGAGAAGCTCACTATTCATTAGTTCTATTGTGCCCTAAGATTAAACCTGGTTGACTTATTGTTTGCTTAGATGGTGCCTTTCTTTGGAGAACCCCATTTATTCACCTATTGATTCAATAAAGGTGTATGGAGTTTCTGTTGTGTGCTACCCAGTGTGGGGCACACAAAATCAGACTTGGACACTCCTCTCAAGAACTTTATGGTCAAGTGGCAAAGGCAACTAATGTCAATCATTATGGCACAATGAAGCAAACGCTAAAACAATGGTACCCGTGAGACAAGCATGGGGATGGGGGAAAGCAATGCTATTTTGGCTACAGGACTTAAGGAAACTTTCAGTGAGAAGATGAAATGGGACCTTACAGCAGGCAGATCAAGAGGCAGCATTTTAGGCCCAGGAGCGTAGCTTGAAACAAGACATCAGAGGCCAGAAGTTCAGGGAAATTGTAAGCAGATCAGTGTTTCTGGAGTATTGCTTACGTTTGTGCACGAGTGTTTTGGTGGGCGGAGAGAGAGACAGAGAGAGAGAGAGAGAGAGAGAGAACAGGGGAAGGAGAAAAAGCTGATTGGTGATATCGTTATTAAATAAAAGGATACCAGAGACAAAACATCTTTTCCCTTCCACACCTTGGCTTTTCCTGAGACTGACAATTCACCTACTTCTGCAAACTTCATTCTAGTGCTGCTGGCTAAATGCCAAGCACTGTGCTGAAAGCTCAGGATAAAAACAAGAATAAGACATTGGAGATAACAAGGACATCCGAAATCTTGACCTCCAGCACAAAGTTCTACCCTTTCAGCTAATCTGCTCAAGCGCTAACCTCCTACCCTGTTAAGGTCACCAGTCTGTTGGCCTCCCAGTTTTCCCACTGATCTTGCCTTTATGTGTTTATTTCCTCTTCACCTGAATTCCATATTCTGGTGTGGCTGCCACTCTTTTATAAAACCTTAACTTCTCTCCCCATCCCCTCTGGTATTCAGCGGCCAAAGGTCCACCCTGGTTAAAACCAATGGTCCATCTTCTCTATGCCCACACTGGAGAGGCTGAACATTATCAAAAGGAGGGAAAGGAGGGAGGGAGGGAGAGAGGGGAAAGAAAATACTCATACAAGTCGGCTTGCTCAACTTCCTCCAATGTAGGACCATAAATCTCAAAGGAAAACTCTGCACGCGCCAGACAATACACCTATGTTTTCCTAAATGGAGAAATTCAGCTTCCTACTCTCTGAGATTACTATTTTATGCCTTCCTTTTTCCCCTCCAATCTCTGCCACCATCCCCCAGCTGATGATCTTGCTTCAAAGATCTCTTTGGGGAAAAAACGAGGTCATTCTCATACAGACGATTCTTCCAAACCACTGCGTCTGCAGCCGCACGTACCCTGCCTCCCTGCCTGTCACAACGGGCGAAACGCAGCTGCTCTACCTCTCCTGTGCTTTGTTCCCATCGCTTCTTATCTTCTCCAGAGCTTTGAGAGAAAAGAGGACAGAGAATGATTTAAGTTTCCTAGTTTCAGAGTGGATCGATGCGTCATTTTTCCTATATGTTCTATCCTCCTTGGAAGAAGAAGGCTATGTGACTTTGGATAAGTGACAGAGCCTCTGAATCTCAGCTTTTTTATCTGTATACTGGGCATAACAACCTTCCTGCCTACCTCACAGGATTGCCATGGGGGTTCAATGTGTTGGAATTGGAAACACTTTGCAAACATCAGAGTGACATGATACGATAAAGAATAATTAGGGGCCGTGTCTTCTGATTTAAGACAGTAAATTGTATACGTAGTCATCTCAGATGACTCAAAATAAGAAATTTGAATGAAAGGACTTTTTTTTTTTAAGTTTATTTATTTTGAAATAGAAAGAGCACGCTCAGTGCACAGCCTGACACGGGGCTCAATCCTATGACCCTGGGATCATTACCTGAGCTGAAATTAAGAGTCAGAGGCTTAACTGACTGAGCCATCCAGGAGCCCCTGAAAAGACTATTTAAAGAGGAGTGGAGAGGGTTAAAGCAACAGACAAGATACAGTGAGGCACGAAGAGATTAGCCACAGTGGGAAGCAGCGATGTCCACAAGGATTCAAGGGGCAAGGGAAACACATGCTGTCCCCCGGTGCTGGGGAGGCAGCCAGAAGGCAGGGCAGCCCAGAGGAGCCACAGCCCTGGGAGCAGACAGCTCCTGCAAGTCTACTGATGCTGAAGCAGGGGTGCAGGAGAGCACCGCCCCTCTCTGTTCTTCCACCTTCTGATCCCCTGCTGCCCACCGTGGGTCAAATCCAGCAGAAGCCAGAGGGAAGGCATCCTGGGTGAGTCGGTGCAGAGTTAGCCTCTGGGGGACGAAGCAGGGTGGAGAAGAGTGGGGGTGCACCTGGGCAAAGGCAGAGAAGCCTTTCCTTGACAAGGGAAGTGCAGCTTTTCAGTAAACACACTGCCTTGGTGAAATCTCACATTACCAAAGATACAAAGCCAGAGGATTCAAACTTCCACCTTGCCTTTGTGTTCAGAGCGAATTCTCCCCGGCAGAGCAGGTGCCTCACAGGTGAGTCTGCAGCCTAGGAGGCCCCGGAGCTCAACCTGCAAGGCAGAGTCTGACATCAGTGATTTTAGTTCGTGGACCAGAAGCTCAGAGAAGGAAATATCAACTCTTGACTTCCTACTTCTCCATTGCTCATCTAAAGCCATTCCTTTCCCTTTCTTTCTTCCTCTCCTTTTTTGTTTCCTTTTCTTTTTTTGAAAGAGAGCTTAGCTGTTGACTAATTGTTAGCATAGAGCACACATTTGATGCTCTCCTTGGAGATTCTCGTCTTTGCTTGGTAACAGTCAGTCAGCAAGCTTCCCTCTCAATAATATTAGCCTCCAAGATGGTGAGATAAACAGGCTCATTAAAAAGCAAGTTGTTACACGAAGCAAACACCTTAGACTAATAAAGCTTGGCATCCTCTGTGGTACACCCAGGGAAACGGTATTAGCAGCCTTGATAGCAGTCTGCATTTCAGAGAAAAGCGCAGAAGACAGCCAGTTGATCCTGTAGAATTATTCAGGCAGCCTCATCTGTGTATGACACTATGGGGAAATGCAGGGCCAGTGAGCTCAGAGGCACAGTGTTTAAGCAGCACACCTACAGGCGGAGCTTTTCACTCATTTAGGAGGACTTTTTTAATACATTTGACAAACATCTATGGCGTATTCATGACGTGCACCATACTGGTTCCTGAGCACATAAAGATGAGTAAGGTACTGTCCCAGCCATGAAGGGCTCACATTCTTCTGAGTGACACAGCTGGACGGTGAACAGACCCAGGATCCAAGGAGTTAAGTGTAATGATAGAGATATTCCCAGAACGAGTCTGTGGAACACAAAGAAGGTGTAATTAGCCCAATTAGGGCTGGGATACAGGGTGAGGGCCACTCTTTGGGGGCCTGTGGCTTTTTAATTTATTTCAGGGAACAGTTAATACATCACATATGAAGTTATGTCTAAGAACTTGATGGCCTTGTCTTTCCTTCCACTTGGAGACTAACTGAACTTCTAGGCACAATATTTCACTAGACACCATATAACATGATGCAGTATGGAAGATGGTCCCCACCCGCAGGCCCAGAGCCATTCTTGGAGTAGGTGGGAGGCCTTAGCATGCATGTGGCATCCATGCTGAGCCTGGCCTGGAATGTCATGTACTGAATGCTCAGCTAGAGAAGTTAAAAGTCAGGGAGGGCAGGACATTGGGGACTCTTTTGGTCCAAAGACAAGGGTGGGTTGAAATGATTAAGATGAGATTTATAGGTTACCTATCTAACCTGGACTGATTGAGGAGACATTTTGGAGGTGCAAGGTCTTCCTGGGCTTTTCAGGGGGGAGGTAGGACCTGTCCGGTCTTGGAGAAGAGTCTCAGAGTAGCTCATTCATATCTGAACAGCAGGATGTGGTACGGGAAGATCTAACCTTTCTTCTTTTTTTTAATATAATCTATCATCAAATTGGCTTACATACAACACCCACTGCTCGTCCCAACATAACCTTTCTTAAGAAGATACAACATGCTCTAAAACTCTGATTGGTATTTAGCTTATTTAATGTTCCCATATCCCCGTGGAAGTAGGTGTTTTGTTTTGTTTTGTTCTTTTAAATCTCCATCTTAAAAAGGAATTTGAGGTTCCAGTGAGCATACAGAACTGGACCAAATCACAGAGGAGATAAGACATGAGAGGTTTTGAGTCAAGATCTAATCGATCTTCCTTGCCCCGTATCTCACAGATTCTGAGCCGGGTCTGGGCAATATCTTGGCTCAGCATGTGTTCCCATGGTGTCCTCGGAGTATCATTGGATTGGTTGGTAAAGAATGACAGTGAGCCAGCATATTATTGAGCTGGCCTGCCCCTGTCTGTGTGTGGGTTCTCAGGGGACTGTTGAGACAGACCCATCAGGCCCTGGAATACCATGGGAAACTAGTTAAGGAAGGAGGCACAAGTCTGCAGGTCTCAGAGTCAATGTAGAAGGAAAGGTGTGAAACAATCACATTCCAGTGTGATATTTTTGCTAAACGTATTAACCTCTGAAGAAAGAGATTTTGGCTAATTTTTCTAGAAAACATTCTTTTTCATTTGTACCTTCCTGAACTGGGGTGTGTTCTATTGCTCTCTATTGAGGTCATGAGGTTAGATCTTTCCCAGTAAGCACTGGATTTTTTTTTTTTTTTAATTATTGGATCTTTTGTGAGAGGCATTGGGTCTGCTCTTCTGTATCCATAGTGTTTTTCAACTTTGATTCCCTACTGCCAACTGTTGGTCAATTCAGCAGATTACTCAGCATATGGGAGATGCCCAGTAAGTATTTGCTTAGTTAATGAATTCCAGAAACATTAGCTAGAAAAGGCTATCAGGATCATGTATGAGTTCACAAATGGTTCAGGGTGGGAAGACTAAGATCAGTGGCATCTAATGTAAATTGTCACTGATGGAAACAGACATATGGCACTGCTAGGGACCTCTTGTGTCTTCCCCTTGTCCCCTCTCTACCTTCATTGCACCCCAAATGGAGGTAGAAAGGCAAAACAGAAAAAGAGTCTGATAAAAGGCAGGAAGTTTATCTCTCTCTCTCCTTAGACATTCAAGACTTTTTTCATCAGTATTTTGTAATTTTTAGCACACAGATTACATATATGTTTAATTTGTACCTAAGAATTACATTGTTTTTGGAGTGATTGTAAATGGAATTGTGTTTTTATTTCAGTTTCTACATGTTTGTTGTTATTACCTAGAAATACTATTGATTTTTGTATGTTGATGTTATATTCTTGCTCTTGTTGAACTCGTTTATTAAATCCAGGAGTGTTTTTGTATATCCCTTGGGATTTTCTATGTATATAATCCTGTGGCCTGTAAATAGAGAGTTTTAATTCTTCCTTTTTAATCTATAGGCCTTTTTAGGAATCTTAAGAACCAGACATGTTTTTCTTGTTTCCGATCTTAGCGAGAAAGCACTCAGCCTGTCATTATTATATACAACATTAGTTTTAGGTGTGTTTTGTAGATTTCATTCATTTACTTTTTTAATGTTTATTTATTTATTTTTGAGAGAAAGAGACAGGGCATGAGTTGGGAGGGTCAGAGAGAGAGGGAGACACATAATCCAAAGCAGGCTCCAGGCTCTGAACTGTCAGCACAGAGCTCAACGTGTGGCTCAAACTCACAAGCCATGAGATCATGATCCGAGCTGAAGTCAGAGGCTTAACCAACTGAGCCACCCCAGTGCCTCTGTATATTTCATTTATTAAGTTCAGTAAGTTTCCTTCCTTTCTTAGTTTACATAGAGTTTTTATTATAAACAGGCAATACAGGTGTCAAGAGTTGGACGCTTAGCCAACTGAGCCACCCAGGATCCATGTGTCTGGTTTTGATGTCAGTATAATGCTGTCCTCATAATATGAATTGGGAAGCTTCTCACTTCTTCACATTCCTAGAGAAGATTAGATGGAAATGGTAATAATATCTTCCTTAAATGTTTGGTAGAATTCACTGAGTAAGCCACCTGAGTCTGGAGTGGCTTATTGGAAAGGTTTAACTACAAATTCAATGTCTTTAATAGAAAAACAATTCAGAATATTTATTTTACCTGAGTTTTGCACCTTTGAAATAACTGCTTAATTTCAGCAAAGGTTTCAAAATTATGGGTATAAAAGTGTCATAATCTCCCATATCATCCTTTTAATGTGCATGGGATCTGTAGTGATGTCCTCCCTTTCACTCCTGATATTGGTAATTTGTGTTGTTTTTTGTTTTTTTTTTAACTTGGTCAGCTTCTCTAGAAGTTCATCAATTTAATTGATCTTTTTAAAGAACTAGTGTGGCTTCATTGATACTTTCTGTTGGTTTTCTCATTTCAATTTAATTGATTTCTGCTTTTGTCTCTATTATTTCCCTTCTTTTGCTTTCTTTGGGTTCAATTTGCTCTTTTTTCCTGCTTCCTTAAAGTGTAAGTTTATATAATGTGAGATTTTTCTTCTTGTTAAAAAATTTTTTTTAATGTTTATTCATTTTTAAGAGACAGAGTGTAAGTGGGGAAGGGGCAGACAGAGAGGGAGACACAGAATCCGAAGCAGATGCAGGCTCCAGGCTCTGAACTATCAGCACAGTGCCCGACGTGGGGTTCAAACCCATGGACCATGAGATCATGACCTGAGCCGAAGTTGGACACTTAACCAACTGGGCCCCCATGTCCCCCAAGACTTTTCTTCTTTTCCATGTAATTATTTAATGCTGCAAATTTCCCTGTACGCACTGCTTTAGAGGCAACCCATGCATTTTGATGTGCTGTTTCCTACAGCCTCTGCTGTTTACCCTTGCTGCCCAGTACCACAGCGGGGGCCACCTCAGAGCTGAGACACAAAAGAAGACCAATACTCCCAAAGTTCCTCCCCTCACTGGCTAGTCTTCACTTTTTTGACATCCCAACCCAATCTGCATGCTAATGTGAACTTGTCAAAAGTCCTCGAGAGTTGGGTTTTTGAACTGTTTAGAGGTTTTCATCGTAATCAGTGGACTGTGGAGCCGTGGAGGGCTAACTCCATCTTCATCTTGGCCAACATTTGAAACTCTGTCTGATTCTGAGCTTCATCAGAAGATACCTAGTCCCAAGCTGCGTGTTGAAAGATTCTCATACATATGGGACTAAACACATGCTCTGACTGTCCCTGCCGCTGCCACCACCGCCTAAGGAAAGGGCCGGGAGTGACATGTGGAAGATGTCCTCTGTTCCCAAAGGAAAACAACTGCCTCTTGTGCTTTCAAAAGGAATAGAAATCCTCAGTCTGCTTTCAGACTAGGAGAAGAAAGCAGAGCTGGTCTCTCCCCTGGAGAGATCATAGCTGGGAAGCTCTGGCCAGTGAGTAAATGTGGTCCGCTGTGGACACCTCAGTCTAAATGAGATTGCCCCTTTTTTTTCATTCTTTTGCTCTTCCTCTCCTCTCTTTCTCTCTCCTTATTCCTCTGGAGCACTAAGTGCTTAGACTGGTCTCAAAATCTTAATTGTATATCTCTATAATTAAGCGTAATTTTGAACACGCACACACACGGAGGATATAATTATAGCAAAACCATCTATGATGTTTACTATGTGTGCTAGGCACTTTCCTAAGCCTAGATTAGTAGATAGATTACTGTGAGTATATCAAATAAAAATGACTAAAACTCACTTTTCTTTTTATTTGTTTCAGACAAGAAACACATGCTAGTACAAATTCTACTATTTTCTTCTCACACCCCTATGAGGCATCTTGCACATCGTGGGCTGGATGCACCGCCCCCTCTTGAGACCACTGATTCAATCTACGCCTTTGGAACCAAATGATAATCAGCCTTGTGTTGTTCACTGAGTACCTGCTGTGTGCCAGGTGCGTCTGTGCCACAGACAGGAAGCTCAGACTCAGAAAGAGATCTCATGATAGCTAATAAATTACTGGTACCTTTGTGGTCACACTGATAGTAAAGAGTACACCTGGGACTTCATCCTCCTGGCATCCAATTCCCTTCTACTCAGATTCCCCAGGAATGGTATTTTCTTCAGCCAACTGGGTGGGGTCCTCTTAACAGAGAAGTAGGAGGTGGTTGGAAGACAGGGGACGTGGGGATGCCAATATTCTGGTGGTCATCTCAGAGGAGGTAGAGGCTCCAGACCCCCAAAAGGATCATAAATCTCACCTCAAAGGAGGGAGTCATCTTCTCCCTCCCACTCCCTAAAGCCAGCATCTCCACCTTCCTCCCCAGTGTGGCCCCAGAGGGACAAGTGGCTTCACCCATCACTCACCGCCTCTCCTTTTCCCCTTTCCCTCCCTGCCAACACCTATCAGCCTTCACCAGCCTCCTCAGTTCGAAGCTGTTCCTTGAAAATTCACTAATGAAATTCCTGTTTCTTTTGTAATTGTATTTTAACATGGTTCATGCTCTGATACCAACCTTAAATCAAACTCTTTGCAGAAAGGCTATCACAGGGTGACAAGCTCCTTTCTGCATGCCTCATTACTGAAACATTTATTCGGGGCTTCCTGGATGACATGAATGGCTGCCTTTGAGCGCTGCAATGACTTAATACAGTACAACCAAAGGGTTTTAATTTCCTCTCCTGGGCTCCCCACTTTGGTTCCTGCCTGAGTTGGTCCCTCATTTTGGATGCACAGCGGTGGTGGGGGTGGTGGGGCTTCACTTAGATCCTGGAGAGGGCTTACCCTGGCCTCAGAGCCAGGGGCACAGATCGTAGAAGCAGCCTTTGGCCCTGGGCCTCAGTGGTTTGTCCAGATTCTGGCCAATTGGATTTCTCATCATGGTACCTGCTCTCCCCAAAGGCAACTAAAGAGAAAATGTGAAAGGAAGCTCTCGGGAAGGGGAATGTGTGACGGCAGTTTCAATCTTCTCAGAGGCCCTGGCATGGGACTCACATTCAGGATACTTTGTGAGTTTTTGTTCAGCGGCTGAGAAATACTGTGGATTCATCAGAGATCCCAGACATGGAAACAGAGCCAAGCCACAAGAGTGACCTGAAGATGGCATGAGAAATACGAAATTCTGGATGGAGATGTCTGTGTGGGTTTTGCAAGAGTGAAAAATCTCATTCACAAAAGGGCGTAATGGGATGCTAAAGGGGATTTTCTTTTTGTTCCAGAATTAGCAACTGGGACTCAAAGAACATGACGTAGAAAGTCAAGCGTCCACACATTCTAACAGGAGTCAGAAAGAGCCAGGCGCTGCTGAAGGCTTCATATGAGGTGAGCTGTCTTTGCTCAAATGTTCCATGTTTGTTGAACAATTCGAGCTCAAGGATATACGGACATCAAACAAGCTCATCTCTAATCATTGTTTTCAGTTCTCCTCTGTTCAATCTCCTTTTCCTTCCCTTTACTGACACACCTCAAGCAAACCCCGTAGTTTTCTTGTCATTTTCAGTTATTAAAAAGTCCAGGTCAGGAGCACCTGGGTGACTCAGTCGGTTAAGCATCCGACTCTTGACTTTGGCTCAGGTCATGATCTCATGGTTTGTGAGTTGGAGCCCTGCTTGGGACTCTCTTTCCCTTCCTATCTTTCTGCCCCTCACCTGCTCATTCAATCTCTCTCTCTCTTTCCAAATGAGTAAATAAACTTAAAAAAAAAAAAAAAAAGATCCAGGTCAGTCCAATTTAAGATGCCTAACCCTCTTCCCAGCTCAGCCCTACCTGTGATCCCAACAACCTTGAGGGTGAAAAGTCTTCTTCTTGCTCTCTCTTTTCCTTCTTCTAGTTCCTGCTTAATGGGGTTTGGGGTTGAGAGGCAAGAATAAGAAAGAGTGGCCCTTGCCACTGGTCACTGTATGTAGAATGATCTTGGAGGTGGTGAGTTTAGGGACAGAACAAACCATAAGAGATATCCAGAATTCATTTGGATATCAATCAATTAACCCATTTGATTAGTTCTTACAGAGGTAAGAGTTTTGTGGCCTAAGAGGAAGAAGTAGGGAGGAGGGTAAATAACTAAATAATTACAAACACAGTCAAGTGAAGATGTGGCTAGGGTGGGAAGTGGGGGGTGTAGGAGAATTCAGACATCCATGAATGGCCTGGATGGTATGGGCTCAAATGCCTATGTGTTTTTGTCCTGAAATTTGATCTTCTTCCACCTTAATGACTGAGAAGGTATATCTTCCAAAGCTGTTGGATGAGTGAATTATTATCTTAGTGAGGAAGCACATATTTAGCCTTGAGAACATTTACAATTAAGTATACAAATGTTCATGAAAATTAAACCCATAGCATAATATTTTTATGAAGAATCTATACGCATTTGTATTTCAGATATTTGCCTTGTTTAAGAGAACCTGGCCTATAAGAGAAGCAGATCAATCTTGTGATTCTAATTCAAAGTGGTTAATTGAGCAATTAATTTGAACTTGTAACTTTAAGTAGAAATCTTAGGTATTATAAGTCTTAAGTTTTATCTTCTTATAAGTTTCATTTATTAGATCTGTAAGTATTATTCAAGCACGTAGGGCAGAAGATATTTTTGTTAAGTCAAACATCTGGGAAACTTAAAAAGGAAATCAAGTATATTTAATAATTTAATGTATAAAATACAACTTAAAATATTTGAAGAAGTTAAGCTACATTTGTAAATGAGACTAAATGTTAATCAAAGGCCCCTCAAAAAGCTATTGTTAATGATTGCTAGAATTATACACAGAATACTAAGATCTGTAAGCTGACTTTAAAAGTTGCAGAATGAACTGGATTTTTTAATAAATGGAATATTAATTTCAAAATTAAAGTAACCTCATAGAACTCCCCTATGACCCAACAATAGCACTGCTAGGAATTTACCCAAGGGATATAGAAATGCTGATGCATAGGAGCACATGTACCCCAATGTTCATAGCAGCACTCTCCACAATAGCTAAAACATGGAAAGAGCCTAAGTGTCCATCAACTGACTAATGGATCAAGAAGATTTGGTTTATCTATACCATGGAATACTACATGGCCATGAGAAAGAATGAAATCTGGCCATGTGTAGCAACATGGATGGACCTTGAGGGTGTTATGCTGAGCGAAATAAGTCAGGCAGAGAAGGACAAATACCACATGTTTGCACGTATAGGAGGATTAGGAGGAACTTAACGGAAGACCATGGGGGAGAAGAAGGGGGTAAATGGTGGGGGAGAGGGAGGGAAGCAAACCATGAGAGACTCTTGAATGCTGAGAACAAACTGAGGACTGATGGGTGGGAGGGGAAGGGGGTGATGGGCATGAAGTAGGGCACTTGTGGGGATGAGCACTGGGTGTTATATGGAAACCAACTTGACAATAAACTATTTGTAAAAAGAACAAAAAACAAAAACAAAATTAAAGTAACCTCTTGCAGCACCTGGGTGGCTCAGTCGGTCCTACTCTTGATTTCGGCTCAGGTCCTTATCTCAGGGTTCATGAGTTCGAGCCCCGCGGCAGACCCTGCATTGTGTCCGTGTGGACCCTGCTTGGGATTCTCTCTCCCGGTCTCTCTGCCCCAACCCCAGTCGTGCTCTCTCTCTTTCTCTCCCTCAAAATAAATAAATAGAGCTTTAAAATTTTTTAAAACAAAACAAACAAACAGAAACAAAATCAAAGTCACCTCTGAACAACCTTTTCTGCACACCCAACTCTGCCCTTGACAGCCCCCTATCAGGGTCCTCTTTCCCCAGCTCTTTCTTCTCTAACTCACACGGACTGTCCCACACAAGCCCCCTGCCTGGTGAGCCGGAAGCCTGAACACAGTCACTGGGGAGCAGAGTGGGCCAGGGGACCCGCAGCACATAGCTCTCCAACATGCGACGGCTGCCTCTGACCCAATGTCTTCCAAGAACCCCCTCTAATTTCTGGCTGCCAGGGCTGCCTCCGCTGCAGCCCAGCCCTCTTAGTTGGGGTGCCAGCAGGACTCCCCAAACCCTTCCCCGCCTCCTGCAGTATCTGTACGGGACCCATGGTGGGAGCGCACACAGTTGTCCTG
Source organism: Hyaena hyaena (assembly GCF_003009895.1). Lineage (NCBI taxonomy): Eukaryota > Metazoa > Chordata > Mammalia > Carnivora > Hyaenidae > Hyaena > Hyaena hyaena. Next base: position 580,681 of record NW_024081719.1, on the reverse strand, counting down.
TTCAGCCTTCTCTTCCTCCCCCTTCTCACGGGGACCCACAGTTTCAGCAAGTGACTTTCTTGGGCTTCTCTCAGTTAGGTGTAGAGAAATAACCCACAAGCTTATGACCTATGACTTCAATGATGCCCTCCAGTCCTTTCTACCGCCCCCCAGGCTTTTCAGTAGACTATGGGTGGGGGGGGGTGAGTGGGTGCTAGACCGTTGCCACTGAGCACAGCTGTAGAGCACAGACCACCTGCTTAGGCCACACAGGTTGGGGGTGGCTCGCGTGCCAGCACATCTGGTGTTTGGCCCCTGAAAAGAGATGTGGCTGCCAAGTAATGCTTAGGTACAAACAGCAGGACTTGTTTTTCGAGCGTTTCTGGAACTGCCTTACTGCTCAGACGCAAGGGTTGGAACCTGTAGTTGTTACTGAACGTTGTGTCTCGCTTTGCTTTTCCGGCTCTCACTCGAGTTCGGAGCCACAGCTGGGTACCTGGCTGTGATGATGTTATGCACAAGGACTCTGAGAAAGCTGCTTTCCTTTGATTCCAGATTCTGCTTGTACCTTCTAAGGGACTTTAGTCCGCACCCCACGCCCCTCCCACCACTCCTTCAGGACCATTAGGCACATTGGGAATAGCAGTGATGGTCAGTATAAAATCGGTTTAACTAATGACACATGTATTTACTGAGCATGTATTCATGCCAATGTTGTTATAAATGCCTTACATGCATGGACTCATTTGGTTCTTTTAGCCACTCCACTTCTATGTAGTAGGTGCTATTATTACTCCCATTCTGTAAGGGAGGAGACTGAGGCACAGAAAGGTTAAGTAACTAGCCCACGCTCTCACAGCTTGGCCAGAACTGGAACCTAAGTCTTCTGACTCTGTCACATTCCCTAGATGTGGCAATCATCATACTTTGTCATATATTCCTGATCTCAGAAATAATCGGGCTATCTCAGAGTGAGGATGCCTACAGAGAATCTACTTGGCCCAAATACCATCAGAAAATCCCATGTGTAGGGCTCCTGGGTGGTTCAGTTGGTTAAGCATTTGACTCTTGATTTTGCTTTAGGTCATGATCTCATGTTCATAAGATTGAGCCTTGTGTCAGGCTCTGTATGCTGACAGCGCAGAGCCTGCTTGAGATTCTCTTTCCCTCTCTCTCTGCCCCTCAAATAAATTAAAAAAAAAAAAAAGAAAATCCAATAAATATAAACTGGAACTGATCCATATGAATAAAACAAGTCTTCCTCATTTTACTATCGTAATACTCCTTGAAATAGAAAGATTCTCTCCAAATGCACTGAATATATCATTTAATTTGCCGAAGCCTAATTTGCCCACAACTTTCCAGAAAAGATCTCTTAGGTAAGAGCTCTCTCTCACTCCACAGAGGACTGGGGTGAGTTACCACACGAAGGTGCTAGTGATGGAGCCAAAAAGGAAAGCAAATTTAGATCCAAGCCAAGTTCATTTAACTGTGGATGCACTTAATAAATTTTCACCAACAACCCAAGACAGGAGGGAAGACATTTAAAGATGCTATCTTTTGGTAAAGAAAAAAGTCTCAGGACATTATGATGTCTGTTTCATTTAAAATCTAATTCCTTCTTTAACATTCCATGTAGAGGGGCTCCTGGGTGGTTCAGTTGGTTAAACATCTGACTTCAGCTCAGGTCATAATCTCACATCGGAATCTGTGCTGACAGCTCAGAGCCTGGAGCCTGCTTCAGATTCTCTGTCTCCCTTTCTCTCTACCCCTTCCCTGCTCACGCTCTGTCTCTGTCTCTCTCTCTCTCTCTCAAAATTAAAGTAAACATTTTTTAAAAGTTTAAAATATTCCATGTAGACAAAGTGAGAAATTTGTGAAGTTAATGAGTTCAAGTACAATGCCAAATCATTGACTATAACTTGTCACTTTTTCCTGGGGTCCTTTCCCCACAGTTTTGGAGTAGGAGTTAAAGAAATGTGAGCCCTCAGCTTGATGAAATCCAAGAGAGATTCTTCCAATTGAGTTTTTGAACATGGCAGTCAGGAGATGCTGCTGAGATGGACTCGGTCCATACAAACCCCACAGCAGGTCTGAGTCCAGGGTGGAGGTAAAGGAGAGGGGCTGGCTTTAAGGAAGTGCTAAGAAAGCAGTCCGGGCAGGAAGGGGTGTTAAATCAATGTGGTGGTTGTTTAACCAGGGGAGCTGGAGGAAATTTACTACTACTTCTGACAAGAAATGTGACAATCAGGTAAACAGTGCCTGTCTGGACATGTGAATGGGGTGGATTAGGGCAGATTCTGAAGGTGGACGTTTAGATTTGTTTTTTTTCTTTTCTTTTTAATTGAGATATAATAGACACATTACATTGTGAAAGTTTAAGGTGTACAACGTGTTGATTTGATACATTTTGCAATGTTTTTAATTTGTTTTTTGAGAGAGAGAGTAAGCAGGGGAGGGGCAGAGAGAGGGGGTGGACAGAGGATCTGAAGTGGACTCTGAGCTGACAGCAGGGAGCCCGATGTGGGTCTCGAACTCACAAACTGCAAGATCATTACCTGAACTGAAGTCGAACACTCAACTGACTGAACCACCCAGATGCCCCTGATTTGATACTTTTGTATACTGCAGTATGATTATCACCATGGCAGAGCTAACCCCTCTATCATATCACATAATTATTATTTTTTTCCATGGTGAAAACAATTAAGATCTGGTGTCTTAGCCCCCTTGAAGTTTATAATTGTACAATCATTTCATATAATATTTATATAATGTAAGATACATATTAATTATAATGCAGGTGACCCTTGAACAATACAGCCCCCCCCAAAAAAAACCTACATATAACTTTTGACTCCCCAAAGCTTACAGCCTACCATTCACTGGAAGCCTTACCAATAACATAAAGAGTGAATTAACACGTATTTTGTATATCATATGTATTATATGCTGTGTTCTTATAATAAAGTAAGCTAGAGAAAATAAAATGGTATTAAGGAAATCCTAAGGAAGAGAAAATACATTTACAATACTATATTGTATTTATCAGAAAAAAAAAATCCGCCTACAGGTGGACCCGTGCACAGTTCAAACTGATGTTCAAAGGGCCAAGTGTAATTGCATTATTATCACAGTCAGTATTGTTGACTCTAATCCCTATGATTACTTCTCCTGGATGGATTCCTAGATTTGAATCCTGGCCCCTCCACTTTCTAGCTGTGTGATCTTGGGCAAATCTCTGGACATTTCTGCCTCTGTTTCCTTATCTGTACATTATAAACACAGGGTTATTAGGAAGATTAAATATGTAAATACATACAAATTACTTACAACAGTGCCTGACATAGAGTAAGTACAATGCAAATAGGTAGCTATTACTATTGTTAAAGACGTATAATGTATTTTTATTTTTATTTATTTTAATTTTTTTTTTAATAATTTATTTCCAGGAGAGAGAGAGCGAGAGCGTGAGCAGGGGAGGGTCAGAAAGAGAGGGAGTCACAGACTGAAACAGGCTCCAGGCTCTGAGCTGGCAGTCAGCACAGAGCCCGACGCGGGGCTCGAACCCACGAACCGCGAGATCATGACCTGAGCCGAAGTCGGACACTTAACCAACTGAGCCACCCAGGCGCCCCCGTATAATGTATTTTTAAATCACAGTGATATTGCCTTTGAAAATCTCCAGCAGTGACATACATTCTGATCCATTAAATGGTTTGGAATAGTCCGTCTGACAGCAGACATGTGCTAACACTGATGTCCTAATGTCCAGTGCAGCTCTGGGACTTTAGACTTTTGGGACTTCCCTTTCTTTGGGCTTCAAGGTGAGGCTTAGAGACTAACGTTTCCGGGATAGACTCAGTCACTCAAGACTATGGCGCCCTCTAGTGCCTGAAGAATGCTGATGCTCTCAGGTTCTCCCCAGCATCTCTGAAAAATCTACCCTGAGCACATCACCCCAGGTTCAGGGCTGCTGAGAAAACCCTGCTGCTTTCTCTATGATCCACTTCTTGTGATCAATTTGGAGACCTCACTGTACATCCACCATCCGGGACTCTTCACCAGTAGCAGCTGCAGGGGCTGGCGAGAGGCTCCCTGTCCATGACGGACTTCCCGCCACCAAGCCCTTTCTCTGTGTTGTGGACAGTGTCGGAAACAAACACTGTGGTCGTGTGTCAGGCCAGTGAGGTATGTGCCCAAGGCAAACCCCCGACATATGCTGCGATAAAACAAAGTCCATAACTGTTTGGACAAGAATGTAAGTGGATTTAGAGGGGAAGGAAGTGTAGTGAAGAGAACTCTGTGGGAATTTAGAAAGGAAGAGATGGAGGAAGTCACTTCTCTTTCAGGTCATTGTAAGAGGTTACTGAAGGAGGCAACATTGCAAGAGCAGTTTGGATCGTTGGATGGTTGGCTGTAGAGGGAGCGGGTGGGGGTGGGGAGGGTAGAGCCTCAGGTATGGGTGGGCTGAGAGAGGATGCGCAATGTCTTCCTTTGCGCAATGTCTTCCTTTGAGGTGGTGATCATCCCCTGTCCTGAATGCCCTCTATATTCTTTCCCTGCTGGTCCTCATAGCATTAGAGATGACAGGAAAAACGGGGTGCCGTAGGGGGAAGAATGAAGGCTCCCTTTCTCCTTGTTACTCTCGTAGGGTTAAAATAGGGGAGAGGCAGACCAGCCAAATAAACACCACCAGCCACATAAACAACCACCTTTGAGCCGAGGAGGGTTCTTCACTGGTGGGTGTGTTCTCTTCTGGCTTGAATATTTCTCTGAATGCTTTTCCTTCCTGTGAACAACTACCACCGGCCAGTCACCCAGTGGGATGTGCATGCTGCCTGCCCCACATACACCTAGATACAAGGTGCAATGTAGGGCAGTAAAAGCAGAAAATTACTGCTGCTTTTTCTGGGCCCCTTGACTGAGGAAAGTGTTGCCAATAAGCCTACCTTTCCTTCTTTACTACCATTTTGGCAACACTCACTAACACCCTGGGAAACATTGAATTTTCTTGCATGTGCTTGTGTGTATGTATGTCTCTAAGTATATGTTTAAGGAGAGGATGGATGTTAAAATTTAACATATACCATCAATTCTAAGATATAGGGGAGGTTATTCACATTTACTCACGTCCCAGCTCTGAACTTGAGATGCTTCTTACACGTGATATTGTTTCATAATTTAATTAATAGTTTTTTTTATACTACTTCAGTGATACATACAATTATAATAAAATAGGAATCCATCTGGTCATTACTGACACCTTGATGAAACTGATGAAATCTGGTAGTCAGGAAGTATTTCTCCCCCTGTGGAGCCCAAACCCCTTCTGGAAGTCTCCTTTTCCCTATGCCACCCCAAAATTTCAGTGCAAATTTTATTCTTCTGAATTATTGTAACTCAGATCTAAGGCGTTAGTATTTGTACTGGCTGCCACGTGATCTGCCCAGGTCACTCTGGCAATGAAACACTTAGAAATGATGGTCAGCAGCTCTCAGATGAAGAGACCTGTGTCCCCAACTGGGGCCAGGCCACATCCAATGACTGAGGAATGACTTGGAAGGGACATTCAACTCCTGAACTTCCTGGAGGGTCGGTGGAGGTCTTTATTGTGACTGCTTTGCAGTTCAACTTCTTCCTTTGCGCACGATGCTTCCTTTGCCTGCTGACATGTGTGTTCACTGCTAAGCATTTTCCTGCAAGCTCAGCTCCGTCCCGGAGCCTACTTCTCAGGGAACGTAACCTCAATAGTTGGCACCAGGAGCAGCCCGAGAAACTCTAATATGGGATTTTGGAGATGGATCGCCTGCTAGTAGACTGGAAATGGGGTGAGGGTCTGGGTTATTGTACCAGGTAAACCCTATTCACTAACAGAGGTAGAGAGCGGGGGTGATGGGTCTCTCTATAGAAGGGCGTGGGCAATACATGGAAGATGACGATGATGAATGTAGATTGTAGCTTCCAAGAACAACTGAAGTGGCAGGGGCTGTGATTTGTGACACTAACCTTCCTCTTGTAAGTTTCTATCAGGACAAGGGGCCCAACAGAATCCTGGGAGGGCCTTTCTCAGAAGCCATTGTGAAGCAAGGGAATATGGACAGCACAAGAAGTGGCCTTTTGTGAATGTAGTACAACCCCCAGGACCCCCTCCAGGATCAAAGCACTTGTCTTCTCAGCTGCTGGGAGTGCTGATGGCCAACACCTCTCACCTGAGTCCCTCTCAAAGCTTTGTCCTCAGCTGAAGGGATCTTGCCCAAGGTTAAGTGTGAGGTCAGACTGCCTCCCACAGTTGTTCACTGTTCCTCTAATGCCTATCCTCCTCCTTCTGATTTGGAAAACTTTTAGGGTCATATTTAGCTACATTATTAGGTCCTTATTAAATAGAAAATACTATTAATTTTGGGTTTTAGAGTGAGCTTGACAAAAACAGTGTACCATAATGGTCAAGAGCAGAAGGTTAGAAAATCCTGCACTGGGTTCGAAGTCACTTTACGTGTCTGTCCCACAGCATCCTGTCTGAAACTGAGGTTGTTAATAATGCTTTCATCTCGCAAAGATGTTGTTAAGTTTTGACTCTGACAATCAGGTATCATAATCTCTAGACATGTGATAGGCAATCATTCAAGGATAGATATTATTATTATTAGCTCTCCTATCTTAATTCTTGGGTACTGTCTTCAACTTCTCCGGACTGGGCGAGGCAGTCTGTGTTTTTCTCTGGAGAGCTGAGTGCAGTTTCTTAATCCTCTAAGTAGTGAGGTCTCAGTAAAGTACTTTTTAAATTCTTACTTTGTCAAAGGACTCCATGAAGATAGGGAAAAGTCAGCCCACGGGATGAAAGAAAATATTTGCAATACTTATATCTAACAAAAGATTGATGTCAGACCAGATAAAGAACACTTACAAATTAACATGGAAAAAAAATAGTCAACTCAAGAATCTGTATGATAGAAAAATGGACAAAGGACCTAAACAGAACATACCCACTGGAATGGCTAAGATACAAGACCCCCAAATGTTGGGAGGATGGACAGCAAATGGAACTCTCTGTAGCACTGATGTTAATGTAAAGCAGTGTCTTCATTGGGGAAAACTGGAAACATGTACTTGAGCCAAGCTTAAGCTTCCCCAGTGACCCAGCAGTTACACCCATGAGCATAAACCAAAAGCAATGTATGCATAGTCTCACCAAAAAATATTTAAGAACATTCATAGCAGTACTTTGTTTAACAGCCCCCCAAAAATTTTTAAAAATGGAAATCAGTCAAATACTCATCAACATTAGATAGGGTAAACACATGACTATATAGTCACACAATAAAATACTAGGAGAATGAGAATGAATACTCAATAACCACATAAAACACTAAATCTCAAAAACCTAATGTTGAGAGAAAAAAGCCAGACACAAAACATACATGCTGTTGAATGCGAGTTTTAGAAAGCACATCTCAGATAAAATTAGCCTATACTGGTAGGAGTGAAATGGTGGCCACCCTGGGGGTTCTAGTGATTCACAGGGGGCAAAGTATTGGCTTCTGGGTGCCCATAATGTTGTTGTTGCTGTTGTTTGAATCTGGTGTTAGTTACGTGGATACATCCCATTTGTGAATATTCATTGAGTTTTAGATCTCTGCCCAGTTTTATGTATTTATTGGTACCTCAATAAACATCATTCACACATATATCTTCTGCGAGGAAGCCACATTTCTTTGGCTTCTCGAATGCTTACACACTGCAGAGACAAGGAGGAAACTGAATTATATTTGAGTGCCACCATCCTCCTCCTCTTCATCATCAGTGCCAAAGGAAGAGAGCTGGGAGGCTGGTGTGCTTGGAGAGGAAAATCACACAAAAAGGAAACAGAACGTTCAAAGGAAAGATTTGGGATTTGTCGTTGAACACAATGCTTTGTTCTAATTTCTTAGGCCCACCAGGCTTTCTCCAGGCCTCGGAGCACCGAGCCAAGGACTTATTTTGGTGGCTGTCACTGACATATGCAAACAGGCTAAAAGCTTTCCCCCGGCTTCTTAATGTGTTAACAAAGCTGACTTATGAGCGGCAATTTATTTTTATCAACATTTGAAGCTTGATAGTGCAGATGATGTTGATGATGACAGCATATTGATGAGCCAAATTATATACTAGGCTTGAGTGTGAGTTGGGAAGGGAGAGTCACCCAGAGGATGCAATGCCTGGGGATGACTCCGGCTGTGGTTGGGTCCCTCCCTTCATCCTCTGGCAAACTGTGTCAATATTCCTTAGCCATTGCCTACCAGGGACCAGCTACTGCTCTTCTTCCCTTTTCCCAAGATTTCTGCTTTCTCCAGCGCCTCACCTACATCCAGAAAATGACTTGTATCTGACAGGGATTATCAGTGGCTAAAAGCTGAAACATCAACCTTTTGAAAAGAAAGAAGACTTCTGGTTCCCTCTGCAGGGACCTTGCATCAACCCACTGATTGTGCAATGAACCCCCTGCACCCACAGTTGACAGGGGCATCACCCACACTTTTATTTATACTATCTTCATGGATATGAAGGACATTGACTGTCTCAAAAATTTACTTCTTAAATGTATACCTCTAAAACAAAGATTCTTTCAGCACATTTTTTTTTTTAGGTTCCAAGTGTTAGGCCAGAAAAACACAGGTCATTCCTTCTTTTTGAGTCCGGGTCCTAGAGGCAGCTATTTTTGTATGAAAATCAGAACAAAGTATGTCATTAGTAGCCTTGTGACCCTATTGGATTTCACAAAACAGGGGCTCCTGGGTGGCTCAGTCGGTTAAGGATCCAACTTCGGCTCAGGTCATGATTTCATGGTTCATGGGTTCGAGCCCTGTGTCGGGCTGTGTGCTGACAGCTAGCTCAGAGCCTGGAGCCTGTTTCAGATTCTGTCTCTCTCCTTTTCTGACCCTCCCCTGCTCATCCTGTCTCTCTCCCAGAAATAAATAAAACATTAAAAATTTTTTTTAAAAAGCAAAACAGAAAAACAACCATTAGAGTCCTTCAAAGGTCACTTAGAAAATGATTAATTCACCAGAGGATATTCCTAATGAAGAGCTCATGATAATCCTTTTTTAAGAAGAAGAAGAAGAAGAATATGATTAGAAAGTTCCTTTTCTAGATGAAATCATGGTCTCAAATGCATCTGGTTTGAGAAAACATCACAGATGCCATCACACCTGTAATATTCCTTCCATTACCACTTACCCATGAGTTTAACCACCCAAACCCACCACTGGCTTTTTACGATATTCATCATAACTTTTGTTTTTCTCTTCCACGCATGGCCAGGAGAGCTGAGGATTTTTCAAAATATTTATTTATTTTGAGAGAGAGAGAGAGAGAGAAAAAAGCATGAGTGGAGGAGAGGAGAGAGAGGAAGAGAGAGGATCTCAAGCAGGCTCCACGGTGTCAGTGCTGAGCCCAATGCAGGGCTTAATCTCACAAACCGTGAGATCGTGACCTGAGCCGAAATCAAGAGTTGGATGCTCAACTGACTCAGCCACGCAGGTGCCCCAGGAGAGCTGAGGATTTTAAGGAAACACACTCATTCAGTCTTTTGAACTTAATCCCATGAGTGAGGAGTCTCACACGTATTTTTGGAACCACTGTTGGGAACAGAATCCTTTATAGCACCTGAGTGAGATGTGAGAGGTAGTATCTCTTCAAGAGCTTGGCCAAGGCATTGGGAGGCCTGACTAGTTCTCATCTGGTGAGTGATGTGTTCTTGGATCTGTCACTTCACACCACTTCCAGCTTCCTCCTTTGAAAAACAGGGGAAATTCTCCTACCTTACTTCACGTTATTTGAGAATATCATGAGGCATGCAGAAGTGATGTATAAACTGTAAAGTGCTAACCAAATAAGGAAAGCCTGTTAAAATTCTGCGTGCTTTTCCTACCAGGCCCTGGCTCCTCACTATCACTCTGTCTCCATCACTTCCTGGGGAGAAAAACAGATTATAGCTAAGAGAAAAGGGGAGCACCAAGAAATTCTAATCTTAACCTTCTGCTCAATTTCCATTAAGGGTCATTCATCAATATTAAAGTTTGAATTTTAATTTTAAACACTACAGTCCCAGGGAAAAGAAAAGATCTCTTTTGTCTTTAATTCTGCTTATTAGAGAGCAGACACTTGGCCACCCCATGGGGATGGGAATTCGGGAATCTATATTCTTGGAGTCTTGTTTTCCCTTGACAGCCCAAACATCCATTAACAAGGGCCTCCTGGTCTCAATGTTTGGAGAGACTTCAAGCGAGTTTTATGTGATGTAATAGCTAAGTGATATTCTTCGAAACTTTCATGGCCATGAATTCCCTGTGTTTCAGGATGCTGTGTGCTGTTGTGATGTAACATTTATTTTAATGGCCCCAGAGATGCACTGAGCAATAGTGTAGCAAATTAACACCATCTTCCTGCCTGCCTGCAACTGTAAAAGGCAATTTGAACCACATTTGGTGTTTATAATTATTCTGTAATCCAATTTGCAGAACTGCAATGATTATTGGGTATGTAGATAATGTATAAATCTCAAGAGATTTTGGTTCTTTTTAGGAGACCTACATACCCACTTGGGTACTGGAAGAAAGAAGGAGTAGTTACCTGACTGTCTCTGATTTGATTCTCTCTAGATTATCAGGGGAAAGCAGCAGAGAAATTCATGACAGTAAACGACAAAGAAGTTATTCTACTATCGACTTCTCTCAGGGAAAATAAAGCTCACTGTGGAGACAGAGGCTCACTTTGGTCATTGGGACTCATTAGCATTTTACCCATGGCAGACTGTACTTGGCCTTCTGAAACCTTACATCAGCTGAAGTTCATCCCAGGACAGCCTGTGATAGGGAGCTGTCCTCAGAAATGATTAAATCTTTCAGTAGCTTCCCAAGCTGAAAGAGCAGAGCAACTAGGTAAACACACCCTGCATCTCTGTCTTCACACTGAAGGCAGTTGGTCTGTAGAATCTCCTAGTACAGCAGTTACCTTCATACAAGCAGGGAATATATCTTTGTAGCATTAGGCGTCTGAGATTGGGGGAGTCGTTTATTATAGCAGCATAACTGTATTCATCTGCTCGGACTGCCGTAGCAAAATATAGACTGAGTAGCTTAAGCAAGAGAAATTTATTTCCTTCTGGTTCTAGAAGCTGGGAAGTCCAAGATCAAGGTGCCAGCTGATTCATTTCCTGGCAGATGGCCACCTTCTCTCTGTGTCCTCACATGACAGAGAGAGTTCAAGCCCTCTAGTGTTTCTTCCTATAAGGGCACAAATCTCATCATGAGGATCCCATCCTCACGAATTCATTCAAGCCCAGCCATCTCCCAAGGGCCCCTTCCACAAATACCATGTGGGCTTCAACATGAATCTTGGGGGAACCACAATTCAGTTCCAAAGCAATAATCTATAACTTATGCTGATTAATTCAGTAATGGTTTGGGGATTTCTTAGGCTCTTCATACCCTCTAACTAGGGCACATGAAAATTTAAACATCAGCTTTACCTTTGCAAATGCAACTCTTGTCTTCCTTTGCTGTACTGGAAACGACCTCAGTGAACTACTCTTAGCGTTATGTTCAGGGAAGCATGTCATTAACTATCTGCTAAGTTTCTTTCTTTTTTTTTTTTAAATATTTTTATTTATTTCTAGGAGAGAGAGAGAGAGAGAGAGAGACAGCGTGAGCAGGGGAGGGTCAGAGAGAGAGGGAGACACAGACTCTGAAATAGGCTCCAGGCTCTGAGCTGGCAGTCAGCACAGAGCCCGACGCGGGGCTCGAATCCACGAACCTCGAGATCGTGACCTAAGCGAAAGTCGGACGCTTAACCGACTAAGCCACCCAGGCGCCCCAAATATCTGCTAAGTTTCTAATGCCCCTAATGTCCCACTCTCTGAGTGTTTCTTTTTCTTTTTTTTTTTTTACCTAATGTAGTTTATTTACAATCAATAAATGGTTGTGACACTTCAATCCTTTTTATAAGATTCAGTTGCCCATTGTTTAATTAAAAAATTGGGGCAGAATTATGAACACATATTGTTAATAATAGACCCAGGTATAAACATATAAATTAATTTGGAAAAATTTGTCATAAAAAGGCTTATGTTCTCTGAGTGTTTCTCTCACATTTCCTCCTCTCAGCTTCTACTCTGAATGGAGGAAAGCTAGTGTGTGCACATCTAACCAGTTCACCCTTTCTTTGTTTCCTTCTCTCTATAATTAACTAAGATGAACAAAATAGGCTTTCCATTGTCTCTTCCTGTCTAGCAAAATTTCCCTGTGTCATATTCTTCTCATTCCCAAGGAGCTTTTTGTTTTGCTGTCTTCCTCCGGGCCTTACAGCAGGTACAGGGAGAGAAACTGGCTTACTGATAAGGGAAAATAGAAATATGGTATACATGCTTCCATTGTGTGCTTATAAGTGGGATTATTTTATTCATGTAATATTTACTACTAAGTGATGAGGTACATCAGAGAAGGGATTGGGTCTATTTTCCTCATATTGTATCCTTATACTACTACATACCCTAACGCAGAAAAGGAGAGCTATACTTGTCCTTCTAAATGGAGATGGGTCTACATTGGGTAGATGTCCTAGATCTCAGGCTGCCCTCTCTTGCTGTACCACATCCAAGAAGTCTTGGCCAAAGCTTGTCTCAAATACTACTCTTTCCATGACCTCTTCAGCTAACATCAATAACACATAACAATTAGTGTGACAACACTCATCTTATTCTACTTTAAATTAATTCTTTCTATGACTATTTCCTTAACTAGTTGAGGAGGGCAGACCTCTGCATTATTAAGCTTTGTTTATCCCTCCCTCTCCTTACCACCCCTAACAGTGCCCAGCTCATTGACTGTAGTAGGTGTTTAATAAACAGTTATTGAATTAAGATGAATTCCCACTGTCATTTTCTTTTTTTATTTCTTAAAAATAGAAACTATAGAACTGCACACTATTGCTACATGGTTTTTTGGTGTGTCTATCAACAGCATCTTTGATCTGTTTGCCAACCTGACATGTGAGAATGTCTAGCATAGTTCTAGCACAGAAAGGGCTCAAAAACTATTGTGTTGATAAATGGATCATGAGGCACACAGGGGAGAAGAAATTTGCCTGGAGTCCCACAGTGACCATTGGAAGCCACACTCTTACGTGTCATCTAGCTTTGGATCAACGCCTTTTCCTCATTCAACATTCTTCAGTTTAGCAAGCATTTACCTTAGCTGAACAGAGAATAATGATAATAAAGACCGAGTCACAAGACTGGTTCTGTACGAACACCTGGCCTGGCCAGAGACTGAATCACACACCATAGCCAGCTCTCTTATAAAGGCAAGTTCCAGGGACAAGAAATTTAGGCAAGAAAGTGGCACTTTCCAATGCATACACCACAGATGATATGTCCACAGCATTACTTTTGTAAAAGAAGCCATCTTTTTCCTACTAAATGTAAAGAATTCCCAAGAAGAACATCGGCTGGAAATCCATCCATTAGTAGATAGTTAGACCTACTAACTAGCCTTGGGTGGCTGGATCCCTACTATTACTATGGAAGTTCAGTCTTTACACTCACATCTGTGCTATCAAAAGAGCTTCTCCCAGGACAAATATCATATGTTTGCACGTATAGGAGGATTAGGAGGAACTTAACTGAGGAACAAGGGGGAGAGGAAGGGGGGAAATGGTGGGGGAAAGGGAGAGAGGCAAACCNAAAAACTGAGGACTGATGGATGTTGGGGGGGGAGGGGAGGATGAGCATGGAGGAGGGCACTTGTGGGGATGAGCACTGGGTGTTATGTGGAAACCAATTTGACAATAAACTATTTATAAAAAAAAAAAAAGAGCTTCTCCCTTGTCCCCATGAAAATGGTGACATGATTCATCAAACCATCCTCCACACTGATTTCAAGAATTCAAAAATTTCAAGAATTTTCCTTGAAAAACAAACAAGCAACCAAAGGACTCCATGTATCTGATTATGAAAACAACTGAATTTATGGTTTAAAAAAAAATACAGGATTCCAGATCAGAGAGGAATCATCAGGGGGCTTCATTTGGTCTCTCACCTCATGGTATAAAACGTACTCTGTGACTACCTTTCTGGTTGGAACTCTGCAGTGAGAGGAAACTCTCCACTCCCAGATGGAGCCAGCACTTTCCATCTTTGAGTGCACGTGGCTACCCAAAGAGTCTTCCTTGAGGATCAAGTATGATATCCAGAACATGTAAGCATGTGGACTATTTCAATCCCATATTCTGTTGTCACCCTCAGCAATTAACAAGATGACATCAAAACATCACCACAGATCAGGAATTTCCAAATAATTAGTGGAAACTGTTGGCAAAAACCTCAGCTCAGAAGTTCCTTTCCCATGAGCAGCAAGGCACACTTATAAGATTTGCCCTTCTGCATGAGCACACGGCACGACTTTTAGCATCTCAGGTAGGCATCAAAGAAGAGCCATGGCTCCTTGTACATATGTATGTGTAACAATAGAAATAGAAACTTCTAGAAGTTTCTATTCTAAACTTGGAAGTGTGGATTGTTGTCATAATGAAACATAAACCCTGACTTCAAGTAATTTTGGACAGAAAGAGAACTTTCTGACCTTGGTCCATCCGACCTGATACAAGAAAGGGACAAGGCTGATATAGTCAGGCACGGATCTGAGAAATGTGGAGAAGAGAATCTCCAGACCAGACCGACACAGAAGCAAACCCTTTGGGTGCAAAATCTGACCCAAGTTCCCCCAGCTTTAGCTCCTGTATTCAGCAAAGGCTTATTGAGTGCCTACTATGTGCCAGGAACTGTTGAACGTCCTGAAGATTCAGCAGTGAACAGGGTAGTGGAAGAGTCTCTGTTTTCAAGGCCACCCTCGGGCAGAGGGAGACAGGAAACAAACAAAATCTACACGAGGAAAAGATCAGATTATGACAAGTGGTTTCAGCGAATCAAAATGGGGGGATGCCTGGGTGACTTAGTCGGTTAAGCGTCTAACTTTGGCTTGAGTCATGACCTAACAGCTGGTGAGTTGGAGCCCCGCATCGGGTTCTGTGCTGACAGCTCAGAGCCTGAAGTCTGCTCCGGATTCTGTGTCTCTCTTCTCTCTGCCCCTCTCCCACTTGTTCTCTCTCTCTCTCTCTCTCTCTCTCTCTCACTCATAAATAAACATTTTCCTAAATATGAAGGGATATAATAGGGGTTGGCTTGGTGAATACTTTAGTTTGCAAGATCAGGTAAAGCCTCTCTGAGGAGGTGACATAGAGCTGAAATGTTAGGTCCAAGAAGAAATAAGCACCGTGGAGGTCAGGGGGAGGGATCTTTCAATCAGAGGAACCAGTTAATGCAAAGGTCTTATCATGGGAAGGAGGGCCCACAGGGATGGGGGAGGCAAGGTCAGAGAGGCTGGGGACAGATGATGTGGTTGAAGACCCGGACTAGGCATCACTTTCCTCACAGTGACAGTCCCTGCACGATACCATGCAGGAGAGTGACACGGTCTGGTTTATGCTTTGGAAAGACTTTTCTGGCAGCCCTGTAGAGCGCACATGTGGGAGAGGAATTGGTTCAGAGTGGGAGCGGGAAGGCCTGTCCACGGCTGCCAGTCTTTGGGTGACAGGCTGGTGGCATAAACCGGGGTTCCAACAGGGAAGATGAAGAAGGATGTGAGTTCCAGATAGATACATTTTGGAGACAGAGGGAACAAGACTTTCGGACAGATTGAACACAGAGAAGCGGAGCCTGAGCAGCCAGGTGGACGATGGTGTTCTCTGGCTAGATGGCAAAGACAGGTAAGGAGCAGGTAGGTTGGCTTCAGCCCACCTGTATATGTCCCACTGTCCTAACCACTGCCACAGCCAGAGCCCGCATAATGACCTCCGAGCCTCCAGCACCCCAGCCTCTACTTCTCCTGGGGGAAACCCCTGTCCCACCTGCCCTACCCACAGAGGCATCTCTTCTTGGCCCTTCTGTTACTGAGCCTGACTCTCTAAGGAACTCAGGGGCTGCCCTGCTGTTTCTTCCCAGAGCCTCTGAGTTGGACTTGGTGCAGAGCGCATGCGCCCCTCCTGGAACACAGGGTGAGAACGGTTTCTGGAGAGCCCGCAGGCACCCTCACACTTGCTGTTCCAGGCAAGCACACAAGGGAACAACTAAAATAACAAGTGACTCCCTTCCACACCTTTCTGCCTGCCCCCCACCCACCAGGACATGCTTCCATTCCGTGACACCATGAGTCAAGACAGATGAGGTGACAGGTGCCCACAGTTATTCAGCTTACTGTTTACACTAACCCCAGTCAGAGTTATGGACACTGTAGGCTCAGTGTAACCTTTTTATATAGAAACTCCGAAATTGCCCAGGAAGATACCATCCCGTGTATGCTATGCAAATCCCTTCCAAACTTTGGCCCAGCAGTTTCCCTTATAAAAGAAATAATAACTGTAGTAGTTAATGTTCATTGAGAGCTCGTTATGAGTGTGTCAGGCATTTTGCTACGCACATTATGTGGATGATCAATTCCATCCTTTCAACATGCCTGTGAGTAGATACCATTATTATCATCATTTTACAGATCATTGGACTGAGACTCTGAAAAGTTAGGTTACTTTTTTTTATTGTTTTAGATAGAGAGAGCACACATGCAAGTCAAGGGAGAGGGGCAGAGGGAGAAAGAGAGAGAAAATCTTTTCCTTTTTTTTATAATGTTTATTGACTTTTGAGAGAGGGTTAGTGAGGGAGGCGCAGAGAGAGAGCCGGGGACAGGGCATCTGAAGCAGGCTCCGTGCTGACAGCAGAAAGCCCCATGTGGGGCTTGAGCTCATGAACCATGAGATCCTGAGCTGAGTCAAAGTCAGATGCTCAACTGACTAAGCCATTCAGGTGCCCCAGAAAGAGAGAGTATCTTAAGCAGGCTTTGCCCTCAGTGAGGAGCCTGATCCAAGCTTGATTCCATGACCCTGGGCTCATGACCTGAGCTGTAATCAAGAGCTAGATGTTCAAACAATTGAGCCACCCAGGCGCCCATGAAAAGTTAGGTTACTTTCTAAAAGGTCACACAGCTAATGGGTCATAGAGACTGGGCTTGAACCCAGTTCTGTCCTCAAAGTCACTTTGCTACAAAAAACAAAACAAAACAAAAAACTAGCACACACACACAAAACGACTAGCACACAAAGGTTATTACATGAAAAGACATTCACTGTGAGTTGTTTATAATAGTGAGGAAAGAAAATAAAACATCTGATAATCTTCGAGGACTCTAAATTGGGTAAAACTCATCTGATAGCTTGCAGCTATTAAAACATGAGTTTGAAGTAAATAAGTATTGTGGGGCCAGTCTCCTTATATAATACATGAAAAAAAGAAATTACATAATTATAGCATTGGGCGACATTTCTAAGAAACTGTACCTATAAGTGTGCCTTAATAAAGAAAGAGCTTACACCAAAATCCCAACAGTGATTTATCCCCTAGATGGTAGGATTATGGGCTATTTTATTTTGTCTTTTCTTTTCTGTATTTTCCAGTTTATACAATGATCGTCAGTAGGAGTGCCACGGGCGATACAAGCACTGTCTCATGTAATTCTAACACTCGTATCCCCAGTTAACAGGTAACTTGCCACAGTGCACAGGTGGGAAGTGACAGAATTTTACATTAGACTGACTCCAAAGTACACAAAATGAACTGTCCTTACATGCAGTCTCTAAACTGCTTTTGTGGTCAGAAAAATAAAGCCACCAAAGAAAAATGGCCATAAAGAAAATTAACTAACCCCCACATGAAATGCATGCGTGGAACAATACGCAGGTGGAGTGGGCTGGGGTCCAGAGGGGAAAGTAGACTTGGGCCAGCCTTGAAAAAACAGATTCCTCTTTAATTTTCCTTACAGAATTGAGCTCATGATAAACCTTAAACAGAATTTTGTTCAAGCTTTTGGCTACTGGGGTGAAGTGGGGTGCTCCAGAAATAATCTGAGGCACCCCTATAGGAGGGGGGCTTTGACTGAAATTCACTCTGGCTGTTTGCGTGAGGTTCTTTAGACCAGGACAGAATCACACTCCACAGCGTCACCAACGGAACTCCCCAAGGGTGTGCTGTTTCAGCAAGCATGAAGGGCTCTCTGCAGAGAGAAGCGCCTGGGTGGCTCAGTTGGCTAAGCATCCGTGACTTCGGCTCAGGTCATGATCTCGCAGTTCATGGGTTCAAGCCCTGTGTTGGGCTCTGTGCTGACGGCTCAGAGCCTGGAGCTTGCTTTGGATTCTGTGTCTCCCTTTCTCTCTGCCCCTCCCCTACTCACACTCTCTGTCTCTCTCTCTTTCTCTCAAAAACAAATAAGCATTTTTAAAATTTTAATTTAAAAAAGCTTCATTTAAATTAAATAGCAAATGTAAACATAGCTTCAGAATCAGTCCAATAGGCCTTGACAGTGCGACTTTGGTGGATAAAAACGTGGTCTTAGATGAGGCTGGAAAAGTACTGCCTATGAACAGAGCCTTCAAGAGAGCTATAAAGAATATTTATCTGTGAATATTTCTGGAGTTATAAATATTTCTTTAAATGATAATGAAAATGATTCCTCCTGCCCACTCAGTTACTGTTGCTGCCTTTTCTTACAGACACAGATGTCTCCTCTGGTCATCTGTCTGGAATTCAAGAAGTGGAAGAGTGGGGACTTTCGGATGATATCTTCTTGTTTGCCCACAGAATGGAGTGTTTTCTGCTTTGCCTAGCAGACCCCTGAGCTGTGCGGTTCTTCAGCCAGGAATCGTCAGCATAAGTACCTAACATGTGCAAGGCATGACAGCCACGTAGAAAAAGGGAGTGGGGACTGAGGAAATTAATAAACCATGCATAATTATAAAAAGCTTTAAGGGTGCCTGGGTGGCTCAGTCCGTTAAGCATCTGACTTCAGCTCAGGTCATGATCTCACCATTCATAAGTTCAAGCCTCGCATCAGGCTGTGTGCTGACAGCTCAGAGTCTAGAGCCTGCTTCCAATTCTGTGTGTGTGTGTGTGTGTGTGTGTGTGTGTGTGTGTGTGTGTCTGCGCCTCCCTGACTCATGCTCTGTCTCTCTCAAAAATAAGTAAACATTAAAAAAAAGTTTTATAGATTCCTTCCCTCCTTCATGCAGGTCATGACCAGGTTACCAGCAGCTCAGTGAACAAGGATTCTGTGCCTCATGGTACAAAATGAATATCCACCTTTCCAGTTGCCTTTTATCATTTACCATGTTAACAGATGTCTTGTTTGGTTAAGACAAAGCCCATTCAAAAATACCTGGTCTAAAAAGACACCACTTTGCTTTTGAATCTAGTGTGTATAGACAGTGGATGAGCTGGGGTGGGCGCTCACTCCTCAAGGCCGCTCCTCTGTCGCTTGTGAACTGATACCCATGGGGTTTGCCCCTGCAGAAGGTGTGAAGCCGGGGGCCTCGGATCTATTCCTTAATCATATTCTTAGCTTTCATCACAGATGACATCAGGGGTCATTGGCAAAACTCCAGGGAGGTGACAAGGCCATCTGGGATTGTCCGGAGGCTAATTATTTAGACTCTCTTATCTCTTACCTCCCCTTTCCATGTCGTTTTGCTTTTTCCCTCTTTTTGTTCAACAGCTGTCTCCAGAGACAGGGGAGTCAACTACTTTCCTGAAATGTCAATTAAAATTTTGTGTAGTATGAAGGGGTTGTAGCAAAATAGAATTTAGGGATCATCATTACACATGCAGCTTGAGTATTTCACGCATGATAACACTTTGTCACAACAAATCCCATTATATCTATGTAATATTATTATCACCTCTGTTCTACAGATGAGGAAGCCAAGGCACAGAAAGATTAAACAACTGATCAGAGGCCATATAGCTAGTCTGTGATAAAGCTGGGATGTGAACCCAGTTAGGCTAGTTGTAGAATTAACCTCCAGGCTATGTTACCTCTTTTAGAGGTTACAGGGAATTTGGTTGTATTTTGCATTTATACCTGCTCCTAAAAATTAGAGCAATTTGTGAATTTCCTTGTTTTCTTTACAACAACCTTCTGTCTGCTCTTCGGATTTATACAAGCTGCAAGGCCTTTATTATAGCAGTTGAGGGGGGAAGCCAAGTGAACGCGCTACCAGGTGTGAAGCCCCTCTCTTGGTTAGCTGGCCTGACAGAGTGATTGATGGTACTGAGCTTAACTCTGACAGCAGCCTGACTGGGCAGCCACAGGCAGGGAAGCTTCTCTCTCTCATTCTGGATTGACTTTCCGGAAGGAAAAAGAAGGTATACTTAAGATCTAGCCAGCCTTCTGCCTGATCCCCTTCCCCATGGAAGACCTGACAGTCTGCTCTTCAATTTCAATCTGGCCTCCTTTTATTAGAAGCCGGTTAGCCTTTCCAAGCTTCATGACTGCCAATTCATCACCACATCCCCTTGCCATGTTCTCACCTGCTCAGAGGATCTTGCCCACCAAGTGGCTCTGACCCCTCAATCCTCCAGATCTCAGGATGCACAGCTGGCCACATTGGGGCAAAAGAGAGTCCTGCCAATAAGAACAGACAAGTGAGGGGCACCTGGGTGGCTCAGTAGGTTGAGCGTCCGACTTTGGCTCAGGTCATGATCTCACAGTTCATGAGTTCAAGCCCACATGGGGCTTTGTGCTGGCAGCTCTCTGTCTCCCTCTCTCTGCCCCTCCCCACCCTCTCTCAAAATAAATAAGTAAACATTAAAAACATAATAATAATGGACATGTGAGAGGTTGATAAAATGGTAGCCCAAATCAATTCTAAATAATATGCTAATTCTGCTCTCTTGTAACTTACCAACTTTGAATGGAGCAGTCATGAGAATCTCTCACTTGAAAGCATGATGAATGTGGCAACTCACTTGGAATCCAACAATAGCACACCACGCCCAAGTGTAGAACTGAATAGGTGGGCGTATGTCACTTTAACGCAAGATCATTAAAAAGCAAACCAACAAAAAGCCAGAAAACCAATATTACTGCACTCCTTTGGTCCAGGCATTTTGACATACATTGTCTCCTCCAATCTTCATAATAATCAAAGATGGTAGCTATTACAGACAACATATTACAGATGAGGGAAGTAACAATTATCAAATGTAAGTAGCTGTTCAGGGTTACACTGTTAGCTGGTGACAGGCAAGATTTGAACCTGGGGTTTTGACCTTCATTATAGCAATCTCTTGAATTCAAAAGTCTTTGTTTGAGCAAGCTTGAAACCTTGGAAAAGGGTTTATTTAAAATGCTCTACAATCAGATGACATTTTTAGATGCAATTATTCTCATGAAGAGTAGATTAATCAAATATAATCATGGTGGATGATCTACTTGATTAGCCTTATCCTTCCCAATTTCAGATAAGCTTTGGTAGAATTCTCCTTGCCCATACAAACTGGCCTCCATGATTAAATGCGATGCCGCCAGACTGCTGTGAATCAGAGTCTACATTCACTGAGCTCCTCATCTAGTCAACCATCTATACTGCGTGTGTGTGTTTTTTTTTTTTTTTTTGTACTCTGTATACTGAGATTCTTGCCAGAAGGCCCTTGAGGGTAATTCTAACTAGCTTTATTTGGAGACCATTACCTTGCCAATGTCCCTCGTCTTCACTGGGATTCTTCCTGGTTCAGTCTCATGTGTTTATCTTTGGCCAGTGCTGGATTTGTAATAACCTCCTAAGTGGTGTATCTCCAATTTCTGAATTTTCATGCTATTAGTTGTATTCCAAAACACTCTTTCCCCTACCCCAAACCACAGGCTACACCTGTGGAGAAGTTGAAGTTCCTTAGTATGTATTTAAAACTCTCGAAATTCTTGCTTTAATGTAATTTTCTAGATGTGTTGCTTTCCACTTCCCTTCATGATACTTGTTTTAACCAAACTGGCCCCTTGTTGTTCCCAGGACATATCACTCCTGCTCTCTGCCTCTTACCACATGCTGGGCCTGAAGTGACCTTGTCCCCCTCTTCGGTTGACGACACCCTAGCCCAGCTCAGATCTATGTCCCCTTCCAAGTCCACACAGTCCCTCCTTCATTGTTGCTTCCCTTGTATTTCAGGGTTTTTTTTTACTATTACAGCATATAATAGTTTCAGCCTTGACTTACAGCTGCTTATAAATAGGAGTCTGTCTCACCATTTGTAACTGCTGTAGGGGAAGGAACATTTCTCATTCACAGTTGTATCCCCTGCAAAGCTAAGCACAGTACCCTGCTAATCATAGGTATTCAGTAAGTGTTTGAAAACTTAAATATATTCTAATAAAGTTAATTTCTGAGTATGTGACAAAGGTTATGAAATCATTAAAACTGGATGTTTTAAGAAGTAAGAGCTAAAATTATTTTTAGATTCTGCTCTCCTACTGACAGAATGGCATGTTTGTTCAGGTTATTTCTTTAATGTAAGTCCTTCTGGAACACCAAATATCTCCATGCAGAGGAATTCACTGTAATCTGCCCCTTATTGTAGATACCACACTTTGCCTACCTACTTGATGAGTATTTCAGCAGCCTTCAGATAAAAGCAAAATAATTTGACCCAGCCTGAGGAAAAGCCATTATAATGCAGTGCTATGATCTTCTTGGTTTGTAAAAACTATGAGTTGTTCTTTTTTAGTCACAGGACTCTCTAAACTGTCAATAAGATATAATTCATGTCACAAAATTGATTACTGGGAGCCTTCAATGCTCAGCCTTTGCTTTACTCCAAATTCTCTCCTTCCTATTTTCCACTTCTGATAAAAAATGACTTGTTTGAATGATAATATATATGTATGTATATCATATCAGATATGATACATATTATACCACATACACATATCTATTATATATTATTTTATATGTATCAGCAATGGAAGAAACTCCGAAGAATGGCAAACTTTGCAAGGGAGTCATGCATTTTCAGTCCAAGGTGATCTTAGAATTAATGTGCAAGTTCTAGGCAAATCATTTGTAAAATTAACTTATGGTCTTTGGGGCTGAACTGTGTCCTTCAGGAGCACACTACGTACTTGTGTGACGTAACCCAGCAGAGAGCCCTGTTTGGTCCGGACTTACAGATGAAGAGGCAAATGAGGAAGTTGAAATGTGTTCTATGAATAATAATGAAAATGATAAAGCTGTGGAAAATATGAAGAAGAGGTCACCATAGTGGATTAAATAACAAGAGGACCCTTCTTCAGGCAGGGTTTTCAAAGTAACACCTCCAACTACAACCTACCTTCTTACCCAACGCAGTGCTCAGGGAGGTCTTTTCTACGTCAGGCACCCACACTGTACAGTCCCAGCTGGCCTGGGTACCGACTTCTCTACTGCAACTACTACATATAGTGACTACACATAGTGATGATGTATAGTGACTATGCATAGCAACTACACACAGCAGCTTTACCCCTCCCTCCGTCTGTGGTCAGGAATGTGACACTTGGGTGTGACTCTGTCTGTATCTCAGGGGTTCTTCACCTTCTGTGTCATGGCCCCTGATTACAATCTGGTTAAAGGGACTCACCGTACACTCAGAAAAATGTACATACATCCCCAAAGCTTTGTGTGTGATTTGGGAGGTTCACAGTCCATGGAAGTCCATTAGAAGTCCTATAAGCTTCTAATCCCTTTGGACAATAAACTCTTTGAGGACATTGATGCACTTTATTCATATTTGTATTACCAGCGAACCTAACATATGAGAAACACTTGGCAAATGTTTGATGAACTAATAAAAACAAGAAATTTGGACGAGAGACTATCTGTTCTATTAGTTATGAGTGTCTATTACTTTAGCTCTTACAGCTGTTGGTCTCTGGCACCACTGAGTCAAGAAGGAGAAATAGGATAACTCCTATTAATTAATAACTGGACATTTGAGCTGGCTGTAATGGAGGCTTCTCCAGCAGGAAGGTTGGTGCTTTCATATCAAAGTGAGCTTAAAAGAAAGGTGAGCTTCTCTAGGTTGCTTTTAAAGCAGTGTTCTTCTTTGCAGTAGGACAGAGCAGCATGAAGTGGGGGTAGCCAAGTAGTGATGGATGAGCCTGAAGTTGACCATGGCTGTTGCCTCCATCACACATGGGGGTCTGCAAACCCCAGACCTCAAAATGGACTCTCTGTCCCCAAGGGCTTAAAGCCCTAATCTGAGACCAAACGCCAGAACTGGAAAGAACCCCAAATCAGACACACACTAGGTGACCAAGGCAACAATGGGGGCATGGGGAAAAACCCACATGGCGGATGGGGTAGGGGCTACATTTAGAGGGTTTGATGGTGAGACATGGAAGCCTGTCCCAGGCATCCTGGAAAGCAGGACAACAGAGAAGAACAGCAAGAAGAGACGTGCCCTCGTCACGACTGTCAGTTTCCACTCTCCGCTTACCTCTCAGGTCTGGACCCTATCCTCAGGGTTAGGAAGGAGCAGAAGTCACCCCAAAGACCCAAGGGGGTTTGCCAATGTCATTCCGGGGTTAAGGTTTCCTAGAAGCTCATAGCTCAAAAAATCAAGTGTGGGATGCATCCAAAGAAGAATGTGGTCTGAGGCAGAAAAACTTTTCTTTCTATGGCCTTCTCTACTTCTCTCTTTCTCTCTTCACCATCCTAACACCTCTCAATTACTTTGTTTTTGTTACTTTTCCAGGCGTTTGGTATATTGGGAATGGAAATGCCCTGGTGCCACTTGCATGTTCTGGGACAAGTCACTTCTCATCTCTTAGCCACGTGCTATCATTTGTGAAGTAAGGGCACTATACTAAAACGTCTAAGTTGTGATGATCTACAGAGGGCTAAGCCTATCTCCGTCTCCTCTTCTATTTTTCTTATCTCAACTTTTGGACATTGGAGAGGACATCTCTTAGTTCTAAAGTGTTTTTTATAGCTATTAAAGCATAATATTAATAATAACAATAGCTGTGGCAGATTGTGGTTTCCAAAGATGACCACCACCATACACCCTCCCCCATGTCTTCTTACTACAATATGGCATTGACATTCCTCCCGTCTGGTGGTGAGGTCTGTGTCCCTTCCCCTCGAACTTGGAAGGAAGAGTACAGAGGAAGTGAGGCTGGACCAGTCCCTGGACCAGGGTCTTCAGAAAATTGCCACTTTCAATCCCTGTCTTTTGGGATTCTGACTCACGAAAGCCATCCACACGCTGGGAGAAGCCAAGTCGCCACATGGAGAGGCCCCATATGGGTGTTTGGATCAATAGTCTCTATCGAGTGCCCAGCCAATAGCCAGCATCAGCCACCAGAACAATGAGTGAAGAAGCCATCAGATGATCCTGTAGAGATCAGACTCTTGCCACAGAGTCCCCCTGTCTGAGCCTGCCCAGCTGAGGCTTCAGACACTGTGGAGCAGAGACAAGCTGTCCCTTCTATCCATTTCCCAAGTTCACGACTCACAGAATCCAGGAGCATAATAAAATGGTTGTCTCTTTACGTCATTAAGTTAATTCAGCAATGAATGACCAGAACAGTAACTAGCCTTTATTGAGTGCTTGTTATATGCTTAACACTCATTCTAAAGGCTTCAAGTCGAATAGCTCTTTTGATGCTCACAGCAATCCTATGAGGTAGGTACTTTATTCTCACCCTTTACTGAAGTGAAACTGAGGCATTGAGAAATTTAGCAACCTGTCCTTATTCACACATCAGAGAATCCAACAGCAATAGCCCAGCCCTCAGGCCCTGCACACTTAACTATTATGCTATCATGCTACTCAAAAATGGGATTTTTGAGAAGATACAAACATATTTCAGCCATGGTTTACATCTGTAGGAAACCAAATATCTGGTATCTTGAAGCTCAGCTAAGTAAAAAAGTAAGAAAAGGTGATTTATAACATCTTTTAAATATTTAAATGTCAAGGGACCCTATAAGAGGAGTGCTGTTACCTTTTTTCCTAGAAATACAGAAAGGAGACCCAAAGAGGTCGTATGCAGTGTTTGCATACATGCAGCTGGCTGGGGAAAGGTTGGGGTTTGAATCCAGGGCAGTCAAAGTCCAAAGACTACATCTATCCCATTAAAGTGACCAGCCCACCTGCTCACTAGACCATGTGGGCAATAAACTTTAGAAGGGTGAGGAAACAGAAGAATAGCATAGAGAATGCATTTTATCTTCTTATAAAAAAAAGTCCTAGTTGCCGGAATAAAAACATAGCAGCAGACCATAATCTCTTTGAGGGATAGGATTATACTTCCTTTTTTTTTTTTAATTTTTTTAAATGTCTATTTATTTTTTTAGAGAAAGAGACAGAGCACCAACAGGGGAGGGGCAGAGAGAGAGAGAGAGACCCAAAATCCGGAGCAGGCTCCAGGCTCTGAGCTGTCAGTACAGAGCCTGACATAGGGCTTGAACTCATGAACCGCAGGACCATGACCTTAGCCATTGTCTTTTTTTTTTTTTTAATTTTTTTAAAATGTTTTTTATTTATTTCTAGGAGAGAGAAAGACAGCGTGAGCAGGGGAGGGTCAGAGAGAGAGGGAGTCACAGACTGAAACAGGCTCCAGGCTCTGAGCTGGCAGTCAGCACAGAGCCCGACGCGGGGCTCGAACCCACGAACCGCGAGATCATGACCTAAGCGAAAGTCGGACGCTCAACCGACTAAGCCACCCAGGCGCCCCAACCTTAGCCATTGTCTTAATAGAACACTTAACTAACTGAGCCACCCAGGCACCTCTATACTTCACTTTTGAGTCCCTACTACGTTACACTGTTGTGTGTGGTGCATGGTGGTTTCTTAATAAATGTTTGTTCAATGTATGAAAATGAATATTTTATCATTGTTATATGCTAATGTGGATTCTTATTATTCATATTTATTACTTATAATTTATATGTGTTAACATTCATGTATTCAATATTTTTTTTAGTACATCTCAAGTAATAGTTTACCCTGTAAGGATATAGTTTTCAACATGAAACACAAGGTTCCTGCTCTCACGCAACTTAAATTTGAATTGGCAAACAAACAAAAAAGTGTGTGTGTTTATTATATATGCAAACTATACACATACAATATGGTAGAAAATGACATTGAACTTAAGAGCTGAATGACTAGGAGATGCCTATGTAAATTTTAGGAGGAAAAGCATTCCTGGAAACAGCTCATGTAAAAGTGTGATTAAGCAATTTAGGAAAGGCGGGAGGCTTCTGGAATCGGGAATGAGCCCAGCATGAGGGAGGAACAGCAAGAAAGCCAGGAGGCTGGAAAGAAGGGGGAGAGAGTGCTACGAGGGGTCAGAAGTGAAGCAGGAGCCAGGTCACGCAGGGGCTGAGGATGGTGGGAAGCCACTGGGTGGCTTCAAGCCGGGAGCTGTGTGATCCGATTTACAATTTGTAAAGGTGACTAGATACTGGGTGGGGAATGGACTGAAGGGCCAAAATGGTTACATGGAGACCTGTTTAGAGGCCACTGCAGAAAGCCAGGCAAGAGATAATGGTGCTTTGGAAACAAAAATGTTTTAATTAAAAAGTAAAAAATAACCACAAACAATAAAATAAAAAAGATTAATTTAAAAAATAAAAATAATAAATAATAAATAAAATTTAAAAATGAAAAAATAAATAAAGAGGGACACCTGGGTGACTCAATCGGTAAGTGTCCGAATCTTGGCTTCAGCTTAGGTCATGATCTCACAGTCCGTGAGTTCAAGCCTTGTGTTAGTTTCCACACTGGCAGCGGGGAGCCTGCTTGGGATTCTCTTTCTCTCTCTCTCTCTCTCTCTCTCTCTCTCTCTCTGCCCCTCCTCCACTTGCTCTCCCTGTCTCTCTTTCAAAATAAATAAGTAAATATTTTAAAAAAAGAAAGAAAGTGGTGCTTTGGACTAGTATGATGGCAACAGCGATAAAGGGAAATCAACAGATGTTAGATACTTCCGAGAGGCAGGGTCCGTATAACCTGCTAGTGCATTAACTCTGGGGGATAAAAGAATGCAAGGAATCATGGGAGGCTTCCAGTTTGGGGGGAAGCACCTTGGGGTGCTGCTGCTTCAGTGGGGTACAGGAGATGGTGCTGGTGGGGAACAAGTTGAAGGGAAAAGAAGAGACACAGAGAAGTACCAAACACGTTGCCAGGCGCTAACCGAGTACTTAGTAAAATGGCTGTCATTTATCTAAAATGGGATCATGTGTAGATAGTCCACAGCTCTTACGATATCCCTGCAAGTCACTAGCATCCACATTTAATTAGTGACCCTACGGACTTTAAGAGAGATTAAAGACTGTGCCGAAGGTGGCTCAGCTAAGAGGACTGAGAATTGGAACCCAGATGGTACAACTAAAAACATCCTTTCTTTATTAAGCCACCCTGCCTCCCAGCCCGTCAGTTTATCCCCTTGGTCTTCATCCTGTGTCTCAGGTTTTAACTAAATTTGCTGCCCCGTGCTGTTGATTCAATGTAACCGCCTGTAGTTAGGAAGAATTTTTCCAGAAGCGGCCATGTTCTGTTAAACTCAACAAAATGTATTGAACACAAACTAATTACAAGACTCTACGGAAGGAGTTTGTGGGGAATTTATATGAAGAGGAGACAGGCCCTGCCTTCAAGGACTGTAGAGGTAGCTGACTCTTTTTGAGCAGAGGAGTGAAATCTTTTTGTTTGTTTTTGGGGGTTTGATTGTTTTGTTTTGTTTCAGAAAGAGCAAGCTCAAGCAGGGAAGAGGAGCAGAGGAGGGAGAGAGAGACTCTTTTTTTTTAAATTTTTTTAATGTTTTATTTATTTCTGAGAGAGAGAGAGAGAAGCATGAGCAGGGGAGGGTCAGAGAGAAAGGGAGACACAGAATCTGAAACAGGCTCCAGGCTCTGAGCTAGCTGTCAGCACAGAGCCCGATGCGGAACTCAAACCCACGAACCACGAGATCATGACCTGAGCTGAAGCCAGACCCTTAACCGACTGAGCCACCCAGGCAAACCGAGAGAGAGACTCTTAAGCAGGCTCCGCACTCATTGTGGAGCCCAGCACAGGACTCAGTCTCACTATCCTGGGATCATGACCTGAGCCAAAATCAAGAGTTGGATGCTCAACCAACTGAACCACCCAGGCATTCCAAAGAGTGAAATGCTTTAAGAAGCACGAAGAAGAAAAGAGGGAGGGGAACCTCCAAAGGATGTGGGGCAGGCAGGGATTAGGGGCCACGTCTAGGACACAGGAGTATTTGACATGAATCCTTAAGGATGGGCAGACATTGTGGGAGAATCGGTACTTCCAAACCAATGCCAAAGCTTGAGTGAGAGTAGAGTGGGGTCTCCGGGGCTCTAGAACACAAGGCAGTGACTGGCAGTGGTCAGAGCATGGACACCACAGCAAGAACACCGCAGTCAGGCTCTATCACTGGCCACTGTGTGACTTCAGGAAAGTAATTTAACCTTTTCGAGACTCAGTTTCCTTTTCTGCAAAATGGTGATAATAGCAGCATTTACTTCATAGGGTTCTTGTGAGATAGTAATGATTTAACGCATCTAACGTGCTTAACACAGTTCCCAGCTCATGGGAGGTGTCACCTCCACATAATTGTGAGGGATGGGAAGTTGGAAAGTTGGAATCAAGTCTTGGAGGGCGTTGAATGCCAAATTGTAGCTTTACAACTTTGTTCTCTAGGCCACGGGGATCCATCAAAGGGTTTCTGAGCAGGGGATTGACATGAGTAGCCTTCCAAAGATACTTCTGGCCTCCACATGTAGAGAAATAGAAAGCAGGTGACCAGTTAGAAGCCATCAAACTTCCTCACTAAGGCGCCTGGAAATTTTCCGAGATCGTGTGAATGTGTGTTTGCCTTGTATTTTCAATCATTCACAAACGTTATACCTACACAACGCAGTGAGTTGAAGGGTGATTTAACATGTTGGGAAGGGGCTATGAGGTGGCTTTATCTACTGAGGGAAACATCTTAATTTTTCTAGAAATGTTTTCACGGTAGAAATTTATGTAGTATAAAATGTCACACTAACTAAAACTGGGGCTCATTGGAGAAGACAAATTTCTGTGCAAATATTTTTCCAAAGCAGGGATAAGGAAAGGAGGACAGAAATAGTATCAAAAGGGCAAATAGAAAATAACTTAAAAAAAAAACTTTCCAGGGGCACTTGGGTGGCTCAGTCGGCTAAGCATCCAACTTCAGCTCAAGTCATGATCTTGCAGTTCGTGAGTTCAAGCCTTGGGTTGGACTCTGTGCTGACAACTCGGAGCCTGAAGCCTGCTTCAGATTCTGAGTCTCCCTTGTCCTCTCCCCCTCCCCTGCTCATGCTCTGTATCTCTTTCTCTCTCTCTCTGTCTCTCAAAAATAAACATTTATAATTTTTTTTAAAAAAGAAAATAACTTTTCATGGTTTCATTGAATATGCAGATTACCCCAGAATCAACCCCACAACTCGTGCAAATTCTTTCTCCCAGGTTGTCTCCAAAGAAAGAGAAAAAACTAGAAATGTGAGATCTCTGTGCTTCCTCTTGAGCTTTAAGAGGATTGGTATCCTTTTCTAACTGGTGTCTTTTTTTTCTTTCTAACCTGAGTTAATGAGATGATTTGCTCATAAATGTTCTGTGAGCAACTTCAACAATAACTCACAGGAAAATTGCTTCAACAAAAATTAAGCAATCCGAGTCAAGAAAACAACACTTGCTGTCTTCAAAGAAATCCCTAAAACTGCTTCTTTTTTTTTTTTTTGAGCTTCATAGGAAAAGTGAGTGTTCTGAGTTCCAGAATCCATAGTATTACTAAAGCTGAGGAAGTTATGAACAGAAAAGAAATACATGTACCCGTTTGACCCAAGGACTAGATTTGATCTCATATGGCACCTGAGGAAATGTTGATTTCTATTATAATTATTATTGTCTTGGTTTTTGTTGCTGTTGCTGTTTTGGTGTGTTTGTTTGTTTGTTTGTTTAAGCAAGCATTTACTGTATTCTTTTAATATGCCTCTTCCTAGACAGGGAAAAAAAAACCATGCCTTGATACATTGGACTGTGACCTAATTCGGGCAAAAACAAATCTTATTACCTCGTCAATTTCCAGCCATGATCTCTTCTTTTAATTTGAATTCAAAACATGCAAAGTGTTGGGAGGGAATTGGATGCTAACAATTATGTTGGGATGTGAGGTGTTTGATTTCCAGGCTGTGCCCTCAGCTACCACTGGTTGAAATCACTGTGACTCTTTTATCGCCTTGATGAATGATGGAAGTCCCGAGGGAGGTGGCTCCTTTGCAATCTGCTTACTTAAGCTCATACTTACATGTTACTTTTTTAATGTTTTCCTGTTTATTTGGCCTGCTGTTATCCAGTAAGATAATAGCCTCCGCTTTACCACTCCACTTCTGTGTCTGTGATCATAAGAAGCCTGACGGATCAATATGAGGCTTTTAATGTACTTTTCCTGCGTTTTTCATTAAAGGTTTGCAGACAGAGTATTAAAATGCAGTTGAGACATAATCTCTTTCTAGCATTTGGTTCCCAAGAAGAGGGCTTCCCAGGGAGAGTAAGGGTCTACACGTGGTGGCTTTTGTGAAGTAAAGCAATGGAGCCTCGGTTCAAGCAATTTTATGGGACGCTTGTTTTCTGGGGGATTAGAGATTGCTGAGTAGATGTCTGCGCAACTTCCATGTGCATTCAAAAGCACTGTCCTTGTTTTAATGTTTCTTCTTTTTTTAATGCTTACTTTCGAGAGAGACAGATCATGAGTAGGGGAGGGGGTGGAGTAGAGAGGGAGGGAGACACAGAATGGGAAGCAGGCTCCAGGCTCTGAGCTGTCAGCACAGAGCCCTTCTTTGGGCTTGATTCCACAAACTGTGAGATCATGACCTGAGCCGAAGTCGGATGCTTAACCGACTGAGCCACCCAGTTGCCCCCTTGTTTGAATATTAATTCTCATTGTGAGGCAAGACTCAAATCAAAAAGGGTTTTTCCAGGGCACCTTAGTGTGTGCTCGGCAATGGTTAACAACAGGCTCGGGGTGGGGGTGGGGGGCAGGAGATAGCCCTGATTTGTAGCATTCGCTGATTTCTAAGGTATAAGTACAGCCACCAAAGCCAGTCTCAAGCTACCAAATGATACCACTGAATGCGGCGTTGGTTGGTGCTCCTCCACCATATAAATATAACACATGTGGATAACTAAGATAATGGGTACCAGGAAAATGTAGGAAAATAACTGGAAGCGACGGGTTTTGAATTCTTTTTTTTTTAATCTTTTAAATGTTTTTATTTATTTCTGAGAGAGAGAGAGAGACAGTGTGAGCAGGGGAGGGTCAGAGAGAGAGACACACACACAGAATCCGAAACAGGCTCCAGGCTCTGAGCTGTCAGCACTGAGCCCGATGTGGGGCTTGAACCCACCAACCGTGAGATCATGACCTGAGCCGAAATCGGACTCCCAACCGACTGAGCCACCCAGACGCCCCATGAATTCTTACCTTCATTTTTAATAAAATGCATTTAGTTGTGTTTACATATGTTTTACTAATGACTGGGTTTAACAAGCAGCTTGCAAAATTCCTAGAACCTGAGCAATGGGGTCTGACTGAGCTGATTCCAATGGGCTAGTGCACATGCTTTACTGAGCAAAAAAGCACCTTTTTCTGGGTAAATGGTCCCTTACACGATGCCTCTGGCCCTTAGGGGAGAGATGCCTGTAGTCATTTTCTGGAAACTGGCTATATTCGCAGAACTCACTCATAAAGCACAGTCAGTTGTGGCAGAAGGCTGTGCTCATGACGCAAAGGGCACACCACCTGGGCCGGGCATCAGGAGGACTCCGGAGGCATGACCATAACCCAGCAGGTCCTCAGTGGCATTTTACTCCCATAGAACATGGAAATTGTGCAGCAAGCGTTCAATAATTCTGCCTTTGAAAGTCAACTGAAAGTTGAAGCAGCATATTATGCAGTATACTGTTTGTTTGTCCTATTCTTTTTCAAAATTTTTAAAATGTTTATTTATTTTTCTAAAAGAGAGACAGAAAAAGAGGGGAAGAGGCAGAGAGAGAGGGAGACACAGAATCTGAAGCAGGTTCCAGGCTCCCAGCTGCCGGCACAGAGCCCGACGCGGGGCTCGAAGTCAGAGACTACGAGATCATGACCTGAGCTGAAGATGGATGCTTAATCGACTGAGCCACCCAGGCCCCTCCTGTTCTTTTAATGGGGGGGAGGGGGGTAATTTAACTTTAAATCAGTCATAAGAGTGTTCCACATTATTTATTCTTTCTTTCAGAATACATTTTCACACCATTTACTAAAGTAAACCTGTCTTTGGTAATTTATTCATGTGTTCATTATTCACATATTTATTGGGTCCCCTTGGCATGCGAATTAGACAAAGGATATTCAAAGACAAGTAAGCCAGTCCCTTCTGTCCTGCAAGCTACAGTCTAGTGGAGAGACAAAATACATATGTATGTGTGATTTAACATATTAAATCACAATTTAATATAATAATTTCTGAGTATAGTGTTGGGGAGCCTGGGAGGCTCAGTCCATTGAGAATCCAGCTTTTGATTCCAGGCTCAGGTCATGATCCAAAAGCTATGGGATCAAGCCCCATATCAGGCTCTGCACTGAGTGTAGAGCCTGCTTCAGATTCTCTCTGCCACTCTCCCCTGCTCCTCTCTCTCATAAAATAAAATAAAATAAAATAAAATAAAATAAAATAAAATAAAATAAAATAAAACAAAAAGAGTTACATGAGCAAAGGGCATGAACAACCAGTTGGAACTTTTAATAAACTTCTCCTAAAAGAATTGAGGGACTAAGGAATAGTTTAAAGAAGTACCCCCAAGAGATGCATGATGAAGAAAGGACCCTAGATTCCAGGCTGTTTCCTGCATATATTCCCAGCTTCTGTTGTGGTGACACTCCATTGGTAGTGGCATCTGAGTTGTTCAGTCCACACTCTTTGTAGGAAGCGCTCAGTACTCAGTGCTCTGACCTCATTGGAACTCAGGTTAGCCTTCAATCACAGCAGAGACTGGAGCTAGCGAAAGAAAACAGGGTTGTTTCAGGGATACAGGCAGCCATAGGACAGCCATTTTGGAAAGCCATAGAGCTTCTATTTCCTTTTCAGGGCTGCTTCTCTCTTGTCCTCCCCCTTCCCCCCCCAACCCCTCCCCCCCTCCCCCGCTGGCTGATATCCTTGTTCTACCTTATCCATGGCCTATAAAGGCTGCCTTAGCTTCCTCAGTAACACCTTAGCTCTCCATATGTTGTATCCTTCTGTCCTCTCCCCGTCAGTGCTAACCTTGGAAGGATTAGGAGCTTACTCAGTCCAGGCAGCAGGGACCAGGGCTGGCAGAAGACACACTATCCAGAAAATGACTGTTTAGGACAGTAGGAGGTCCAGCCAGGAATCTCCCAGAAGGAAGTGTGGATGGGTAGGCATTGTGAAATATTGTGGACAGGCCCCAGGGAATGTCGGAGAAGAGCACTGGAATGGAAGTCAGTCTGCCCATGTACTTGGCCTTGCTTCTCTGGTTGCCAGTTGCAGACCTTGAACAAAAGGCTACTCTTCAACCATGGCTTTCCTCATAGGAAAATGAGATTGTACTAGTACTTGCCCTACCTACTTTTTCTAAGGGCCATATTGAAAATAAAGGCTTACCAAAGTGCCAGGAAGACAACTAAGCACTGAACAAAGTAAGGTGGTTAAGAGAACTTATGTATGTATGTTTTCAGAATCAGTCACAGCATGGGCAAGTTCAGAGGCAAAGCATGGAGAAACTGCTACTAAAAAATGGTAGGCGGAAGGAGAGGGGGCCAGACTGGGCAGAGCAGAGCCTGGAGACATTGGCTTGGTTCTGGAGACACTGGCTTGGTTCTGGAGGCACTGGCTGGTTCTGAAGGCAGGAAGTACCTGTGTGTGCTCCAGGGGTGGCCTCTCTCTGCTTGCTGTTTATTCAACTACTGTTTCTTCCTTTAATTCCCTATGTCCATCTGGCCCAGAGACATTTAGGAACAAAAACAAGCAAAAATGGTAACTTCTGCTTTTCTTAAACTTCTGGCTTATTTTTCCTTGAGATAAGGCTCAGAGAGCCTGTAACCTGCTTGACTAAAGGTAAAGGGAAGATGAAAAATTTCATGTCCTAATATATTGTCAAGGCCCACATTCTCCTTAATGGTCAATAATGATTTAGGAACCAAGTGGGACTGATCATCACTAATTCCATTGGGAAACACTGGGAAGGCAAGAGCCAACCAAAATTCTAGCACGTTGAATTATTTTGGGGGAAAAAAAAGAGTTGTTAGAGATCTTTACTAACGTAGAGGTGTTTTAACCGAATGGCAATCCATCCTCACGCACCTGGATTTGCAGCAGTTATGATAATGGTCTTTGTTCCTCTCGGGGATGTTGAAGAACATGGGGATGCAGAGAGTGCAGTGATGGGAGCTGAGATCAGTGGTCTGGGGGCCACCAAGTGCTGCTTGGACAAAGGGCTGGAGTGCCCCCTGCTCTGAACAATATGACGACATGGAAGGACTCTGCTGATTCCATGTCACAGTGTTCTTGGGATGGCACACAGCATACATCCAATCTCAGGACAACTCAACAAATGGAGAATAAGACCATGCTGTGAGCTGGTGACAGCTCCCTGTGGGGAATAGAAAGACAAACAAGAGGGGTTCCTGACTGTCAGAGTTTGTGGCAAAGGACAGAAGCCATGGAAGATGATTATAGTACAAGGTAGGGTGTGCAGTACTGAGCCAGGTGTCCAGGGAGTGCCGCGGGCACACAGGCTGGGTGTGGGGGCAGCCGTAAGGCAGAGCAGGGAACCCTCAGCTGGACAAGTCTTAGAGCCCCCATTTCCTGACCTATAAAAGACTACTAAGCAGTTCTTCATAGATGGCCTCTGTGAGAACACCTAACCTGGAGGTTGGTTACAGAGTTGGTATTCGACCATCTCTCTCTTGCCCTCTTTAAAATGCTCTTAATAATGACAAACAAGAAGTCATTAACCCAAATAACACAATTAGAAGAAAATCTGACTTCTGTAGGTTTTAAGGCTTTTTTTAATGCTTATTTATTTTGAGAGAGAGAGAAAGAAAGAGAGAGCGCACACAGGAGAGGAGCAGAGAACAAGAGAGAGAAAGAATCCCAAGCAGAGATTCAGTGCAGAGACACATGGGGCTCAATCCCCAAAACCATTAGATCATGACCTGGACCAAAATCAAGAGTTAGACTCCCAACCGACTAAGCCACCCAGGTGCCCCATTTTAAGTTTTATAAAAGAAAATCTATTTCAACAGAAGAACGGCACCTGATTTGCCCTTTGTTATCAGACCACGCCTGGAGTGCTCTGCGCAGGGGCCCCCACTTAGAGGAATGGCCACTAAAGGGAACATAATCAAAGGAGAAGCAGAACAGCTTAGTAAAGACCCAAGCAAATGCAGCGTGGTGAATGCAGAAAACTCCTGAAGCTATTTAGGCTGGAAGACATGGTTAGAGGCAGGAGAGGCAGAGGATCTTTGGCTGCGATATGAACTTCATTGCAAGACAGAGTCAATGCCATGTGTGTTCTTGTGGAGCATGGCAAGGGCTGGTAGGTGGAAGTTCCAGGGAGGTAGGCTTGGCTCAAAATAAAAAGAGGTTTTCCAACAAGAAGTCATATCCCAAAATGAAATGGTCTGCCTCTTGAAGTAGTGAGTTTCCCAAGTTAGGAGGTGTTTAAGCCAAAACTTAAGACCATCAGTGAGGCGTTTTCAGATCAGTGGTTCTCAACCTCTTGTGTGGTAAGAATCACTGTGAGATTTTTTTTTAATGTTTATTTATATTTGAGAGAGAGTGAAAATGGGGGGGAGGCAGAGATAGAGGGCGACAGGGATCTGACATGGGCTCCAGTGTGACAGCAGAGACCCCAATATGGAGCTCAAACCCACAAACCATGAGATCGTGTCCTGAGCCGAAGTTGGGTGCTTAACCGACTGAGCCATCCAGGTGCTTAGTCTCGCTCACTGTGAGACTTCTAAAAATCAGATTGCTGCTTCCAAGTCCCTGAGTTTCTGACCCGGTGTGTCTGGAGTGTGACCTGTGCAGTTGCCTTTGACCAAGTCCTCAGGTGCCCCTTGTGGTATGTAAGATTGGACCAGATAATCCAATTTTCTAATTTGAGAGTCCATTGTGATACTCATAGAAAAAATGAGGTTCCCTGTATGAATTTCAGTATCACCAAAATGAATTTGCTCTGTAAAGCATGTGTATAAAATAACTTCATGAGTATGTTATGGAAAATCAAATTTCTGAAAACATCAGTTGATGTTTGTGGATCATCGAAGGACCCATAGAGACGTTAAACTATATAGATTTTAGTTTTAAAGTAGAATCACTATAAAACTGTAGAATTTCCTGTAAAAGCTCATTATATGACTGTTAATGCAATGGAAGAATGGATCTAAGCTCTGTTTTTCCTGAATCTAGACTGCTCTTTTCAATTACTCTGCTTCCACAGTGTTTCCATAGCAAAGAGTATAAGAGGCCAGAGGACTGATGGGAAGAATTCCCGTGATCAGCAATGGGATGCTGGCATTGGCCTGCTGTGTAGCTCAGTCACACTGCAAGCAGGTCTGTTTCCTTAGAGGGCTGTCTTGTCCACAGGGGAATTCTCCACTTGCCTTTACTGATGCATAAACCGAGGATTACCAAGATCCAAGGCTTCTTTGTATGGCTTTCCACTAAAAACCCATATCTATGTACAAAAGGCAGCAGCGGTTTGGAGTATTGTTGGCTGGACCAAATGGATACTCAGTAGTCATTACCAGAAATAGGCCTTTGGCTCTTTGTCAAGATCTCTAACAGTTAACACATATGTATTTTAAAAACATTTTTTTAATGTTCATTTTTGAGACAGAGAGTGTGAGCAGGGGAGAGACAGAGAGAGAGGAAGACACAGAATCCAAAGCAGGCTCCAGGCTCCGAGCTGTCAGCACCGAGCCCAATGTGGGACTTGAACTCAAGAACCGTTGAGACCATGACCTGAGCCAAAGTCAGATGCTTAACCAACTGAGCCACCCAGGTACCCCATTAACATTTCTGTATTGTGGAAGACTATATGCTTTAGAAAGATGAGGCATTATTGTATGTGCAGGTATTAAAAGATATTCATTGAACAACATCTCATTGTAGGACCATGTGCATTTGTGATCCCATTTCCAGAAAGAAACTATATACCTATGACTGCACCTGTATATGCAGTTTTAGGAAGACACAAAACCCTTCACTGTGGCTTCCTCTGGGGATAAGGATTGGGTATGTGTATATAGGGGGTAGTCTTCCATATTTTATGGATTTTTTTTTTTTTTAACTGAGAGAGACTGTAAAATTCCAGGGAAACAAAATAGGCAGCAACTTGGAGAATTAATTCAGATCATCACTCTCCTGTCCTGATAGGCATGGTTTAGAAAGGTATCTATAACCTGCAAAGAAGATTTAGGGAGATCAGAAGTGATCTAGACCGGTGACCTAAACATTGCAAATTTTCCAAATTGCTACTTAACATGCCTCTCACTTTGATGTCTGTGAACAATTTGTACATATGTGTAGTTGTTCTTATGTAGTATGGTTAACAAAGTGCAAATAGAGCAGTTGTTGGAAATGTACTAATTGTACAATAGAGCTGTACACTGAGGGGAGCCCACACACCGATGTAACCCATCTACACCAATGGTGGGTTTTGTCAGTGTCCAAGCTCGCCCTCTGCTGGCCATTCTGGGGGAAATCACCGCTGTTTTAAAACAACAGTGTCCTCTCTGACTATCGTCTAGACCATTCATTCATTCCAAGGTTATTAATTAGTCACCTGCTATCCGTTGGGTGCATATATGTATCATACATTATACTTTAGTATCTATTGTATGATTCTATTCACTTTCTGGTATGTTTAAGTATTTTCTCATTAAAAAATATGTAGTAAAAAATGTACATATTTTTGTAGTAGTGTACATATTTTTTGTAGTAGTGTACATATAGTATAGAGAGGAAAACAAATCAGAAAAATGATATGATAAAATTTTATATTTGCAGTGTAGGCCCTGACAGTTGTGGGTTTTGTTTTTTTTTTCTTTTTTGTAATGCAAGTGATAAGGCAACCATTTCAAAGAGGCATCAACTTCGCAGTTTGTCTTGAATAAACACATTGTCAGCCAGTCTGTCCCTCTGCACTGAGGCTCCTTTATTTCAGAGATCTGGGTGGATTTGGGTAACTGACCATTTGGGCCACTTGTCTTCTCTCTTCCCCATGCTTTAGATCCCCACGTTTTAAATTCCCAAGCTTTAAGCTCGCCAATAAAGAGTAAGCCTTCGAAACCTTAAGTCACTCCCAACCCCAATAAAAGCATAATCCCTGACCGGTGAGCTCTCTCTCCCTCTCTCTCTCTCTCTACCTCTCTTTCTCTCTACCTGCGACCTCACAGTGTGATC
This sequence comes from Hyaena hyaena, assembly GCF_003009895.1. Lineage (NCBI taxonomy): Eukaryota > Metazoa > Chordata > Mammalia > Carnivora > Hyaenidae > Hyaena > Hyaena hyaena. The sequence goes on along the minus strand of NW_024081719.1, from coordinate 541,306 downwards.
CCAGTGTACTGTGTAATTTCCAGGTCTTCTAAGTAATAAGTCTTAATTTTTTCAAGCTTCCCTGATGGTCATTACTGAAGGGTATCTTGCAAACCTAAGAACCATGAGGTCTGGTCCAGTCATAACCTTAGTTTAGAAAAGGGAAATGTCTGTGGGACATTCATTGGGTCCCAGGTAAGTGCCCCCCAGACATTTCCAGCCTATAGCATTCCCTTCAATAGGCTGAGACTGGCACAAAACAATATTTTAAAGGAATTCTGGTAGTTTTTTGCAACAGTAAAACAAGGTAAAGGCATGTAATAAGTTCCATAGCATTTTAGGACCAAGGATGGCTTAAGAAATATTTAGTTCAACCCCCTTTAGAGTCAAGAAAACTGAGGTTCAGAGACAGGAAATTAGGGGGAAAGACAGAGCCAGCACTAAAATTTATATCACCTCGTTTTTTGATTTGCCACATTTGCAATCGAAGACAGAAATAATCAAAAAGAAAAAGAACCAAGGTGCTGTGTTCTGGCTTTTTCTTGTTGCTGGATTTTTATGTTTAAGCCAGGACCACTGGTTTGGTAAAATAAACACATACAAACTAACACTTTATGTAGAAACATATATTTAGGGTTCATCTACATAGACATAAATATGGCTGAGGTCAGAGAACAGAGGAGAAGGAAGAGCAGGGGTGAGTTGAGAAGTAAAAACGAGGAAAGCTGATCCCATTCCTTTGCAAGGCGTGTGATTCAGGAGCTCCGGAGAGAACGTGCCTGCACTGACCCAGGGCTGGAGACTGGCAGAGCTCAGGAGACTCTGGTGAGAGAGCCCGGACCTCACTGGGGGCGCAGTATGTGAAAGACAAAAGCACTTGGTCTTGTAGTTACATTCTGCAAAGCTTGTGAAGTCTTGGTCTATTGAGTCTTTTTTTTTTTTTTTTAAGAGCATCCGCTAGAGTCTGGGCAAGAAGAGTTGGAGGCCTTTGTAAGCACAAGCCATGTCCCCAGCAGGGTCCCCAGTGAGATGTCATGCTCCAAAGAGCCACCAGGAGGAGGTGCTGAAGCGTGGGGAAGGATTCTGCCTCTTCCATGCTTTCCAGTCCATTCTAATCTTTACCCCATAGAGAAGATCATGTGGTTCTGGCTGTACCAAAGAGGCCACGTGACTTCTGTGTTATTCATCCTGCCCTACAACTGCCTTGACTACCCCACTTTGAACACACTCCTACTTTATGCCAGGTGTTTCTAAGCACCAGATGAAGGGCTTGGGTATTGAACAGTGTGTAGGACAATGGCTATTCCATGGACACTCTCCTTTTCATTTGCTTTTTTAAAAAATTTTTAATCCTTATATATTTTTGAGAGAGAGAAAGAGACAAAGCACGAGCAGGGGGAGGGGGCAAAGAGAGAGGGAGACACAGATTCTGAAGCAGGCTCCAGGCTCTGAGCTGTCAGCACAGAGCCCAACATGGGGCTCAAACTCACAAACCACAAGATCATGACCGGAGCCAAAGTCAGACACTTAACCGACTGAGCCACCCAGGCACCCCTCATTTGCTTTAGTGCTTGGTCAGAAAGACCACGATGGCATCTGTGATGATGACCCAGTGGAGAATAAATTAAGTTCAAGTTTGCAATTATGGAAACTATGATCCAAAGCCTCAGAAAAAGTGTCTATGTCACCCTGTAGGGTGCCTGTGGCTCAGCTGATGTGATTCTAAGAACCGGAAAGGACAAAAACATGCTGATATACATTACGACCCATACACTTCATTAATGAGACAGGATTGGAAATAATGCCGCAGAGTTTATTGACCCTTAATTTTACAGATAATTCTAACCATGGGCTGTCCGGATGTCAGGCCAGAGCAACAAATGAAAGGGGAATACTGCTGGCTACAGACTCGGTGACAAGAGCCGTAATAATGACCAGCACAGGGAGGAGACATTAAAACCTCATTATACCATTTGAGCAGTTATTAAGGTGCTTAATGATGAGAATGAGTCATAAAATCCAGTTAAGTTATATTCGTTGCACACTGTTTGAAAAATGAGGCAAGAGTGTGATAAATTTTAGAAATATTTTGACCAAAGACCAAAGTAAAAAGTAAAGGAACTGAAAGTAAATAAGGATTTCCTTACCTGTGTAAATTTCAGTGTCCTCAAAATTCTGTTTACCCCACAATGCCTAATCACCACCATCGTGTGAAATTCAACCGAAGATCTCGGTACTTGGCACGGGCTATGTGCTAGAGCTGAGGCCTCACAGCAGAGTGAGAAGGAGAGGTTGGTTGGGATAAATACTTGATCAGAGTTGAGAACAGGATCAAAGTTAAGAATGGGACCTTCACTTTTTTTTTAGTCTTCTTTTTTTTTTTACAAATAGTTTATTGTCAAGTTGGTTTCCATATAACACCCAGTGCTCATCCCCACAAGTGCCCTCCTCCATGCCCATCTCCCCCCTCCCCTCCCAGCCATCAGTCCTCAGTTTGTTCTCAGCATTCAAGAGTCTCTCATGGTTTGCCTCCCTCCCTCTCCCCCACTATTTCCCCCCTTCTTCTCCCCCATGGTCCTCCGTTAAGTTCCTCCTAATCCTCCTATACGTGCAAACATATGGTATTTGTCCTTCTCTGCCTGACTTATTTCGCTCAGCATAACACCGTCAAGGTCCATCCACATTGTTACACATGGTCAGATTTCATTGTTTCTCATTGCCATGTAGTATTCCATGGTATAGATAAACCACATCTTCTTGATCCATTCGTCCGTTGATGGACACTTAGGCTCTTTCCATGTTTTGGCTCTTGTTGAGAGTGCTGCTATGAACATTGCGGTCCATGTGCCCCTATGCATCAGCACTCCTGTGTCCCTTGGGTAAATTCCTAGCAGTGCTATTGCTGGGTCCTAGGGGAGTACTATTGTTAACTTTCTGAGGCACCTCCACACAGTTTTCCAGAGGGGCTGCACCAGTTTACATTCCCACCAACAGTGTAAGAGGGTGCCCGTTTCTCCACATCCTCGCCAGCATCTAGAGTTCTCTGATTTGCTCATTTTAGCCATCCTGACTGGCATGAGGTGGTATCTCAGTGTGGTTTTGATTTGTATTTCCCTAATGATGAGGGATGCTGAGCATCGTTTCATGGACCTTCACATTCTAGCATTTACCTAACCTACTGTCTTGCACTAAAGTAGACAGCCATGTTTAAGGATGGAAAACCAGACTTTTGTGCTGGAGGACCAGAGCTTTGTTTTCCTGGATTTTTACTGGCTTCTTAGTATGGTAATGGCCTTGTAGTGAGGGAGGAACAGAAGAGGAAAAGCACTAACTTGGAGCCTTAACCTTTCCTAAAGAACATTTTCACCTCATCTGAGGAAACAGAGCGCAGAAAAAGTATACCCAATAAAGTCTCAGGAATGAATAAATGAATACGTGAATGAATAAATGAAGGGAAACAAATGTGAGTCATCCTCCCTGGTTTTGCAGATTCTTAAGCTCTCAAGTGAGCATCATTGACCAACTTCCCAATCACATCATTTATGATGGGATAATGGTCAAATCCAATGTGAAAGAATCCACGGAAAGAGCCACCATTTTTGAAGACAGTGGCACCGTGGAGAATACTGATATGGTCTTATTTGCTACAGGGTATACCTTCTCATTTCCTTTCTTTGAAGATTCTGGAATATCACTGATGATCAAATATCCCTGTAGCATAGCACATTCCCACTTCACTTGGAAAAACCAACTTTGGTTTATATTGGCTCAATCCAGCTGGTGGGAATGGCCATACTAACAACAGAACTTCAAAGGCTCTATTTACAGTTGAGAGGACAGTGGAAGAATGAATTGTGGTTTCTTTGCTGTGGGTAGATACCCTGAACCAAAGGAGTATGAAAACCAAGCCAGTTTAAGTTAAAAGACTGGTCGATTACAATCATTACTATTCACTAATTTTTTTTGTTTAAAATAATTCCATCTTCCAGCCAAATTTTATTTAGCTTAAAGTAATAACAAGAACAGATTTTCCGTTCCTTGCCTCCCTCCTTTCTCCCTTTTCTTTTCTTTTCCTTTTTTTCTTTTCTATTTTTTTCTTTCATTCTCTCTTTTTCCTTTCTTCCTTCTCTCCCCGCTCTCCTCTCTCTCTCTCTCTCTGTCTTTCGAAATCAGAAGGGCCTGGAAAAAAAAAATTTGAAGAAATCCAATCATACCAATGTTACATATGTGAACAACTTCCCCATCCTTGCATATGCTTTCTAAGCTCCACACACAGTCCAAAAATAGACAGAACCAGCAGCCAGCACCAATATTGTACCACTACTGTGAGCTCCATCTAGAATTTTTATTCCAATTCTTTCTGGAATGAAATTTCTCCTGGATTCTTTTTCTATCTATTCTATGGAACCGACAGTAAGTGTGTAATGTTTTCCAGCGGTTCCGGCTAACTCCCATCTCTACTGCTAACAGAAAAGTCAAGTGTGCGTTTTCTTTCTAGACTCCCTCTCTTAGGTTCTTTCAACTACCTTTAGAGATGCTTGGCACCAGAATTCCTACTTTTTTTTTTCTTTCCCAGATACTCTGTCTTTGCCTAGACCCTTCCTTATACCACGCGTCCTTCCATGTAACCAAACATGTTGGCCTCCTTTGAGGATGTCACAACTGACACGGTCTGCAGAAGGGAGGCTTTGGGGAGAAGGTAGGGCCCTTCACCAGCAGGCATTTACTGGAAACAGCATTTATGGGCTTAGGGAGGTGGGGTCAAAGGAAAGTAAAATCTCTGAGTCAGATTTTAGACACAGCTTATAACAGCATAGAGACAGCTTCCAGCACCTTTCAAAGGAAAGACTGAAAGCTCATTATTGCCTCCCTTATGCTTACTCTGCCCTGGTGCTAATATTCAGGTATAATTTGATTATCGTCTGAGCCAAGAGAAATGAGAGAAACAAAGCAGAAATTCACGTATGAGACAAATATCTGAGTGCTTACAACACGTCAGGAACCAAGTGACTCAGATGGGATCAAGGTGGCAATAACATGATTCCCACCCGCGAAGAACAGCCAGCTGACAGTAATTAAATGTTTACCAGCTGACAGAAAGAATCTTTACACAGCTAAGACCACAAATGTGTCCCAGGAGAAAATTTGAAAGCGACAGCAATAATTTGAATGCTCTAAGTAGGAAACGACCTAAGGCTACGAGATATTATTTCCTAGGCTTCTTTTTGTCTCCTTTGGGAGGCTTCTATGCAGGTCCATTTTTAGGTTTAATAAAGAAGGAAAATAGGGGCACCTGGCTGGCTCAGTCGGAAGAGCATGAGACTCTTGATCTCGGGGTTGTGAGCTCAAGTCCCATGTTGGGTGTTGAGATTACTTAAACATAAAATATTTCAAAAATAATAAAATAAAGAAGGAGACTAACCTCAACCCTTAGAACAGGGTGGAAAGAAAGCCAAATTCAACCTTCCACAGCCAGATACTCCAAATGAACTCTTAGTTAATTGTGGGAAATGCTTAAATACATGTCCGCTCCATGCCTACATGTGTGGTGAAATCTATGTAGGCTATAAACCATGGTCCACAAGAGGAGGGACTCGAACCTCATCCGGAAGATAACACTTGTCTGTGCAAAAGGAAAGAGAGGCCAAGCATCCCAGGATCAAGAGTGGCCCCAGAAGTTGCAAAGTCATTAACAGTTTCTATCCTCTCTGCACAGTCACAGAAAGCCATGTGGTTTGTTCTTAAGTATCTCAGGGCCCTTGGCATGGGCTTTGGAAGGATTATATAAACCACGTGGACAAAGTTGCCTCTCAGGTAGGAAGGCAATTCAGTTTGCTATCTCTCTTCATCATCGACCCCAGTCTAAGCTCTGGAAGTTTTCTTTGGGTCATGTACCTCATAGCAGTACCACCAGCAGGGACCAGGGAAATAGGACGGAGCCCCAAAGCCATCCTGACCCACAGAAAATAGATCTTCAATCCCATGAAGAACTCGGTGGTCCATGAATACACTGGCCAGTCTCAGAGGCAGCCTGGCCATCTCAGTGTTCATGAACACCTGCCCTCAACACGACAGAATGGGCACGCCTGGGTGGCTCCGTCAGTGGAGCATCGTACTCTTGATTTCGGCTCAGGTCATGACCTCATGGTTCGTGAGACGAGCCCTTTCTTGTGCTCTGCACTGACAGTGCTGAGCCTGCTTGGAATTTTCTCTCTCTCCCTCTCTCTCTGCCCCACCCCTGCTGGCTCGAGTGCACATACTCTCTCTCTCTCTCTCTCAAAATAAATAAATAAACATTAAAAAAAATAATAACATGACAGAATGGAGCAAACGTTACAAAAGCCTATCTGTCCCTCTACTTCCTGAGGTCAACACCACTGCCTTTGGATGACTTCATTCCCCTCACATGGCTTGCTCCCAAAGAGGCATCTGTTCATCATAGATCACTGAGAGAGGAGGTTGGGGTAGTTGTCATTGTCTTCCTCTGTCATTATGTATTCAGGGCTCACAACACACACTGCACTGTCCCCAGCATGGGCGATCATCCCACACTGTTTGAGTTTCGGGGACAGAGGTGTAGAGAATAAAGAATGTTCAATACGTGGGGCGCCTGGGTGGCTTAGTCGGTTAAGTGTCCGACTTTCGCTTAGGTCATGATCTCGCGGTTCGTGGGTTCGAGCCCCGCGTTGGCCTCTGTGCTGACTGCCAGCTCAGAGCCTGGGGCCTATTTCAGAGTCTGTATCTCCCTCTCTCTCTGACCCACCCAGAGGGTGCTCACCCTGTCTCTCTCTCTCTCTCCTAGAAATAAATAAAAAATATTTAAAAAAAAATAATGCATCTCATGGAATTCTATGTGACCAGTGTCTCCATTCAGCAAGAACAATTAGATCATGGTTGCTTTGACCAAGTATCTCTACATATCTATTCTTAACTGAGAGGAATTTGGAAGATACCCACTCCACTTAGTGTATGGCAGGCTTATTATGTAATTGTAATTGTCCATTATCCAGCAAACACTTAAATAAATGAACATTTATTTACCTACCATGCTCTAGCCACTGTTCTAAGTATTTTGCGTATGTTACTTCAGATTAGTCAAAACAATATACACAGGGGAAGAAGTCTGTCTGTCTTCCTTCCTTCCTTCCTTCCTTTCTTTCTTTTATGGAAGACGTTAGCCTGGATTGCCCGGAGTTATATAACTAATAAATGGTGGTTCAGCATTTGAACCTAACTGATACCAGAGCCAGGGTTCTTTGCTGTACATCACACTATCTTCCATTCATTCTCAAAGGATATATTTCAGGAGTTTATATACTGGGATATTTACAACCCTACGAGTGTGACATGTATTTTCTTTATTGTCAGTTACCTGCTGAAGCCAGTGAATTGTGATATTGTACACAGGCAAAAGATGTATTTTTCTAACAGCACATAAATATTTATAACAGAATGCCTATTTGAAATTTCCTTCTCCATATAATTTACAAATTGCATATTCCAATGATCTGAAGCCAGAAATATTTTTAAATCAAATTCTATTTCCTAAGATGAAAATGTTTATCATCTCAGTCCTTTTAGAACATTTGAGTAGAAAAATGTACATTTTAAAGAATTTTTGTTAAAAGCCTTTCTTTGATTGATTGGTATGGTATATATCAACTCCCAAATTCTGGCTTTCAGTAGAATCTGAGGTATGAAAGTGCAAAATGTATTTGCACATTATAAATTATCTGGAAAAGCATCTATAATTCTATCAATATCATTGTAAGATTCATCCGTTTTGTTCATCAAATATTCCTGGTTTTCAGGGGCCCTGGGTGGTTCAGTTGGTTAAGCAACTGACTTCAGCTCAGGTCATGGTCTCACAATCCATGAGGTCCATGAGCTCCATGAGTTTGAGCCCTGTGTCAAGCTCTGTGCTGACAGCTCAGAGCCTGGAGCCGGCTTCCAAATGTGTGTCTCCCTCTCTCTGTGCCCCCCCCCCACTCTCTCAAAAATAAACATTTTTAAAAAATATTCCTGGTTTTCTCTCTGATCACATAGTAGGAGTTAGCTTCTTGCCCCCTTGGAAGTTAGGCATGACAGTCTGTCTTGCTTTGGCCAAATAAATGTAAGTAGAAGTCACATATGTCACTCCCATATAGAATCTTTAGATATAGTGCCAATCACACCTTTTCTCTGTCAAGGTTGAGATAATTGAGGAAATAGGTGTGAAGATGGGAACCATTTCAGCCTGGATCCCTGAGTGATTACAATGAATAGTCTGATCACATAGTATGAGCATTTGTTGTGAGTTACTGAGAGATAGGGATTGATTGTTACTATGGCATAACCTGACTTATGCTGACTGATACACAGCAGGGTTTCCATTTCTTCGTGTTCTCATCACACTTCATGTACATAAACATACAGTTTTTTACATGGACATGATCATAGTATACACACACCTTTCTTTGACACTTTTCAAAACATACTGTAAACATTTCCTCATCTTTTTCTAAACACTTTTTCAAACATGTTTGTCACTTTAATGGTTGTATAATAACCTATTATATCAACATGCAATTATTTATTAACTAGTTTTTACTATTATTTAAATTGTTTCTGTTTTTTTTTTATTACAAATAATGCAGCTAAAAGTAACTTTGCACACGTAGCTTTTTTTTTTTTTTTTCAAAATTATTTTCTCAGGGGGCTCCTAGGTGGCTCAGTTGGTTAAGCATCTGACTTCAGCTCAGGTCATGATCTCACGGCTCATGGGTTCAAGCCCCACATCGTGCTCCATACTGACAGCTCAGAGCCTGGAGTCTGCTTCGGATTCTGTGTCTCCTTCTCTCTCTGATCCCTCCCCTACTCATGCTCTGTCTCTGTCTTTCAAAAATAAATGTTTAAAAATTGTTTTAAAATTATTTTCTCAGGATAAAGGAAAGAAATCATTGTTGGCCTTCCAGTTTTATTGTATTTTATAGTCAAACTTACAGCACACTTTTCTTTAAATTGGTATAAGGATTTTAGCAACAATGAAATTGAGAAAAGACTGGTCCTTATGTTGTCATCCTTTGAAATTACAGTGCTAATTCGTTCAAAAGAGAACATACAGAATATTCCGTGTTCACAAAGATGTCCTTCTGAGATAAAATCAGGTCACACTCTAAACCTCACATCCTGAAGAACTACTTGATCCCAGCATTTTTTACTCACTATGAGCGACTTAAATTTATGCAGATTTCAGCACTAAAAACAGCTGAATTGTTTCTGCTGAGACCAAATTAGCAATGTTTCGTCCACATGTTCAATGAGAGAAGCAATATTTCTATAGAATCTTTCATTGGTGGTAAACATGTTTATACTACATTAATCCTAAGGAAAATCAGACTGGCTTGCCCAGCCAGGAAAAAAACAAAAAAACCACTCAGTTTTCTTCACTTTACATTGATCACTTTGATGAATAAAGCAGTTTTATTTCTCTTAACGCATAGACTATATATCTGATTTTGTCTGTCACTTTTATATTCTCAGTATTTTATATTTATCTAACACTATTTTCCAAGGCACTCAAAGTGCTTCTTAGATATTATCTCATAAATGCTTTGTAGAATGATGAAGTCAGCACTTTACACAAGAATTTGAAACACGCAGATCCACCGCTTGGGAAATCTTTAACTACTGCCAACCTTCTTCCTCTTCTTCCTCCCTTTCTCTTCCTTCCACTTGATGTTGTATTTTTAGGTTTCTCCTATGCTTCGGGGTCTAAGAGATAAAAACACCACACCCAACACCCTGACGGTAAACCCGAAGCTTCACAAAGAGGTGGAGATCTTGCTTTCCTAATGCTCACCACTTATGCTGACTGATCCACAGCCAAGGTTCCCAATTATAAGCCAGGCAGCCACCAACATTACCCGATGGGCACTAACACCATGACTTCCCACGCTGGGCATTACCTTCAGCAGCTTAGAGATGAGGAGCTGAGTATCTAAATGGGGTCCCTGAGTAATTTCACGAGAACTTGGGTTGGTCAGATGATCTTTTTTTTAAATTAATTTATTTAAATTCAAGTTAGTTAACATACAGCGTAGTGTAGGTTTCAGGAATAGAGCCCAGTGACTCCTTGCTTACATATGACACCCAGTTCTCATCACAAGTGTCTTCCTTAATGCCCTCACCCATCTAGCCTATCCCCACACCCATCTCCCCTCCAGCAACTCTCAGCTTGTTCTCTGTATTTAAGAGTCTGTTCTGGTTTGCCTTCCTCTCTGTTTTTACCTTAATTTTCCTTCCCTTCCTATATGTCCATCTATTTTGTTTCCTAAATTTCACATATGAGCGAAATCATACGATATTTTGTCTTTCTCTGAAGTATTCCTCTTAGCATAACACTCTCTAGTTCCATCCACGTTGTTGCAAATGGCCAGATTTCATTCTTTTGATCACTAAGTAATATTCCATTGTATGTATAAACCACATCTTCTTTATCCATTCATCAGTCGATGGACATTGGGGCTCTTTCCATAATTTGGCTATTATTGATAGCACTGCTGTAAACATTGGGGTGTCTTTCTAACACCAGATTCTTACCTGTAAAATAGAATTAGTCACCATTCTCAAAGAGGGGCTGGAAGAATCAGATGAATAATGGAGGCAAAAGTGCTTTGAAGTCATCTAGGTGCATATATAACTGCATCAATCTAATTGATGGTATTAATAAATGCTCTACTACCACAAAAGAAATCAAAAGATTACAACAACAAAAGCTTATTTCTCCAAACAAACAAACAAACAAACAAAAATCTTAGGTTATGTCCTATTGTAAGAGAAAAAAACATGGCAAAAAAACCCCACCATGATTTATGATTTAGAGAAATAGAAGACATTTTGGGCTGACACATCTTTTTAAATGTTTATTTATTTTGAGAAGGGGGGATTTATTTTGAGGGGGGGGGCCGTCCCGTGCTGGTGTCGAGTGTCCCTTCAGATTCCTCTGCTCTCCCTCCTTCATGATGGCTCAACTCCTTTGATGCTAGCTGACCAGTTTGCCTGCCGTGATACCTTCTCCACTATTTACAGCATAATCTTTGCAAAACCCAAAATCTGACCATGGCACTGTCTTATCTGAAAGCTTCCACTGGCACCTCTTTGTTGATGGGAAGACTTGTGCATGGCAGGTGCTCTCCCCTTAAGGCCCTGGAGCCACCACGACCCCTTCGTTCTATGTTCCAGGATGATGCCACTCACTTGCATGCCTGGACCGCTGCTCACATCCACTCCTGTATTTGTGCAGACTTCTGTTGGCCTGCCTCTTAGCTCGGTGATAAATCTTTACTGAATCTTAGAAACTCAGCGCAGCTAAGTTTCTTTCTTTTATTTTTTTTATGTTTATTTATTTATTTTGAAAGCGAGAGAGAAAGAGAGAACAAGTTAGGAAGGAGCAGAGCGAGAGCGAGAGGAGGAGGAGAGAATCCCAAGCAGGCTCCGAACTATCAGCGCAGAGCCTGACACGGGGCTCGAAACCACAAACCACGTGATCATGACCTGAGCCGAAACCAAGAGTGGGACCCTTAACAGACTGAGCCGCCACCCCCTCCAGGCACCCCTAGCTAGTGTCTCTTCTAAGAAACCTTCTCTGCCCTTGCCTGCTTTGGAGTCAAAAATTCCCTTTGCTTTGGTCCCTTCGGTTCCTTATATGTATTTGTGTGACTGCCTGTAACACACAACACTGCAATTATTGCTTAATGCCTGTCTCCCAAGTAGAGCAGAGGCTCTCTTGAGTGTGGACGGTGTTGGGTTATCCCTGAGGCTCCAGGGATGCCTGCATAGTGTCCATAGTGCACGGTCGGCCCACAGTGAAGCTTGCTGACCGGATGACGGAGGGACACTACTTGGGAAAGCCACCAGAGGACAGACTAGAGTCCGTGAGATCCTGGAGACCAGAGCCCAATACCTAAAGTCACAGCCATGCGGTCAGTTTTGTCTCCACCACCAGCCCGAGAAGAAAGGAGACCAGAGAGCAGCTCCAGAAAGTGTGTGAGAGCGGACAGGTCTCGCTCCCACGTGGGAAGCCCTTCTGTGCTTTAGGTCTCAAGCTCGTCTCCGGGACAGAGGACGGTCCGGTCACATTGGACACCTGTGACACACGTGCAGAGCAATGTGGGCCACCTTCCCCCACTCAGGGAAATGGAATTCTGTGAATGCACTGAGATTGTGCTTTGGAGGCAGATGGCTGACTGACTCAGGCCCTTAACTGTATAACTCGAGAATAACCTACTGCAGAGTGAGGGTGTTGAAAAGGCTTTGTGTGTCAGAAGGGATGAGCAAAGTCTTAAGTTGCTGTCCTGCAGTTCTTACGTCGTCCCCTTGCCTGAGCCCCACACAGCACAGACAGGCACGTGGGGACTTCCTGGGATCATCCCTGCACAAATGCGCACTGTGGGCAGTCCGAAGGTCGTCCTTGGGTGAACCAGGTGGAGAATGCTTTTGCCAGCCATCCTGCTTGTTTGTCCAAGACCTACAAAGGTGCCAAGCTGGAAAAACGGGCTGACTCCACCTGTAGTGAGGTAAGCCTTTGCAAAACTGTAGCCCCATCTTCTCGGTGTGACAGAGACGCGTCGAGTCTTTGGCTCTGCCAACAGTGTAGCCACGAAACCAGAGCTCAGATATTAGAGAACAGGAATTCAGTAGCCTTCTTCTCAAAAGATCAGCTTGTGGATTTCCTGTGCATTGTGTGGTCATTCAACTGAGGAGTGAGGCCCCAGCTCGATCTTCTGCACCCCCCCACCCCCACCTCCCACGTGTCCGCAGCTCAGGGCTCTGGCCTCAGAGCTTTCCGGAGACAGTCCTGAGCACCGTGTTGAAATGCCTGAGCTGCCCACGGTTTGGGACACAGAATATCATAATCGCTGCATGGAGAACAGGGGAATGAATGAAAAAAAGTTGCGAACAGAAAGGCAGAGAGTAAAACCTGTAGACAGTTTCTGGTACAGAGGTGTAGAGAATAAAGAATGTTCAATACGATATGTGTGGAAATTATTTGGTTCAACTTGTTCATTAGGTAGATAAGGCCATAGTAAGGAGTCCCACTTACTCTTGGTGAGGTGAGAAACCACTGGAAAGCTTTGTAACAAGTGACTTTTGAGTTCCCCAGTCTGGTGACAAATGGTCCCCATTTGCCTCTGGCCACAAACTGCAGTAAAGGTAGTGTTTCTCACATTCTAACATAGGGAGCTGGTTAAATGCAGGTTTTGGGGGGGGCCAATAGGTCTAGAAAAGCCTGAGAATCTGAATCCTAAGAAGCACGGAGAAGATGTAGATGCCGCTGGTCCTCAGGCCATTCTGAGGAACAAGAGACCAGGAGACTGCCCCTTTTTCAGTGTACTCTGCATGGCAATCGAAGAAGGTTCGAAAAACATTGGCTTATATTTGTTTGGCATATCTTTCCCCATACTTCAGTTCTGATCTGTTTTTTTAAATGTTTATTTATTTTTTAGAGAGAAAGACACAGACAGAACATAAGTGGGGGAGGGAGGTGGGCAGAGAAAAGGAGATACAGAATCTGAAGCATGCTCCAGGCTCTGAGCTGTCAGAGCCTAACACAGGGTTCAAACCCACAAACTGAGATCATGACCTGAGCCAGAGTCTGATGCTTAAACAACTGAGCCACCCAGGCACCCCTCCATTTCCACTTTTAAAGGATGAACAAGGTGGGGGGGTGTGTGTGCCTGAATGGCTCAGTTGGCTGAGCATCCGACTTCGGCTCAGGTCATGATCTCACAGTTCATGGGTTTGAGCCTTGTGTCAAGCTCTGACAGCTTAGCGTCTGGAGCATGCTTCAGATTCTGTGTGTCCCTCTCTCTACCCCTCCCCTGCTCATGATCTGTCTCTCTCTGTCTCTCAAAAATAAATAAATGTTAAAAAAGTAAATAAATAAAGGACAAACAAGGAAATGGGGTTTAGTTGTTGAGCTGAGGGCAGCTAGGATCCAAGGAAAGATATCAAATGAGTAGACGATCAGGGTTAGTTTTGCTAAGCCAAGATCAGGAGCACTCAAAGTCAGGTAAGCATTCTAATCTAGGAGCACCCAAAGGCAAGATCTTCATCATCAGAGTGGAGTTTGGGATTTTAAATACCAGGCCACAAATGATAGAATCTTTTTTTGGTATTCACCCAGATGCAAGGATTGACTTCTGGTGTTCCACCTGTCTGCTTCTTCAGAAGGTTCCAACACTTCTAGTTGGTAAATCATCAAATACTATTGTATACCCACTATGCTGGCACCTGTGACACAGCAGTGAACAAAGGAGAGATTCTGTCCTCAGTAGAACAGTTCACACACACACACACACACACAACACACATACTCGTACGCGCACGTACACACACACACGTGCACTGCTTACATACCATCTATACAAATGATGGACTTGCTAGAGCAGCCCCGTGTGAGAGGAGGGATTGAGAAACGGGTGGGGTCTCCAAAATCTTTTGCCTTTGACTGTCACTGAGTTTACTTCCTAACGAGTAACCAAATCAGAAAGTGGAAAGCTTTAAAAAGCCTCCTCTGGAGGGGCGTCTCGCTGGCTCAGTCGGTCAAGTGTCTGACCTCAGCTCAGGTCATGATCTCACGGTTCATGAATTTGAGCCTCTCATGGGGCTCTGTGCTGACAGCTCAGAGCCTGGAGCCTGCTAAGGATTCTGCCTCTCCCTCTCTGTCTGCCCCTCTCCCACTCAAACTCTGTCTCTCAAAAATGAATAAACGTTAAAAAAAAAAAAGTAAACTCTGCATTTGAAAAAAAAAAGCTTCCTCTGGAGCTTTTTAAAAATCAGCATTATTCAATTTAATCCAGCCTTTTCTTGCAAATATAGAGTTATTGCTTGCAACATGTAAAAAAATATGAGTATTTTCTTCAATCTGTCTTGCTCTGTTTTGTTTTGTTTTAGAGGCTGTTCCAGAGTTTATAAACTATATTTTAACTTATTGCACTCTGCAGTAGTATTTGTCATACACATATAACCCTGTGTACTTTATTGTTCTCCCTGTACTTTTTTCTTCTTGTCATACATTTTACTTCTACATATATTTTAATCCTCACACTACATTGCTATTCACTTTGCCTTCAGCCACGTATTATCTTTTAATTTTTTTAAGTTTATTTATTTATTTTGAGAAAGAGAGAGAGGGCACAAGCAGGGGAGAGGCAGAGAAAGAGGAAGAGAGAGAGATCCCCCAGCAGACTCCACGTGGTCAGCATGGAGCCCCATGCATGGCTCAAATTCACGAACCAGGAGATCATGACCTGAGCCAAAATTATGAGTTAGACACATAACCGACTGAGCCATCCAAGTGCTACAACAACGTATTATGTTTTAAAGGTATAATTTAATTACATAAATACCTTTTATATTTATCTCTGTATTTATCATTTCTGGTGCTCTTCACCTCTCAATAGGAGAAATAGCAAAGAATTTGTGGCCATCCATTTAAAAACAACACATGCATCATGAAAGGGACTGCTAAATCAGAGTGAGAATCAGGGAATTTGAAGTTAAATAATCAAGCGTTTCCATTCCGGTTCTACCATTTACTGGACAATTAATCTCCTTTAAGCCTGTTTCCTTGTCACTTTTTGATAGGATTAAATGAGATTATGTTTTCAAAGTGTTTATTTGCAATCCTTGGCACATAGATAATGCTCACTAAATGATAGTTCTCCCCCACCTAAGTTAAATCAAAACACTTAATACTTGGGGCGCCTGGGTGGCACAGTCAGTTAAGCGTCTGACTTCGGCTCTGATTATGACCTCGAGGCTCATGAGCTTCAGTCCTGCATCAGGCTGTATTGACAGCTCAGAGCCTGGAGCCTGCCTCAGATTCTGTGTCTCCTTCTCTCTCTGCCCCTCCCTCTCAAAAATAAATAAACATTAAAAATGTTGTATTTAAAAAAACACAATACTTACCATACAATACAAAATACTGTAATAATCCATGCTACAGAAATATCTTACATGGTACAGTTTTGAAGTCAATTTTTAAGGAAAGTAATAAACTTTTGGAAGTGCCTTTTCAGAAACAGCAAACAATACTTGGAGGCAAAAAAAAAAGGTGATTTGTATATTAAGGCAAGAAACAAGAAGACTAAAGAAAAGATTTCCCAGTCAGAGTTCTGAGCAAAGGACAGCAAAAAAAAAGAGCTCCCTCTCTAACCTAATGCATATCTCAGGGTCATGGCATTCCTTGTGGAGGTTCCCAGGGTCTTGCATAACAGCCTTCCAGATACAACATGGAATGTTGCCCTGTTTATAAAGCAGACCAGAATCTCACAGAGTCCAACTCTTCACAGAAATGCCTTTTTAAAGTATTAAATGTGTTCAGAATGGGGGGAAAAATCGAAGCTCAAATAAAGCAAAGTGGCACATGTCAAATGGGGATAAAAGACAGTCTATGTTAGACCTTAAGTAAAAGTTTATGTTTAGCACAAGGAAGAATTTGACATCACCACTGCACCCCAAAACACACACAAAAGCTGCCTGTCTTAAATAGGTAGGAGGCAAGTGTTAGTGGGAGAAATATGGGCTGTGGATCTTTCCATGTGCATCAAACTTTGGTGAATGTGCAAAATTAACTTTTGTCAAACTAGGAAACTATACCTTTGGGGCCATGAAGATCAGATAGACATAGAATTTTCATGTACTTAGAAATGAAAAGCACAGTGCAACAGGGAGTCAGCACCCAAGAAATATGATCACAGGTCCCGCAGACATGTGTTTCATGTGTGCTTCACGATGTTTCAGTTAAGCAGTAACATTTTGCTGAAACAGCATTGCACTGTTGACGGGCAGGCAAGTGACAGCAGCCTGCTTAGAAGGCCACCATGACACTCCAGCAATGGCTTGCCTCAATTTATTAAATCCTTTCATCTTTCCAGCATCATTTTAAAAATTCTAGTCCTAAAATGTGCCACAAACACCTGAAAGTTGAAAACCACTGGCAGAGATTTTGCCTCCTGACAGTCTTAGGTTTCTAATGAGGTTTCTGCCACATAACAATTATGAGGCCCAGAGGACTTTGGCCATATTACTTAATTTTTCCTCATCTGTAAAGTCGGGTTAAAAATAGCTACTTCTAGAACTCTTGTGAGGTCTAAATGAGATACCAAATGTGGGGAAATTGTCTACCATTCAAAGTATCTGAGACACGGCAGGTTCTGTTTTATGTGATATAGATCTGTAAACAACTTGGTAGCTTATAAAAATATTGATTTTTGATTCCTCCCTGGAGCAATCTGCTTGAATAAATTTAAAGAGGAAACTCAGAAAGACGTTCAGCATTTATTTAAGTCCCTTAGTGATTCTGATGCTCAACTAGATATGAAAACTACCAAAATAGGTAACCTTCTAAATTAAAAAAAAAAAACAATTTGTAGTTTACATTCTGTTTTTGAGAATATCTTTAAGTGTAGCTTTTTGTCTAAGCCATTTCATAATTCTGTGCATTGGTATTCATATATTATCATTCCTACTTTACACATTTTTTTAAAAAAAGAGGCATTGCTCAGACTCACGCAAGTAATGGCAACAAATAGAGAGATGAACAATTCTTCTGAAAAGTTCAATGCTTTTCCTGCCTGCAACGTTCCCAGCTGCTTCGTTGTGGATATGTCCTTTCCGTTGGAACATTTAATAGATGGATTTGGTTGTCTTTAAGGTAAAATGCATAATATGACTATCAATCATCTATAAATTATAACTTTATAGTCAAAATAAAGTTGACTATTGGGGTGTCTATTGGGGTGTCTGGGTGGCTCAGTTGGTTAGGCATCTGACTTCAGCTCAGGTCATAATCTCGCCGTTCGTGGGTTCAAGACCCTCATCAGGTTCTTTGCTAACAGCTCAGAGCCTGGAGCCTGTTTTGGATTCTGTGTCTCCCTCTCTCTCTCTCTCTGCTCCTCCCTTGCTTGCACCCTGTCTCTCTCTGTCTCAAAAATAAATAAACATTTAAAAATTAAAAAAAAACAACAACAAAATGAGTCTTTATACATGTGTGTAAATCGATTACTGAAGATGTAAGAAGTTTAGCTGCCAGTTTTACCTTTCTGCTTTCACTTCAGAAAGTCGCAAAGTAATTGAAGATGTTGATTTTAGGGACTTTACCTTCTCCAAAATCATGAAACCTCTAGTTCAGAGACTTTTTACCTTGTCTGTTCCTAATTATTTATAATAATCACATTGCCTGTTAAATAGACTCACTGATTTCAATTAACTGAAGAAATATTGGCAATGATTTTAAAGGACTAATAAGATTTACCACAAAGTTATTAAGATGTGTTATAATGTCACAATTCATTACCATGAAATAGAAGGCACAATTTTATTAGAGAACTTTATTATATTATATAAGGTTCCAATCTATTTTTCATCAATTATAAAGCAAAACTTGAGTCAGCACCTGAGGACATGCCTACAGGAATCTGGGGTGGGTTCAGTTCTTAGAACCCCTCCCATAATTAGATGCACCATAAGGCAATTCAGAAGTTGTGGCGGGGGGGTTAAATTTTTTATTTATTTTTTGAGAGAGAGAGAGAGACAGAGCATAAGCAGGGAAGAGGCAGAGAGAGGGAGGGAGAGAGAGAATCTCAGGCAGGCTCTGCACTGTCAGCACAGAGCCCAACATGGGGCTCAAACTCACAAACAGCGAGATCATGACCTGAGCCGAAGTTGGACGCACAACTGACTGAGCCACTCAGGTGCCCTGGAAGTTGTGTTTCTGACTAAGGACACGAGCCAAAACAGAATGCTCAAAACAAGGTAGGTGGACAATTTTCCGTGGACTTCAGCATTTCAATCATTGTGTGTCCTCAAACTTTTGGTTTCTGAACTCATTCGGTAGAATTTCACTGTAGGTCTGATATCAAGTGGGTCCCTGGTAGGCTATGTTTGAGAGCAATCCTGGGTCCTCACTCTGCCTCCTTCTTTCTACCCACTCAAAGATTTCCTTCCCTTGCTTTTGGTTTTAGATCTGTTCATACCCAGTTTATTTCTAGGGGTTCCTTAACTGCAGAGTGTGATATAGAGCCTTAAAAAAAGTAAGTTAGGTCCTTCTTATTTGTTTTGAAATCTTCCAATCTGGGAAATGGCCAGGGAGTAACAATAATAATACAGGTTCAGGGATCTCATGGTCAAGATCCCAGATCCACGGCTCCTGAGTTCACTGGGAAGTTTAGTGGCCTCCCACTCCCTCAAGAACATGGGAGCTCATCAAGGTACACTGCCCTTCCCTGAGAGCACTTTATTTTCTATCAATTTTATGCCACCCTTCAATTATCAGTTTTGACTGAATAAACACTCAGTGAGTATTTACTGCCACCTCCTGTGTGGTAGCATTATCCCAGGTGCTGCGAGAAGGGAAGAAGTACTCAAACGCCTTGATCTTTGAGCTTCTTTTTTGATCACTTAATTTGGTGTTTAAGGTTCCTAAGATTTTTATAAGTTCACTATGGACAAGAATCTTTTCACATTTTTGCATCTCATGTCCCTTTAAGGAAGATGAATACTTTGGATACTTTCCCCCCTAAAAAACGCACATTCTCACATGCACAACTTTTGCGTACATCTTCAGGGGGTTCATGGACTGCTGAAGCCCACCCATGACACCTTGAATAGCCATGGGTTTCAGATTCAAAACTACAGACATGGATGTTTCTGCATATTATTTTCTGAATATCACAGAAGAAGTTTAAACCAAAGGAGATAGAGCAAGAGGCAGGGAAGGAAGGGTTGCAACAAGAAGATGATGAACAATTTTTTTTTTTTACAAATGTTTATTCATTTTTGAGACAGAGAGAGACAGAGACAGAGCGTTAGCTGGGGAGGGACAGAAAGAGAGGGAGACAGAATCTGAAGCAGGCTGGAGGTTCTGAGCTGTCATCAGCACAGAGCCCGATGAGGGCCTCAAAATCGCAAACCCTGAGATCATGACCTGAGCCGGCCAAAAGTCGGACACTTAACCAACTGAGCCACCCAGGTGCCTCATTTATTTTTAATGTTGACTTATTTTTGAGAAAGAGACAGAGCATGAGTGGGAGAGGGGCAGAGAGAGAGACAGTCAGACAGAATCCGAAGCAGGCTCCAGGTTCTGAGCTGTCAGCACAGACCCCTGATGTGGGGCTTGAACCCACAAACCATGAGATCATGACATGAGCCAAAGTCAGACGCTTAACCCACTGAGCGACCCAGGTGTGCCCTCCCCTCCCCCCGCTTTTTTTTTTTTTTTTTTAGAGGTTGTGCAAAACTACTGTATTTACAAAAATGGCACAAAAGTGAATTCAACAGTCAATGCACATGCACACTTCATTCACATCTTCAACAAAAGATATTCTAACACTACAGAACTGAGTAAGAATACTAGCTTCAACGGCAGCTGTTAAGCACTAGAGTCACATAAGTTACACCAGAATGGGCAAATATTGCCCAAGTAAAATTCTATTGTTAAAGCTGAAACAGGTTTAAGGCCATTCAAGTTCAAGCACAGAGATACAAATCTTTCAGAGCCCCATCTATTTTTGTTTGAAGAACGTGACCTTTCTTCCAACTTGTGGTCTTAAACTTCTGTTTTTACAAAACCCAAAAGGAAAATACAGAAGAAATCAATACAATAGAGGTTATATTAAATAAGAGTAACATACAAAGCTATTTAAGATGAGTTAAAGACAGCCAAAACATTACAATTGTAAAACTTGCTTGTTACTTGTTGAACCAGTCCTACACTAGGAGTTAGGTACTATATACAATTATTTTCAAGTAGATTACTTTATGTTGCTCTAACATGTTCTCTTTATCAGTGCACTGTTAAACTAATCAAAAACTCTACACATGTATATTCCCTTACAACAGCAGCACACACTACCGCTACCTGCAAAGCTGTCATTCTCAAATGACTTAGTGAATGAAAGGAAACAAAAAGCAGAGAAAGTAACATATTAAGGAGAAATAATGGGAATTGGAAGATTCATGCAGTTCAGCTCTTTTAATCAGCCAGCCAGCTTGCTGGCAACAAGGGATGGTTTCCGTTGAGGAAGGTCCTGTGGAGTGGGAATGTGGTCACCAGTGACCTCTGTCTTATCCGGAGCTGCAGTAGGAAGCTGCTTGTTCTTCATTTTTGCTTTAGCCATGTTGTAATCCCCAGAATCAAAATATTTTTGCCCTTTCTGCAATCGTTTCCTTAAGAAATCTGAACCTCCAGGTTTTTGTCCCAAATGAGGATACCTTGCTTTTAATTTTGCTTCTTCAGCTTTCTCTGGACTAGTCACTTTATCTTCCATTTCCTTCTGCTCCTCTGCGGAGGCTGCCTCGGGGACTTCCGCGGACATAGTGCTCCCTCTTACCCCGCTTCTCCCCCCGCTTTTTAAAACAGTGTTTTATCTGAGCTTCTAGTTGATGTTCACCAACTTTGGCTGTTCTGCGAACCATGCATTGATTTACATCCTGAGGCCAGTTCCCTATCACGTTGGGAGCTAACTGGTTGACTCAGCTCTGTGATGAATCCAAAGGTCTTATTTAATTTTTTAAGCTATAGCACCGTGCAAAATTAATAAAGAGCAAAGAGCCAGTTACAAATCGACAGAGATCAAAAAGTTACAAAATGAGATTACATGTAATAATAAGTTAAAATTTTGAAACATATAAATGAATAATCCTTAAAGAAGATAATTTTTAGTGATAATCTTTAATAATAAAGGTTATTGTACATGAAAAAGTATAAGACAAAAGTTTAAAAATAAAAATTATCTCCAAAAAATAACTAGGCTCAAATGATTGCCCAGGAAAATTGGTTTTATTTTTCAATACACAGATATCACCATACTATGTAACTGTTCAAAGTTTAAGGTAAATGCAGAAACTTCCTCATAACCCCAAAGCAAAGAGTATAATTTTGACAAAGACAGAACCAAAAAATAAGCAATAGACCAATATTAGTTGTAATTTTAAACCATTAACAAAGTTCAAGAAATAAAATAAAATACAATTTTTTTTTTTTCTAGGAGAGAGAGAGACAGCGTGAGCAGGGGAGGGTCAGAGAGAGAGGGAGTCACAGACTGAAACAGGCTCCAGGCTCTGAGCTGGCAGTCAGCACTGAGCCCGACGCAGGGCTTGAACCCACGAATCGCGAGATCATGACCCAAGCGAAAGTCCGACGCTCAACCGACTAAGCCACCCAGGCGCCCCTAAAATACAATTTTTAAAGATTAAAAAATTTTTTAATGTTTTATTTATTTTTGAGAGAGAGAGATAGAGACAGTGTGAACAGGGGAAGGTCAGAGAGAGAGGGAGACACAGAATCCGAAGCAGGCTCCAGGCTCAGAACTGTCAGTGCAGAGCCTGACGCAGAGCTTGAACCCACAGACCATGAGATCATGATCTGAGCTGAAGTTGGTCACTTAACAACTGAGCCACCCAGGCGCCCCTTAAAGATTTTTTAATACTAGCATATCATGACCAAGCTAAGATTTAATGTGGAAATGCAAATATAGTTCAAATGGAAAAACTATTAATATAATCCATTACAGCAATAGATGAAATTAGAAAACTGTATGATTATTTTGGGTGCCTGAGTGGCTCAGTCAGTGAAATGTCTGACTTCAACTCAGGTCATGATCTCACATTTCACGAATTCAAGCCCCACACTGGGCTCTGTGCTGACAGCTCAGAGCCTGGTGCCTGCTTTGGATTCTGTGTCTCCTTCTCTTTCTGCCCTCCCATGCTCATGCTGTCTCTGTCTCTATCTCTGTCTCTCTCTCTCTCAAAAATAAAAAATAAAACATTAAAAATTTTTCTGAGAAAAGAAAGTATATGATTATCATAGTTGCTTGAAAAATGCACTTACTTAGTCGCACCCGGGAGGCTCAGGTGGTTACGAGTCCAACTCTTGGTTTTGGCTTAGGTCAAAGTCTCACAGTGTTGTGAGTTCAAACCCCACATCAGCCTCTGTACTGATGGTGTAGAACCTGCCTAAGATCCTCTGTGGCTCCCTCACTTCCTGCCCCTCCCCCACTTGTGCTGTCTCTCAGAATAAATAAAGTTCAAAAAACATGATTAAAAATTTTTTAAAAGATGCATTTAATAAAATCAATACTGTGTCCTGATTAAATACACACATACACAGAACTATCTAGAAAGAAAAGAAATTTTCCTTAATATGATATAGCCTATATTTCTCAGATCAGGAGCCAGTACCATACTCAAACACAGAAGAGTACGCGTTCAGTAATTGTTCAGTAATTGGAAATTGTTCTGAAAATTCTAGGCAATTCAGTAAAAGAGAGAAAAAATACAGGAATGCTTATTAGAAAGGGAGAGGCTCTATTACCATTTTGATTCTTTGATTCTCTATTTGTATTAACATCAGAATCACTGAAATATTGAGAATGAATAGGAGTTTAATAAATGATTGAAATTATATCTGTGTATGAACTATTTAAAAGAATCATATTTATGGTTTCCTATGTAATATGTAAATAAATAATATATATACAAGTATTAGCTGATATGCCAGCAATAAGTTCAAAAACACAATGGAAAAATTAATATTGCCAATAATAATCAGATGTGCAACTAGAAATCAACAATAAAATTTGTGAGCCCATGGAAAGAACCTTTTGTGGTAGGATACAAAAAGAATATGAATAAAGGTTCCATGTTATAAAGATGTCAATTATTCCATAATTAAAGACACATTTGAATAATCTTTTATTTCTAGGAGCTGTGAACAATTAATCCAAGTTTCACCCAGAAAAATACATTTGATTTTAAAAAGTAAAGAAAATATTGAAAGAGAAGAGTAGTAATTGGAGGCTGCACAGGGAATTATCAAAAATCTTTTAAAGCAACAATATTTAAATAGGATGGTTTTGATGGCAGAATATAAAGAAGCATGAACAGAGAAGAAAATAATGATCTACAATAAAATAAAACACCTAACTATTGAGAGTATTATGAAAGTGGCAATTCCAATATGGTAGGGAAATGAAGTCTTGTTTGATAAAGTGGGCACAAAATACCAAGTGATTATCGAAAGAAAGGATCGTGTTGAAGTATTGCTTCCCACCATGTCAAAATTGAACTCTGGAAATATCAAGAAGCTAAATAAAAACATAAAACCATAAAAATATAATGAATATAGATGAATAACTTTATAATCTTGAGATAGGGAAGACTATGAGGATGCTATAATAACCAGGAACTATAAAAGAAAACATATATTTCACTTGGTAAAAATGGGGGCAAAAATCTATGTAATTTTTAAAAGCTAATGACAAAACAAGAGAAAATATTTGGAAAATGTATGAGAAGAAAAATGGTTTCTATTTATAACATTAAACGATTTCTTTAAGCAAAAAGAACACAAAAATGTAAAAATGACATTCATCAAACTCACTAAAGAAAAGTACAAGTGGACCAAAAAATATATGAAAAGAGTTTAGACTCACTGATATTCAGAAAATGCTGGATTCCATTAAGAAAATGAAATATTTATGTAATTAGCAAGGAGGAAGGAAAGAGTATCTTCAAACGTTTTAAATCATAATGAAACTGCTTTAATCTTTATTTGAAACAATATATCAAAGATCTCAAAATCTGTTCTTCAAATGCCTTTTGACTCAGTCATTACAGTTGTAGGAATTTAGCTTAAAGAAATAGTCAGAAATGGGTACAAAATTATGCATGAGTTGTGTTTTTGACCAATCTCTCCTATTCCCTATTCTAATTTTGGTGATGATCCTCTATCAACTGAAATACGTTTATATTCAGGGCAGCTGGGTGGCTCAGTAAGTTGAGTGTGAGACTCTTGATTTCGGCTTAGGTCATTATCCCAAGGTGGTGGGATCAAGTCTTCGTTGGGCTCCATGCTGAGTGTAGAATCTGCTTGAGATTTTCTCTGTCTCTCTCTCTCTCTGCCCCTCTTCCCTGCCCGCACTCTTTCTCTCTCTTGCTCTCTAAAATAAAAACTAGTTCCATTATAGGTATATACCACATCTTCTTTATTAATTCATCAGTTGATGTACATATGGGCTCTTCCCATAAGTTGGCTATTGTTGAAAGCACTGCTATAAACATTGGGGTACATGTGCCCCTATGAATCAGCACTCCTGTATTCTTTGGATAAATTCCTAGTAGTGCTTTTGTTGGGTCGTACAGTAATTCTATTTTTAATTTTTTGAGGAACCTCCACACTGTTCTCCAGAGCAGCTGCACCAGTTTGCATTCCCACCAGCAGTGCAAGAGGGTTCCCATTTCTCCACATCCTCACCAGCATCTGTTTGTTTCCTGAGTTAATTTTAGCCACTCTGACAGGTGTCAGGTGGTATCTCGATACGGTTTTGATTTGTATTTCCCTAAGGATGAGTGATGTTGTGTATCTTTTCATCTGTCTATTAGCCACCTGGATGTCTTCTTTGGAAAAGTGTCTATGATATGTGGAATTCGAGAAACTTAACAGAAGACCATGAGGTAAGGGAAGGGGAAACAATGGCTCAAACAGAGGGGAGGCAAATCATAAGAGACTCTTAAATTCAGAGAACAAACTGAGGGTTGAAGCGGGGTGGAGGGGAGGGGAAAATGGGTGATGGCATTGAGGAGGGCACTTTTTGTAATGAGCACTGGGTGTTGGGTATAAGCAGTGAATCATGGGAATCTACTCCTGAAACCAAGATCACACTGTGTACGCTGTATGTTAGCTAACTTGGAAATAAAGTACATTTAGGAAAACAAAAGTTAAAATAAAAATAAATAAATAAAATAAAAACTAGTTAATTAATTAATTGATTAAGAAGAAGAAATATGTTTACCTTCATTATCTATCATCCCAGGAGATGAAATGTTTCCCTATGTTTGCCAAGTTTCACTATAGATCCATTTCCAAGCTGTATACTCTTAATGAACTTGCTTCCAGACTTCTTTCTACCTTTGATTTAATTAGACTTTGTTAAACCAACACAATTACTATGGTTAGAAGACTTTGATATCATGACAGTTTCTTACCCGAATCCCAACTTTAAAATCCAAGCGGAAAGGAGAGAGACAAGGGGAGGAGTTTTTGCAAATTAGCCATCGCATAAAACTCACTTCGTAGGGCTACTCAGTATTAGGAAGAGCAAAGAAGCAGCCAGTAGTCTCCATAGGAGACAAGGATTCAGAGCCCATTTCTTTACCTTGGCACCAGGAAACTTCAAGAACAAATCTGCTTTTATTTTTCTTCTTGCTGCAGGTTAGTTTTATGACCTTTATTTCCTCAAAGACATTGAGGCTTAATGAGATTTAAACATTTTTGTTTTATGCCATATAAATGCATGATTAGAAAATATCTTTGTGTTCTACATATGCACTTTTATTTTTTTTAAAAAGGTTAATTGAGGGTGTTATGCTGAGTGAAATAAGTCAGGCAGAGAAGGACAGCTACCATATGTTTGCACATATAGGAGGATTAGGAGGAACGTAATGGAGGACCATGGGGGAGAAGAAGGGGGAAAATAGTGGGGGAGAGGGAGGGAGGCAAACCATGAGAGACTCTTGAATGCTGAGAACAAACTGAGGACTGATGGGTATGTGGGGGGGAGCGGAAGGGGGGTGATGGGCATGGAGGAGGGTACTTGTGGGGATGAGCACTGGATGGAAACCAACTTGACAATAAACTATTTAAAAAAATAAAAATAAAATGGTGATGGGCATGGAGGAGGGCACTTGTGGGGATGAGCACTGGATGGAAGCCAACTTGACAATAAACTATTTTAAAAAAATTAAAATAAAATAAAATAAAAAGGCTAATTGGAATATTCACAAAGAAAGGAAAAATGAACTAAGAATTCATCCAAGAGCAACTCATTATCATTTCCAGCGAGGAAGAAGACAGGTTGAAGTTAGTGTTGGCTATACATATGGAGAGAGATTTTGCCAACTGAGATTTAATTTGGGTTTGTTTCAGATGAGAGGCTAAATAGACAGAGGTGACTGGGCACTGGAGGTTAAGGGGAGCTTCTAGAAGAGCAACAGGATATAAATGATCAAGGAGACACTTACAACACACTAAACACAGATTTCACATGCTAATCGCCTGTTATTTCAATAGCCAAAGAAATCAACTACCCTGGAGAAAAGTGTTTGACCAGATAATTTTGACATCTGAAAGGTGATTTTTCAAGCAAACGTATATATCCCAATGGAACATAATAGCCTTGGCATTAAAAAAATGGACATGGAGTATTTGGGTTTACTTTTCAAATTATTAAATGTAAGACTCATTATCTATGTATTTCTGTTGGTAGCAATTTCTTTGTTAATATAAACTCATTCTGCTAC
This sequence comes from Hyaena hyaena, assembly GCF_003009895.1. NCBI lineage: Eukaryota > Metazoa > Chordata > Mammalia > Carnivora > Hyaenidae > Hyaena > Hyaena hyaena. The sequence continues at coordinate 513,982 of NW_024081719.1, read as the reverse complement.
TTTGTGATCTAGGGTGTTGACCGATATTACAATCCTGGAAGTACTTGGAAAACCTACGCATTAACTGTGTACTCAGAGAGGATTATTTAAGTACTAGCTGCTGTCACTGAGTAAACTCATTGCTTATAGCCTCTGGTTACATTTTCAAACAGTAGCAACACATCAAATGGTACGGGGTTATGTTAATAAGCCTTAATTTAGAAGAATTTACCAAGGAACTCCAGATTAAAAAATAGTCTCATATTTTAATAGCTGCTCTAATCCACTATAATGTAAATTTATTAAAATGCAGTACAGAATTCCTGGGGTACCTGGGTGGCTCAGTCGGTTAAGTGTCTGACTTCAGCTCAGGTCATGAGTTCAAGCTTTGGGCTCCGTGCTGACAGCTCAGAGCCTGGAGCCTACTTCAGATTGTTTCCCTCTTTCTCTGTCCCTCCCCCACTTGCTCTCTCTCTCGCTCTCTCTCTCAAAAATAAATAAACATTTTTAAAAACTTTTTTTTTTTAATGCAGTACAGAATTCCTTTCGGTTTCTCCTTCAGAGAGATATTCAGGCTAAAGAACAAAGATACAGGGAGAAAATCATCAGATGAGAGTTAAGGAGACCTCTCTTAAGAAAACCGTATTTCAGGGGCCCCTGAGTGGCTCAGTTAGTTCAGTGTCTGACTCTTGATTTCAGCTCAGCTCATGATCTTGCAGTTTATGAGTTCAACCCCCACGTCAGGCTCTGCACTGACAATGTGGAGCCTGTTTTGAGTCTCTCTCTCTCTTTCCCTCTCTGCCCTGCTTCCTCACGATTTCTCTCTCTTTCTTTCAAAACAAATAAACAAGCTATTTTTTAAGTTTAAAAATCTATTTCAGAAAGAAAGATAGGGGAGGGAAAGGAAGAAAGGGAGAGAGGAAGAAAGAAAGGAAGAGGGAGGGAAGGAAGAAAATTCTATCTCCTCTTGTTTCAGCTGAATAGCAGAGGATGGAGCTACTTCATAGAGCAGGCAGGGAGAGGAGAGTGTTGTCCTTGGCATCACTTATAGGAACGTGTTGTGACATCTCTGAGTACCTATTGATATTGTCTGTATATTTTCTTTGCTCCATCCTTTGAAGAAGTGTGTTGCCTGATTTGACCCCTGATTCTGATCCTGACCCTGACACTGATGCCTAATATTCATCTCCAACCTCATTATACCCTCTACCCCTTCAGCACCCACTCACAAATCTCCCCTTGATTTTCTTCAAAAATGTCCAACATGTTTCTGTCTCAGACTCTTCTCCTGGAATTCTCTTTCAGATACCTACTGGTCCCCAATCCCTGCTGAAATGTCATCAGGAGCCCTTCCTTGACGGTGTCGTAGGAAACGATACCCTGCATCCTGTATTCCACAGCTCCTACTCTGCTTCATTTTTCTCCATAGTGTGTATCATCATCTGGCTTACTATTTATGTCTCCCTTGTTTACTCTCTACCCCCTCAGAATGTTTTCAAGGAACTGTGTTAGATCTGTTCACTATGGTATCTGCCCAACTAGAGTAGTACACAGAGCAGATACCACGAAACGTTTAGTGAAAGAGCAAATGGCAGAACGTTAATCTTCAGTATAAAGACAGTTAGACAACTTTTGTGAAGAACATTTACGTGTATGTAGCTTGCACTCTGGCCCAACAACAGTGGGATGAGTGATATTTACTTGATGAAGTATTCTGTTGGAGTTTTCTTTTTCCCACTCACTTCAAACCCTGTCATAGGGTAAAAGTGGGCATTTTCTGGCTTACGTCAAAAGTAAACTGCCAAAGTAGCCAACATGAGTGTTTCGGCAAGCAGATCGTAGTAGCAGAAGGAATTAAAAGTCAGTTTGTGCAAAATTTGTGTATGGAGGGGTGTGTGTGCGTTTGTGTGTGTTCAGTTTTAGGAATCAAACTAATTTTGAGAGAGAGAGAGAGAGAAAGCGCACGAGTGGGGGAGGGGCAGGGGACAAGGAGAGAGAGAATCTTAAGTGCACAAAGAGCTTCATCTTTGACCTGACCCGAGCTGAAATCAAGAGTCGGATGCTTAACCAACTGAGACACTGAAGGGACCCCAAACTTTTTGTTTAAGCAATCTACTTTGTACTTGAAAATGAGAAAGTCTTGTGTGAGAAAGGGTTTTCTGTCACTCAGAGAGTGTTTGAACTGGATAGCGGCTTTGAGTAGGACATTACTTAAATGCTTTAGCTAGCCATTGGGGGGGGGGAGGAAACGCCTAATGATCTTGCACTATAGAAAAAAAATACATGATAATAAAAATCTGAATTTCCTAGCAATAAATTCCCTGATACAAGGAACAATGCCAGGAAAAAGAATTGCGGTGATTGGTGCTGGGGTCAGTGGATTGGTCGCCATTAAGGTCTGTCTGGAGGAGGGATTGGAGCCCACCTGTTTTGAAGAAACCAGTGACATTGGAGCAGTGTGGAGATACCAGGTAAGTTCGAATAGACTGTTACCACGTGTGTGATGATATCTTTTCCAGGTCTGGGAAACAGGAATGCAAAGATATCAGCAGTAAACTATCCTCAACTACCAGCATAATCATTATTATTTTTATTAATGCCTGCCTACACCTGTGCATTGAATCCCAATCTTTCCTTCCCCCAAGGATGATACTCCAACAGTCCTTCCTCCTTACAGAGTCTAACTTCCTGAAGGAGAAGCTCTCTGGGTAGTCTGATGCCTACTGCATGTTTCCACCAGCATTACCTGATGAGCATACTAGCATTTTGAGAAAACTGCTCTCACTGCTGTTACTAATCAAAGTTGTCAAATCAGATGCACTTCCTGTGCTAAATTTTCTTGCTTTCTCAAGGGGATCTAAAAACGTCAAAAACCAACTCATTTAAAAAACTCTTTCAGTGTGTGTTTGAAACACTCTCACTGTGGATGACTGTGGTTCTATTCTCAATCCTTTGGTCTTTTACTTTTTACAAGTCCCTTAGGATTCTTCCTTAGCACCAGACATTGGCTTTCACCCACTACATATATGCTACTGCTTGATTTGTAGATTTTGATCTTCATCCTAATAATATATCTGTCTTATTAAGGGCAGCTAACACTAACTGTCCCACAGACAAACTCTGAAATCTCCAGAGCTTAGCAAAATAATGATTTCTGTCCTGTATCATAGTCAGATGTGACTAATCGGTCCCTCTCCAACTTAGAGTTATGCCCAAGGTAGAAATACAGCAGCTCTTCACTGCCTAGGTCTAGCCTACAAGTGGCTGCCTGCTTTTGATAACCTCTGGGATGTACCACCAACACCTAGTTGACTTTTTAGGTCTTCCTTCCTTCCTTCCTTCCTTTTTTTTTTTTTTTTTATTTATTTCTAGGAGAGAGAGAGAGAGACAGCGTGAGCAGGGGAGGGTCAGAGAGAGAGAGGGAGACACAGAATCTGAAACAGGCTCCAGGCTCTGAGCTGGCAGTCAGCACAGAGCCCGACGCGGGGCTCTAACCCACTAACCGTGAGATCACGACCTAAGCGAAAGTCGGACGCTCAACCGACTAAGCCACCCAGGCGCCCCTCTTTCTTTCTTTCTTTCTTTCTTTCTGACCATTCCCTTTATTACATCCCTTGTTTCAAGTATTGGGAAAGTTTCCATGTTCCTTTTATTCTTTGTTTTTAAGTTTATTTATTTTGAGAGAGACAGAGAGACAGAGTGAGCAGGGGAGGGGCAGAGAGAGAGAGAGAGAGAGAGAATCCCAAGCAGGCTCCATGCTGTCAGCACAGAGTCTGATGCAGGGCTCACACTCACGAGCCATGAGATCATGACCTGAGCAGAAACAGACAGTAGGACGCTTAACTGACTGAGCCCCCCAGGCGCCCCAGTTTCCCCGTTCCTGGCGGGGCCTTAACCAACACAGACAAGTCCCCAGGAAAGCTTCTGCAGCCTCCAGGCCTGATCTACAGCACCCTGTGCACACAGTCTATTAGCTCTATCACACTACGCACATTGGTTGATTTTCCGTGTAAGGATTTTAAGCATTTTTTTAAAGGCAATTTTCTTTTCTTTTCTTTTTTAATGCTTTATTTGTTTCTGAGAGAGAGAGACAGAGAGAGAAAGACTGTGTGCAGGGGAGGGTCAGAGAGAGAGGGAGACACACAATCTGAAACAGGCTCCAGGCTCTGAGCTGGCTGTCAGCACAGAGCCCGATGCGGGTCTCGAACCCACGAACCATGAGATCATGACCTGAGCGGAAGTCGACACTTAACCGACTGAGCCACCCAGGCGCTCTGGTTTTTAAGTGCATTTTATGTGCATTATTATTATTATTATAACCTTCTCCCCAATTGTGTTTTCTGTGTATATTAAAATGACTATATTTGGGGTGCCCGGGTGGCTTAGTCGGTTAAGCGTCCGACTTTCGCTTAGGTCATGATCTCGCAGTTCGTGGGTTCGAGCCCCGCGTCGGGCTCTGTGCTGACTGCCAGCTCAGAGCCTGGAGCCTGTTTCAGTCTGTGACTCCCTCTCTCTCTGACCCTCCCCTGCTCACGCTGTCTCTCTCTCTCTCTCCTAGAAATAAATAAAACATTAAAAAAAATTAAAATGACTATATTTTAAGATTATAATAAATTCTTCTAGGAGAAAACAACATATTTTAAGTGGTAGTGTATTTTTTTCTTAGCCTTAAATCACTTAAGTGTCTAGCCTTAGTTTAAAAAAAAAATCAGGAATGGCTGGTAACGCACATAACAGATATTATGTATTGTGTGTACAGACTTGTTATAACCTGAAAAATTAGCATGATATTATGCTTCGCAGGATTGAATTAGGCAATGTATATAAAAAAAACTCTTTAGAGGTGCCTGAGTGGTTCAGTTGGTTGGGTGTCCAACTTGGGCTCAGGTCATGACCTCACAGTTCATGAGTTTGAGCCCTGCATCAGCTGCTGACAGCTTGGACCCTGGAGCCTGCTTCAAATTCTGTCTCCCTCTCTCTCTTCCCCTCTCCAGCTTATTCTCTCTCTCTCTCCTCTCTCTCAAAAATGGATGAACATGAAAAAAAATTTTATAAACCGTAACATATCATAAAGTGCTAAAATACAATATACCTATCTGTGTGTACATAGATAAGTAGATAATAAATAGAGAGATTCTGAAAGATTGAGAGACTAAGACCAGAAGTGTATATATCAAAACATTTAAAGTGATCATCAAATTGACAAGGATGGAAAGAAAAGGGAATCTTCTTTTTTTATATTTTAAATGTTTTATTTATTTCTAGGAGAGAGAGAGAGACAGCATGAGCAGGGGAGGGTCAGAGAGAGAGGGAGTCACAGACTGAAACAGGCTCCAGGCTCTGAGCTGGCAGTCAGCACAGAGCCCTACGCGGGGCTCTAACCCACCAACCGCGAGATCATGACCTAAGCGAAAGTCGGACGCTTAACCGACTGAGCCACCCAGGCGCCCCAAAGAGAATCTTCTAAAATTGTTGATGGGATGTAAACTGGTGCAGCCACTCTAGAAAACAGTATGGAGATTTCTTAAAAAGTTAAAAATAAAACTACCCTATGATCCAGCAATTGCACTACTAAGTGTTTACCCAAAGGATACAAAAATATACATTTGAGGGAGTACATGGATCCCAATGTTATAGCACATTATCAACAATTGCCAAACTATGGAAAGAGGCCAAATGTCCATCATCTAATGAATCAATAAAGATATAACATATATATACAATGGAATATTACTCAGCCATCAAAAGAAATGAAATCTTGCCATTTGCAACAGTGTGGATGGAACCGGAGGGTATTCTGCAAGCGAAATAAATCAATCAGAGAAAGACAAATACCACATGATTTCACTCATATGTGGAATTTAAGAAACAAAACAAATGAACATATGAAAAGGGAGAAAAAAGAGACAGGGAGACAAGCCATAAGAGACTCTTAATGATAGAGAACAAATTGAGGGTTGATGGAGGGAGGTGGGGGGGGGGATGAGCTACATGAGTGATAGGCATTAAGGGGGTCACTTGTTGTGATGAGCACTGGGTGTTGTATGTAAGTGATAAGTCACGAAATTCTACTCCTGAAACCAATATCACACTACATGTTAACTAACTAGAATTTAAATAAATTTTTGAAAAAAAGAAAATGATCATCAAGAATGATATTTGTCTGTGATTTTTTATAAAATTGTAATAAACATTGGCTGCTTTTGTAATTAGAAAAAAAAATCATCAATTTAAAAAAAGGAGGGCAAAAAAGAAGGCCAAAAGTAGTAATACTCTATTCTTTTCTATCTGTCACTGCAAATAGCGTCAGCTTCTTGAACACCCTCTGACCAGGACTCCGACCCCACTGAGTTCAGTGGGCAGAGAGACAGCCCCAACTTCCTCTACTTATTTTCACTCTCTGATATTCTACATACATTTTTCTTTTCATGTTATTTCCATCTTTTCATATTCTCCTTTTTGTTCTTCAACAAAATTATTTGTTATTTTTTTAACTTTTTTTTTTTTAATGCTTATTATTTTTGAGAGAAAGAGAGCAAGTAGGAGAGGGACAGAGAGAGAGAGGGAGAAAGAGGATCGGAAGCAGGCTCCAAACTCTGAGCTGTCAGCACAGAGCCTGACGCAGGGCTCGAACTCACGGACTGTGAGATCGTGACCTGAGCTGAAGTCAGCCGCTTAACTGACTGAGCCACCCAGGTGTCCCAGTTATCTGCTATTTTAAACTAAGACAAGGTATCTCATCTCTTCATGAAGGTAATTGAAAAGCAACTTTACTTTCTTTGAAGAAATTCATCCCAGGAGTGTCATAATATGACAAATAAAGATATAGATGTTTTTTTCTCTGTTACTCTTGTATTCTAAAAAAAAGGAAGTATTCTCCTTCTCCTGGCAGGAGGAGACTAAGGGTGGCAAAGCAAGTATCTACAAATCTGCCACCACCAACACTTCAAAGGAGATGACAACCTACAGCAATTACCCTTTCCCCGATCACTTCCCCAACTACTTGCACAATTCCAGAATCATGGAGTACCTCAGGATGTACGCACAACACTTTGACCTAATGAAGTATATCTGGTTTCTGGTAAGTGGAGCAGGGAACACTCAGCATGTGCAGAACCTTCTGGGCAGAGTCCAGAACCAGGCTAAGTGAGGGGCAGCAAGGCACAGCCATTCAAACTTGGAGGTTAGCAATACATGCCTCTCTGGTGAAGTCAGTAGGAACTTCCATCCTCACTTCCTTCAGGAAATAGTATGATGGGTTGGCTGAAAATGCCAGATGTTGGTGTTGGCTCACCATCAGCCACATTTAGGACCACAGCTGGGGACATGCTGGCTTACATCTCTACTTAAAAAGGTCTTGGTAGGAAAACCAACTATAAAGAAACTCTTTCAGAAAACCCCAAGGGAGAGTAGCTATAACCAACCTTACTCATTGAGGCCAAAAGTTCTGGAACAGGAGGCAACCAGGAAGAGAGGCCAGAAATCCAAGTTTGTCTCATTCCCAGTCGAAGGTGCACAGCGTGAGGAAGCGCTCTGACTTCTCTTCCACGGGACAGTGGGACGTCCTGGTTGAGACCACAGGGAAGCAGGAATCCTACGTCTTTGATGCGATTATGGTGTGTAGTCGCCTTTACACCGACACCATCCTGCCACTCCAGAATTTTCCAGGTATGTCATATAGAGCGTAAGGCACTGGCGATGTGGGGTTTTATCATTGTTGCTGCTGTTATTCTTGAAGAAAGTTCATAACTCAGAACGCCACCCTATTTTCAAAATAAATATTATTTTTTCTGATTATAAAGTAATGTAGGCTCTTACAGGGTCCATTCAAATAATATTATAAAATCAAAAATTAAAATTACTAATACTTTATCACCACTAGTTCTGGGCTATTCAGAGAAGAGTGTTACATTTTTCCACAACTGGAAAGCAAAATGTGGGAATTGTGTGTTGGTAATAGTTGGGAGTAAATATGGGGATCCTGGCTGGCTCACTTGGAAGAGCATGTGATTCTTGATCTCAGGGTCATGAGTTCGAGCTCCATGTTGGGTATAGAGATTAGTTAAATGAATAAAAACCTTAAAAAAATAGTTTGGAATAAATAGAAGGATCAAAGCTACAGAAAATATATTAAGATTTAGCTATATATATATATATATATGTATATATGTGTATGTATATATAAAGATTTAGCTTTATATGTATATAAAGCTATATATATTAAATTTATTGTCAAGTTAGATAGGCTATAGTGTACTCCTGGTTTGGTGGGTAGATTCCCATAATTCATTGCTTATATATAACACCCAGTGCTTTATTCCTGAATGTGTATGTAGGTACATAGCATGATGAATATAAATAGCCGTGTACACATCTTAGAAGCTGCTGTAATGCTATGCTTAAGAAGCTCAAGCACCTTACGTATAAGGAATGGTGCAGGAATGGCTTACCTGCAAGGAGCCTCCCTGTTTATCTCTAGGAGCAGGATGCATACTCAATCTTTTCAAACGGGGCTGAACCTGAGACTCCTTTGGGGTTCTCAGACGATTCTAGGTGCCCCCACTTTCATTATTGTATGTGTCTGTTTCCCAGTATATGAGAAGATAGAGAAGGTTTAAATGAGTCAAAAGAAATCTATTGACTAGTTGATTAGAAATTTAAATATTCCTGTATTCATCCATTCAACAGTCATTCAAGAAATATCTATTGGGCACCAATAGATCCAGAGGTTCAGCAGAGAACGAAACAGGCAAAACCTCTGCCCCCAAGGAGCATGCTTACAGCAGATAGACACAGACAAAAATGGTATAAATATGGGGAGGCAATAACTGTGGGAAAGGGGAGCGGTTTGGGGGTGGGAGTTTCAATGTAAGGTTAGATGGAATGGCCAGGTAAGGTTTCCAGGAGAAAGGGATATTTGAGCAAATGCCCAGAGGAATTGAGGAGGTGATGCAGATATCTAGAGAAAGTGCCCCTGCAGGAAGAAGACCAGGTGCAAAGGCCTTGAGGGGGGGTGTGCCTCTCAGCTCCAGTGTGCTGGGAGGAGCAGATGGAGTGGGCAGGAGATGATGGAGAGTGAAGCGTGGACCATTGTTTGCACTCCGGCTTTGACTTTGAGTGAGGTAAGAGCTGTTAGGAGGGTTTGAGCACAGGAAGGACACACTCTCCTCTCTTTAGAGAATGCACTCAGAATATTCTGGGAAGGAGGTAGGAGAGATGGAAAGGGAGAGAGTAGGGACGAAGCTCTTGTACTAATTTAGGTGAGAAATAATGGTAGTTTGGACCAGGTGGGTGGCAGTGGAGATATTAAAAAGTGCTTGGGTCTTGAATATAGTTTCAACATAGAGATGATAGAATTTGCTGATGGGCCAGAACTGAGATGTGGTAGAGAGATATCAAGGGTACCTCTCATGTTGTTGGTCTGAGCAATTGAGTTGCCATTTCCTGAGACAGGGGAGAATGCGGGAGATGCTGATTCTGCCTGCGTGGGGAAGAAAGATGGAAGAGACCACAAAGCAACAAGGCTGAGAAGATGTTCATTGAAAATGGGAGAGCATGGGCTGGGATTGAAGATAGTTAAAGAAGAGTATTGAACCGATTTCTCAAGTACTTACTATTTAGGAACATTTTAACAGATCTGATACCATTCCTATGAGCTAAGTGAAACCATACACATTACAAACGTCACTAGGAGCAAAAACAAAAAACAAAAACACTGAGCTTCATGCCTATGTTTGTCTGACCTCAAAACCCCCCTGCAGTTTGGCCCACAGAGCAAAGGATTCATTTTAGAGTTGAAGAGATATATTTTCTCCTGGGGAAAGGAGACAGAAAAAGGATGGATGAAAACACAGTAACTTTTAGGTGTTGAGAAACTCACTTAACTCCTTTGTTGTTACATAAAAATGAGAAGAAAGGTGATCTTCAGGAATGAGATGACTTGCAGTGGCTCCACAGGGAGGGGGAATAACTGATGAGAAATTTTATGGACTACAGAACTTGGAAAGACAGAGTTTAGGAACACTTAGATCCATGCCAGGATTTCACAAAGTGAGGATTGAAGAACTGCTTCCAAAGGAAAGCTTAGATCTTGGATCAGGCTCTGTAGGGAGAAAGGAACAGGGCAAGGGCTGACCCACAGTAAGGACTGACTAGGGCTGTCCAGCATCACAAGAGGAGCAAATGAAGCCCATACATGCAGCCCTCAGTGTTCTTTAAAAGATGAAGTGCTGTGAAATCATCCAGCTTTTATGGCTTTGCCATATGAGGTTTCTACTTAAGTCAGAGGAAATTTTTAGGCAAAAATATGAAGTTCCTACATTAGTTTAGCTTCAGGTCCTATAGGTAATGTTGGCGTGTTTGTCCCCAGTAGGAAAGCAGAGTGAGTAGTGCTGGCAGGAAGGGTGTCCCGGGCCCAGCATGAGATGGAAACATCTAGACAGGGGTGAAACTTGGGATGGGAAAGCAAGGCAGGAAAGTGGTCCAAAACAGTAATTGTAAATAACAAGGATGAAGGAAAAGGAAGGTGCATTACTTAAATAGGAGCCAGCTACTTTTGAAGGCTTGGCAAGGAATAGGTAAGTAAAAAGAAGGCAGAAATCAGATGTCTGAGTTATTTAGAAACCTGGTAATGTGTTTAAGCATGGGATGTATGATCTAGAACAAAAATGTTTGACGATTTATTCTGATGACGTTGGGCAGACAGTCCACAGGCCAGCCTCAGTAAAACAGCAAGTAAGAGGTTTAAATAGGATGGTCTTTGAATCCAATAAAAGCTTTAAAAAATAACATGGGGGCGCCTAGGTGGCTCAGTCGGTAGAGTGTCTGACTTTTGATTTTGTCTCAGGTCGTGATCTCAAGATTCATGGGAGCAAGGCCTGCATCAAACTCTGTGTTATAAGTATGGAGCCTACTTGGGATTCTCTCCCTCCCCCTCTCCGCCCTTTTCCCTCCCTCTTTTCTTCAAACAAACAAACAAAAGTAAAATAATCACCAATGCTTGAGTAATTCTATTCTTGCCCACAGGAATCAAGAGATTCAAAGGTCAATATATCCACAGCTGTGAATACAAGAGTCCAGAGAAATTTCAGGGGAAGAAAATCATCGTGGTCGGCATTGGAAATTCTGGAGCTGATTTGGCAATTGAGCTCAGTCATGTAGCTTCACAGGTTTGGTTCCTAAAATTCTCTTTTTTGAGATGCAGTGCCCTCTGAGATGTTGGCATTGCATGAAGTGTGTGTCGTACGTACCCACACACTGCTTCAATCCTGATTGTTAATTACCTTTTCACACGTGTTTTCTTGGAAGACATCTTGATAATACCTTTAAAAAATGAGAATGAAATAAAAACAGATATTTCAAACTTTAGTGACTGCCATATTATTTTCACCCGAGAGTGTTGGCTTCATTGGTGCAGCCAAGAGTTTAAAAAAAATGAACCATATCAGAAAGTCACTTTAAATCCCTTTATTTTTCACTGATATGACACTTGATACATCTCCCGACTCTGATTCCTTCCATACTTGGTTTTCTTGGGATACATATTAACCAGGTACATATTCCAAATTCTATAATATCAAAATTATCAGATGGATGGGATCTTACATGTCAATCTGTTGATCTCTAGTCTTCTTATATCATTGTGTTTGTCCAGAATTTGCAATGTAAGAGATGGCAGGCATCAAACACTATTTTGGAGGAAGAGCAAGAGGGTTAGTGAGACCCAAAGGAAAGCTGAGGGAGATTTCTGGAACTATGAGCCACAAGTCAAATGTGTCTGTTTGTATGGGTGTTTGTGATGATATCTGTCTATCTGTCTTTGAGAACAGATGCACTCTAAGCTAACGGGGCAAGAGAGTTCTTATTCATTTCTCATGAGCCAAATGAGAGATATCTTAAAAACTGAGAAAGGAAAGTGCCTCTTACACTGTGAGGCATCTATTTTTTCATTTATTTGCATTCTTTCCCAGGTGTATCTCAGCACAAGGAGGGGTGCGTGGATTTGGAACCGGGTCTGGGATAATGGGATGCCCATGGACACTGTTCTCTTCACTCGTTTTAAGACCATCCTCAATAAATTTTACCCTACATTCTTCATCAACAGATGGACAGAGAATAAGTTAAATGCTCAATTTAATCATGACGTTTATGGCTTGCTACCTAAACATAGGTATGTTCTAGGTTTCTTAGGTTCTAGGTTTTAAAGTAATTTTCCTGTCTTTTACCCTGGGGTAGTTAAGTATTTCCTTCCTTCCTTCCTTCCTTCCTTCCTTCCTTCCTTCCTTCCTTCCTTCCTTCCTTCCTTCTCTTTCTTTCTTTCTTTCTTTCTTTCTTTCTTTCTTTCTTTCTTTCTTTCTTTCTTTCTTTCCGTTGGTAAAATGCAATTCCTATTTCCTATCTGTTATGAGGTATGAATGTGCAAGCACAAAAAAAATTGATTATGTGTACAGTGTAGATAAATTTAATAAATATTTCTGAGCTTCTACTATGGTCAGGAAGGTTTCTAGAATGAGGAGTAGAATAAGGAAAGGTTAAGGGGAGTCCTAGTTCTTGCTGGACCTCCTTTCTAGTAGAGGAGAAACCAACTAGGGGATAATGCAGTGACATGGAGCAATATGTGCTATAATGAACAGTAAGCAGAGTTGGGAGGAGGAATCTTTCTTTGGATGGGGTGGTTCCGGAATAAGTGTGTGATGAGAGAGCATTTGAATGGGGACCTGAAGGAAGTGAGGAGGCAAGCACTGAAAGAATGCCTAAGATAAGAATATCATTCCAGGCAGAAGAAACACAACTCCAAAGGCTGGAATGAGCAAGGAACCCAGTGTATAGACTGCTGGGGGAGGGGAAGTGGTAAGAAATAAGTTCACAGATGTAGGCAGGAGCCAGATCACAGAGGGATTTTTAGGGCTAGGGCATGGTCATAGCTTTTAATTTCATTTTTAGTGAAACAGAAACTCATCAAGATATAATTCTACACTTTAGGGGCGCCTGGGTGGCTTAGTCGGTTAAGCTTCCGACTTTCGCTTAGGTCATGATCTCGCTGTTTGTGGGTTCGAGCCCCGCGTCGGGCTCTGTGCTGACTGCCAGCTCAGAGCCTGGAGCCTGTTTCAGTCTGTGACTCCCTCTCTCTCTGACCCTCCCCTGCTCACTCTCTCTCTCTCTCTCCTAGAAATAAATAAATTTAAAAAAATTTAAAAAAAAGATATAATTCTACACTTTAAAAGGATCATTGAGGTTACTAAGTGGAGGGGAAATTATAGGGGGTTAGGGGTGGAAGCAGGGAGACTACTAAGTATTAAATTATCTCAGTGAAGTTTATAAAAATGGTATGTACGTTCTCAAAATAAATGGAAATCACAATATGCTCTACTTTTCCTATTCTAAGATGAACACTTTCACCAATTGCTTTTAAAAATCTCTCCCCAGGGGCGCCTGGGTGGCTTAGTCGGTTAAGCGTCCGACTTTCGCTTAGGTCATGATCTCGCGGTTTGTGGGTTCGAGCCCCGCTTCGGGCTTTGTGCTGACTGCCAGCTTAGAGCCTGGAGCCTATTTCAGAGTCTGTGACTCCCTCTCTCTCTGACCCTCCCCTGCTCACGCTGTCTCTCTCTCTCTCCTGGAAATAAAAAATTTAAAAATTTAAAAAATTTAAAAAATAAAAATCTCTCCCCCAAAAAATTGTTTTCAAGAAATTAGACATCAATATTATCACTGGTATAAGCTTATATACCACATTCCAAAATCTTCTCTTTGTATATAATAAGTATTAAATAAATGTTACTGGTATTCTAATAAGTAAAGAATGCTTATTCAGTAAACTATTCAGAAAAAGTATTGAGTTAAAGAAATCTTTCATAAAACAAAAATTTTTTTTTCTTTAGCTCAACTAAAAAATATTAGAAATATTTTTGAGCTCAACTCCTATCCAAAAAGACATGTTAATTTTCCTGCATTTCAATTTTCATTCTTCAGATTTCTCAGCCATCAAGCAACTTTTGATGATGATCTACCCAATCATATAATATCTGGAAGAATTCTGATAAAACCAAATGTTAGAGAGTTCACGGAGATGTCAGCCATCTTCGAAGATGGCACAGAAGAGGAGCTTGATGTTGTTATTTTTGCCACAGGATATACTTTCTCTTTTCCCTTTTTAGAAAAGAATGCAACAGTTCTGGACAGCCAGCACTCCATGTTTAAATTCGTCTTCCCTCCTCAACTAGAGAAACCAACACTAGCTTTCATAGGCTTCCTCAGGCCAGTGGGGGCCACCATTCCCACATCAGAACTCCAGAGCCGATGGGCCGTGCATGTATTTAAGGGTATGTGCTGACTTTATGCATATTTAGAAAAGGTGGCCACCCAAAGAGGTCATTTCAGAGGTATTGAAAAGGTCTTCTGCTGCAAAACATATGTGAAGTTCACCTTTACAGTACCCGAAATTGTGCCACTTGATATTTGGTACGTTAGTGTTTGATAACTATTTAACCTTTAGGATTCCTGTAGGAAAATGAAGATTAAAAAACTACTTTAAGTTATCATCAAGTGACAACTTTTTGGCAAGTAATTCTTCAGAGTATGTTAGGACAGTGCATAGTAGAGGAAGTGATGGAAGTAGAAGAAAGATCTCAACCTAAAGTATAGATGGGAAATAATAGCTATCCCACTTCTCGATTGTTGCTAGAATCATTCTGTAATGAGCCTAAATTAAAGGGAGCATATTTCCCCCTCTGAGTTCAAAATAAAAAGAGGACAGGTAGAGTCACAGAATTATGAACGGTAAATTATGTGAGTTATGTGAACTATGGCAGGATCACCAAGTAACTGGGGTAACACTACAGCACAATTAAAAGGGCTCTGTACAGAGACAAATCTGGGATTAAAATCCAGCTCCTCCAGCAGTGCTTGGGTGGCTCAGTCAGCTAAGCATCTGACTCCAGCTCAGGTCATTATCTCATGGTTTGTGGGTTTGAGCCCTGTGTTGGACTCCATGCTCTGAGCCTGCTTGGGATTCTCTCTTTCCCTCTTTCTCTGCCCCTCCCTCACTGTGCTTTCTCTCTCTCTCAAAATGAATGAATAAACTTAAAAAAATTTTTTAAAAGAAAGAAAGAAGGGGCTCCTGGGTGGCTTAGTCGGTTAAGCGTCCGACTTTCGCTTAGGTCATGATCTCGCGGTTCGTGGATTCGAGCCCCGCGTTGGGCTCTGTGCTGACTGCTAGCTCAGAGCCTGGAGCCTATTTCAAAGTCTGTGTCTCCCTCTCTCTCTGACCCTCCCCTGCTCACGCTGTCTCTCTCTCTCTCTCCTAGAAATAAATAAAAATATAAAAAAGAAAGAAAGAAAGAAAGAAAGAAAGAAAGAAAGAAAGAAAGAAAACCAGCTCCTCCAAATACTGTCTCCATAATCCTGAAATGTTTCTTGACCTCCACAATTCCCTTATTTATAAATGGAAATATTTACATGTACTTGGCAGGATGGTAAAAGTTAACAATTAAGCATTCTGACTTTTATAGACATTCAGTAAATACTGACCAAATGAATGAAGATTAGCCATGCTATTGTAATTCTTAATTATTATTCTTTATTATTATTCATTATTTCATTAATTATATCATTCGTCATATCATTAATTCTATAGTTGAGAATTAATTGATGAAGACGAATATACTACCTACCTTTTGTCAATCACATCGTAATAATTCTGCTCGTTTGCTTGTTCCTCCTTAAAAAAGTTCCCCATATTTTCCCGGAACATTCTGTGTTTCTCGAAATATAGAATGTCACTCATCAAAGAAATGAAAGAGAATTATAGGAAGGTGTCTTCCATGAGTTAAGATGGAAAATTAAGGGGCGCCTGGGTGGCTCAGTTGGTTGAGCATCCAACTTCGGCTCAGGTCATGATCTCACAGTTTTTGAGTTCAAGCTCCACGCCGGGCTCTGTGCCTGCTTCAGAGTCTGTGTCTCCCCCTTTCTCTGTTCCTCCCCTGCTCATGCTCTGTCTCTCTCAAAAATAAATAAACATTAAAAAAAAAATTTAAAGATGGAAATTTAAGAATAAACCTCTGTCCAATGAAAACAATTAAGAGACATTGAGTCACTATTTATTAGTAAATACAATATGTATTTGTAAACAAATTCGTAACATAAATGAACAGGTATAACTCTATTTAAAGGACTGCCTGAGTAGCTTAGTATGTTAAGGATCTGTCTCTTGATCTGGGCTCAGGTCATGATCTCACAGTTCATAGAATCAAGCCCTGTGACAGGCTCCACTCTGAAAGAGCAGAGCCTGCTTAGGATTCTCTCTCCCTCTCTCTTTGCTCCTTCCCCACTCATGCCTATGCATCTGCATGCTCTCTCTCTGTCTCTCAGAAATTAAGTAAATAAACATGTTAAATATATATATATAAAGGACAGCCAGAGTGAACCACACACACGCTACTTTGTGTTTTGTCGTTTGGGTGCGACTCCCTTCATTCCATCCTTCTTCGTGGGCTTTGAGGTCTGCTAGTCAAGAAGTGAACTCATTAGAGGACATGTCTTTGCATCTGTAAGGCACTTGCATTGGATAAAGCAGTGAGGTCATTCAAGAGGACCTCCCGGACCCATCTGCCCCCATCTTGTGCAACCTCACTCATGATGTTCTCTATCAAACTGACTCTCAAGGTATTCGCTTCTGTTGGAATCTCATCTTCTTTCTTTCCTAGGATTGAACAAATTACCTTCTGTGAGTGGCATGATGGCAGACATAAGACAAAAGAGAAAAAAATGTGAAAAAAAGTAAGAAACTTGCTTCTTAGTAAAAGTCAATTGGAAGTGTTTTGGTGAAACTGTTTGCCTATCAATGATTCTTTATATTTTTCTCATCATAGAATCTGAGTCTCTTTGCCTCGATGAGTTCTCAAATTGTCAACTTCTTCATTTCTTCCTAATCGAGCATAATATAAATGTATGAAATATTTATGGGAAGAATGGATACAGAATAGTCTAACATGGAAACCTTAGAATTTTGTTTAAAATTCATGTAACACTAGATAAATACAATTATAAATTTATGTCATATGATAGCCTTAGAGCTGCGAAGTGTAGAAAAACGTAAAATGAAATGCAAGGTTGTTTTACTCCCTTAAAGAGTTGGAAAGATAAATCAATGTGAGAAATGAGTTGGCAAATCATTACAGAATCTAATTAAAATACTGACGTGAAGTCAGAGGCTTGTGGGTTGTATGAAATCTTCTTAATAGAAAATCATTCTCAACCACTGGGGTGGGAAATGTAAGGTATTTTTATGCAACAAATACCTGTTGAGAATCTATAGTGTGAATGTCACAGCCTGTCTCTAAAATCAGAGGGTTTATCCTAAGAAGAGTCAGTTATCCTGTAACTGATTTAAGAAGGTCGGCCAGGAATTACATTTTAGTGATACTTAAAATCAAATGAACATCACACACACCTAAATAACTGGACTGTACAATTTCATATTCCCCACCACTTTACCAAAATGAGATTATACCCTGAATGAGAATCCAATGCATGGCCAAAGTGCAGGATTTAAGAAAAGAATCCCACTAGTGCACCTGGGTGGCTCAGTTGGTTAAGTGTCCAACTACTGCTCAGGTCATGATCTTGCGGTTCATGCGTTCAAGCCTTTCATTGGGCTCTGCGCTGACAGCTCAGAGCCTGGAGCCTGCTTCAGATTCTGTGTCTCCCTCTCTCTCTGCCCTTCCCCTGCTCGTGTTCTGTCTCTCTCTATCTCTCAAGAATAAATAACCATTTTTAAAAAAATTTTAAAAGGAAAGAATACCATTAATATGAAAAAAGTCTTCTGAAACCCATCTATTACCATTCAAGATCCTGGGAAGGATTTGAGAGTGAAAAATACAGTGTGTGAATATTTTGATAGAAACCACTGAGAGGAGCACCTGGGTGGCTCAGTCAATTATGTGACTGACTCTTGATTTAGGTTCAGGTCATGATCTTGTGTTTCATGGAATAGAGCCCCATGTCAGGCTCTGTGCTGGCACTGCTGAGCCCACTCAGGATTCTCTCTCTCTCTCTCTCTCTGCCCCTCCCTCCCACTTGTGCACTCTCTCTCTCTCTCTCATAAATAAATAAATAAACATGAAAAAGTTTTTAAAAAGGAACCACTGAGAAATTATCCATAGCCATTGATTCTTGCCCCCATGGGCTATTTCCCTCATACAAAGTCCACATTGGAAGGAAGGAAGTTGTCATCTGACTTGAGGTTTCTGATTGTGGGTTTTTTTTTCCCCTTCTGCTTTCAGATACCTAAATAATCATCGGGACACATGCAGAGTGGACTTTGTGGATTACATGAATGAAATTGCTGCTGAAATAGGTGTGAAACCCAACCTGCCCTCACTCTTCCTACGGGACCCAAAGCTGGCTATGGAAATTTTCTTTGGACCATGCATGCCTTACCAGTACCGCCTGCAGGGGCCAGGGAAATGGGCTGGGGCCCGGAGAGCCATCCTGACCCAGAGAGCACGGATCATCAAGCCTCTGAGGACTCGAACCCTCACCCACGACCAGCCTCCACACTCTGTGCCATTTTGGCTCAAAAGTGCCTTTGCAGCTCTTCTCCTCTTTGTTCTCACCCTAGTCATGATGAGAGGATAATCCTATGATTGTTAGCATATTAGAAGCTAACAGTGACACACACTAATTAAGGAGATTGCACATGTTCAAGTGTTAATCCCTCAATTCAGACTAGATCAGTGCAATAAATATTCCAAAATCTCTCAGGCGTGAGTATTTTGGCAAAATTGGAGATGTCTTCAACAGAGAGTTCAGATGAAGTGGGTTGGTTGAAACTTTGCTTTGGAAGGGAAAAGTTAATTTCCATAATATGACAGATGTTCTCAGTTACGCCAAGTTCTCTGACGCCCTTCTTTTATAGTAAACACACAGTTTGTCAGCTATTTGCAAGTGGCAAATTCTTGGTTTTGCATATAAAGTACAGGCTAGGAAAAAGTATCTCTTCAAGTGATCTTGAATAGCTAACAATGAACAAATGTCTTCATCCGAAATCTTTTCCTCGGAGTGCCTGGCAGGCTCAGTCAGTTAAGCGACCAACTCTTGATTTCAGCTGAGGTCATGATCCCAGGGTCATGAGATGGAGCCCCATGTCAGGTCCCATGCTCGGTGTGGAGCCTCCTTAAGGTTCTCTCTCACTCTCTCTCTGCCCTCCTCTGCCCACACACTCTCTCAAAATAAATAAATAAACATTAAAAAGAAAGAAATAAAGAAAGAAACCTTCTCCTCCACAGTCACATTCCATAGAATCATGGATATTGAGGTAACAGATTACTTATACACAAGTATTTTATGATTGAGGGTATTTTAGGGGATAGAGAATACCACAGAGGAATAATAGAAGTCAGGAAATGTACATAATTTGTGTTCTATTAAAACTATCGAAACATGAAACAAATTCTACAGTAAATGTACAAAATTCTATAATAACATTCAGGAGAATGTGAAGAAGAAACAGGGAGAAAAGTAGTAAATATACATATACATGGTGAAATGACTACCATAATCAAGATAATTAACAGTCATCATCTCACATAGACACATTCATTTTTTTAAAAAATTTTAAATGTTTTATTTATTTCTGAGAGAGAGAGAAACAGCGAGCATGAACAGAGGAGGGTCAGAGAGAGAGGGAGACACAGAATCTGAAGCAGGCTCCAGGCTCTGAGCTGGCTGTCAGCACAGAGCCTGATGCGGGGGACACGGGGCTAGAATCCACGAACCATGAGATCGTGACCTGAGCCAAAGTCAGTTGCTTAACCGACTGAGCCACCCAGGCACCCCAGATTACGTTTATTTTTGACATGAGAACACTTAGGGCCTACCCTCTTAACAAATTTCAATAAGATGATATTCAATGTGATATACAATATAATATTAAATAATTTAGTAATTCAGTATTATTAACTATAGTCACCATACTGTACATTATGTCCCCAGAACTTATTCATCTTATAATTGAATGTTTGTTCCTATGACCAACATCTCCCCATTTCCCCCCAATCACCGGCCTTTGATGACCACTCTTCCACTCTCTAAGAGTTTGACTTTTCATAATTCCATAAATTAGATCACACAGTATTTGTCATTCTGTGTCTGGTTTATTTCATTTAGTGTAATGTTCTCCTGTCTCACCCATTATGTTACAAATGGCAGGATCTCCTTCTTTTATAAGGCTAGATAATACTCCAATATATATATCTACACACATCACATGTTCTTTATCCCTTATCCATCAATGGACACTTAGGTTGCTTCCATATCTTGGTTTTATGACTAAAACTGCAATGAACTTAGGAGTGTAGATGTCTTTTCAAGATCCTGTTTTCATTTCCTCTGGATAAAATCCAGCAGTGGGATTGCTGGATCACTTATATGGGAGCTCTATTTTTAACAGTTTGAAGAACCTCCATGTTGTTTCCTATGGCGGTTGTACTAATTTACATTCCCACTAAAAGTGTAAAAGGGTTTCCTTTTTCAACTCTCTTGATTCCTCCATTTCATATCCCATATCAAGTTGAACAGCAAATCTTATCACCTTCACAGTAAATCCACAATCCCACCATTTCTCATCCCCTCTGACGCTACCCACCTTACTCCCTGCCACCACCCTGTATGTATAATTATAATAGTCTCCTCACCACATTCCTTGCTTCACGCCTGATCTCTGTGGTTCATTCTCACACAAATTATGTACATTTCCTGAGTTCTATTATTCTTCTGTGGTGTTCTCCATCCCCTAAAATACCCTCAAATTTGGAGCAGCCAAATGATCCTTTTAAAAACATAAACCAGGGGGGCGCCTGGGTGGCTTAGTCGGTTGAGCGTCCGACTTTCGCTTGGGTCATGATCTCGCGGTTCGTGGGTTCGAGCCCCGCGTCGGGCTCTGTGCTGACTGCCAGCTCAGAGCCTGGAGCCTGTTTCAGAGTCTGTGACTCCCTCTCTCTCTGACCCTCCCCTACTCATGCTGTCTCTCTCCTAGAAATTAAATAAATAAATAAATAAATAAATAAATAAATAAATAAAAACATTTAAAAAAACATAAACCAGGGACTCCTGGGTGGCTCTGTCTGCTGAACGTCCGACTGCTGATTTCAGCTCCGGTCACAGTCCCAGGGTTGTGAGATGGAACTCTGCGTAGGGCTTCCTCGCTGAGCACGGAGTGTGCTTAAGGTTCTCTCTCTCTCTCTCTCTCTCTCTCTCCCCCCCCATCTCCCTCCCTCTGCCCCTCCCCCACTCACACTCTGTCTCTAAAATAAAATTTTTAAAAATAATAAATAAATAAATAAATAAAACATAAGCCAGATTATGACACAACCAAAAGTGCCAAGCGCCTCCCTGTCACTGAGAGTAATGGCTAAATCCTAACAATCCTACCAATCCCTTTATGACCTACTTCCTCACTACTTCTCTGACCTCCTATATCACTGCTCTCTTCCGTGTTCATTCCTTGAACAGGCCAAGCCTACTCTCACCTCAGGGTCATTGCACATGCTGTCCCTTTTCCTGGAACTCTCTCTTCCTGCATATCCATAAAGTTCACTCCTTCACCTCCCTCAGATCTTTCTTCCAATGTTATCTTTTAAAGTGAGATCTTTCGGGGCACCTGGGTGGCTCAGTCAGTTGACCCTCCGACTTCGGCTCAGGTCATGATCTCACAGTTCGTGGGTTCCAGCCCCACATCAGTGCTGACAGCTCAGAGCCTGGAACCTGCTTTGGATTCTTTGTCTCCCTCTCTCTCTGCCTCTCTCCCAGTCTCATGCTCTGTCTCTCTCTGTCTCAAAAATAAATAAAACATTTTTAAAAAATAAAAACAATAATAAAGTGAGATCTTTCTCATTGTTTTTTGATGTGCCTTAAATGCTACTGGGCAAGACTGAGCTTTACATTACATTGGTTATCTTCTCTGTTTGCAGGTTTGCAAGGTTTGGTTCATTTTTTTTGTTTTTTTTTGTTTTTTTTAAGTGAGATCTTTCTTGACTACATAAGATAGCAATTCCCATCCTCCTTATCCTGCTTTATTTTTCTTCCTGTCATAATACATATTAACTGGTACTCTGTTACCGACTTGTTTTTCTATCTCCCTCTTCATGGTAGCAAGGACTTTCGGACTTTCCCTGTTCTGTCAGAACAAACACAAACTAAGAGCTTAAAAAAGTTTGCTGGCACAAACTAGGAGCTTAAAAAACTACTTGTGGAATAAATGAACAAGTAGATATTGTCCCCATTCTCAAAGAGCTCAAAATTCAACAGGAAAAGGCAGCCATCTGCACAGAAGAATATGAATAACAATTGAACATTGACACATCTATCTATAGCAAATATATGAGCAAGTACTGTGGGAATACAGAAGACAGAGCAAAGAACTCAGGGAAGGGGAAGTGAGGAAGGAATGACAGAGCTAAGGAAAGTAAACTTGGATCTCTAAAGATAAGTAGGAGCTCATTTCTGGAAAAAGAGAAAGACATCATCTATGCAATGTATGAGGGAGCACAGCAGCCTAGAATGCTAGAATATTCACTCAAGAACGCAGCACATGGTACGTAAGAGTGGGTGACAGAGACGAGCCTGAAGAGGTGGTTTGGGGACAGATGGAAGGACTTCTGCCCTTCACACCTATCTGCACTTGCTTGGTTCATCTGAACCAGACCTGGAATTTCCCACAGTCCTACCTTCCATCTCTGCTCATACAGCTTCCACCACCCATCATACCATCTCCTTAAGACCCGCCAGAGTTAAATTTCTAAGTCAGACCTAGTCACAACACTCCCCTGCTTAAACTAAAATTTTCACGAATTTTTAAAATTCTTTTTCATGTTTACTTATTTTTGAGAGAGAGTACAGACCGTGAGTGGGGGAGGGGCAGAGAGAGAAGGAGACCCCAAATCTGAAGCAGCCTCCAGGCTCTGAGCTGTCAGCACAGAACCTGACACGGGGCTCCGACTCATGAACCGGGAGATCATGACCTGAGCTGAAGGTGGACGCTTAACTGACTGAGCCAGCCAGGCACCCCAACTGTCATTCTTCACTGGCTCAAATCTTAATTTGCATATAAAGTTTATTTTTTATAGGCTGTAAGTGAAGTGACATTTTCCATTCTTTTGTGTTTCATTTGTTTGTTTTGTTCTGTTTTTCTACCTCCCTAAGTTTTCCACTTGTATTACAGTTTTCTTCACTTTAGTTATCCAGAAATGCAGTATTGGAATTCGAATTTACATCCAGTACTTATTTCAGTTGTCCTCACCTTAGGCCCCTGACCGTATGTCTGAGGAGATTCAGCATACAAACATAAGAGTAATTTTAAATATTTTTTAAAAAGGGTTTTTTTCTTTTATTTGCTTCCATTTTTCAAATAGTTCTGGCGTGGCCACTTACTGACAAATGAGCCCCTTCAACAATGGTTCTCAAATTTCAGTGTTCATCAGATTCCTCTAGATAGTTCGGGAAAACACAGATTGCTGCACTCTGTCCCCAGGGATTATAATCTGGTAGGTCTGGAGGGGGGCCCAAGGACTGGCATTTCTCACAAATCCCAAAGCAATGTTGCCGCGGCTACTTGGGGGCCACAGTTTGAGAACCATTGTCCCGTAACAGTTGTAACCATTAATTATTGTTAATTATTAATTATTATTAATTATTCAGAATTGATCAATTCTGAAGTCATCTCCGTTCATGGGAGGTGAATCCTGCCAAGAATGACTAAGTACGGGTTTTTCAGAAAATGGCGGCTTCTGCTCACTCACCCTTGAGCAGTTATGTAGAAGGTATAGAATGGTGGATATGACACCAATGGGACCCTGGGGGAACGCGCTCAACACCCTGTCGACGTGAGCCACAGAGGTCTTCTATTGTTGCCTTCATCCGAAAGACCGAGA
This sequence comes from Hyaena hyaena, assembly GCF_003009895.1. Lineage (NCBI taxonomy): Eukaryota > Metazoa > Chordata > Mammalia > Carnivora > Hyaenidae > Hyaena > Hyaena hyaena. The sequence goes on along the minus strand of NW_024081719.1, from coordinate 490,079 downwards.
GAGCGATTATTCCTTAGTCCCAGACAATTCTGCCGGAGGCCGGGCCTCCCCGTGGGCCCCTGAATCATGACAAAACCCCCTATTATATCAGCCTCTACTCCCGCCTCAGAGCTCACATCAGTCAAGGCTCACAATAAATACTTATACCTGAATGATCAAGTTCACACTGAACCCAAATATGCTGGAGGGGTTCCCGGCACACGGAAGACACTTCTGAAAGGTGTTTCTTGCTCCACGCCTACCCCAGATCTTTGATGGTGTCTATTTCAAAGAAACAGTAACTGCATGTATATTATAATTTTTGACAGCAGATAATACTTTGTACAAAATCCTTCAGAGGTCAGAAAGTCTTTAATATCTTTTCATCCTCAAGAGATGAGGCAGCTATGTTAAGCTGTCTGGCCTAAGGTTATACACTGAGTCACTACTGAGTGTGGAGATTAAAAACCCAAGAACACTTAAGAGCTACATGTTGTGGCTGAAGCAGTATGGTGGCCCAGTCACGTGCCCTCACTTTTCTTGAAGAAGTTACTAAAAAGAATTGAAGAAAATGAAAAGCTCATAAAAAGAGAAATTGTAAGACTGGAATTATTCTCAGAAACCATATAAACTTAGAAATGTCTCATATTTGTTTTGAGTATAATACTACTGAACACAAATGCAAGTATTATTTTCTGGAGAAACAAGACACATGATGAAATTGGTTTTAAAAAATAATAATGGAGAGACCTGGATCTAAAATGTCAGGGCGCCAGGGTGGCTCACTCAGTTAAGTGTCTGACTTTGGCTCAGGTCATGATTTCACGGCTACTGGGTTTCAGCCCAGTGTCGGGCAGTGTGCTGACAGCTCAGAGCCTGGAGTCTGCTTTGGATACTGTGTCTCCCTTTCTCTCTGCCCCTCCCCTGCTCACATTCTGTCACTCTCTGTCTCAAAAATAATTTTAAAAAATTTTAAAAATTAAGTGTTGAAGTTATAAAAATAAAATAAAATCCTCAAATTTTGTTACAAGTTGGGATGGAGACAAAGAGAGACAAGGCTTGTGTGATGAATTCCCAGTCTTACCAAGGAGTGCTCAAAACACACCCTTTACTTGTGATTCCACTGTGGAAATTCTGAGATGCCAATGCAGGTGGGGAATGTTTCTGGTTTAGCCCTATTTGCACCTTCTGGAAGTGTGCTGTTCTCTGTGCAGCTAGCTCCACCCCCAGGGGGAAGTTCTGCTTGTGTGGTTATTCTCCTTGAGGACACCCGAAATGGGCTTTAGGGATTCTGCTTTTCATCCTGACTAAACAGCTTTTCTTTTCTTTTTAACGTTTATTTTTGAAAGAGAGACAGACAGAGTGCAAGTGAGGGAGGGGCAGAGAGAGAGGGAGACACAGAATCCAAAACAGGCTTCAAGCTCTGAGCGGTCAGCATGGAACCCGACAGAAGACTTGAACCTACAAGCTGTGAGAGCATGACCTGAGTCGAAGTCAGATGCTTAACCCACTGAGCCACCCAGACGCCCCTGACTTAATAGCTTTTCTTTTCTTTTCTTTTTTTTACTGTTTTCTTTCTTTCTTTCTTTCTTTCTTTCTTTCTTTCTTTCTTTCTTTCTTTCTTTCTTTCTTTCTTTCTTTCTTTCTTTCCAACTAGTTTATTGTCAAGTTGGTTTCCATATAACACCCAGTGCTCATCCCCACAAGTGCCCTCCTCCATGCCCATCTCTCCCCTCCCCCCCCCCATCAGTCCTCAGTTTGTTCTCAGCATTCAAGAGTCTCTCATAGTTTGCCTCTCTCCCTTTCCCCCACCATTTCCCTCTTCTTCTCCCCCATGGTCCTCCATTAAGTTCCTCCTAATCCTCCTATACGTGCAAACATATGGTATTTGTCCTTCTCTGCCTGACTTACTTCGCTAAGCATAACACCCTCAAGGTCCATCCATGTTGCTACACATGGCCAGATTTCATTTTTCCTCATTGCCATGTAGTATTCCATTGTATAGATAAACCACATCTTCTTGATCCATTCGGACAAAGAGAGAATTTTGAAAGCAGCTAGGGAGAAAAGGGCCCTAACATACAAAGGGAAATCTACAGAGTGGTGACAGACCTATCTACTGAAACGTGGCAGGCCAGAAAGGAATGGCAGGAGATCTTCAATGTGATGAACAGAAAAAAATATGCAGCCAAGAATCCTCTATCCAGCAAGCCTGTCATTCAAAATAGAAGGAGAGATAAAAACCTTTCCAAATAAACAGAAATTGAAAGAATTTGTCACCGCTAAGCCAGCCCTACAAGAAATCCTAAGGGGGACGCTCTGAAGGAAATGTTGCAAGGAACAAAGTTACCAGAGACACCATCACAAACATGAACCCTTCAAAAGATACAAAGTCTCTAAACTCACATATTTCAATAATAACACTGAATGTAAATGGGCTGAATGCTCCAATCAAAAGACATAGGGTAGAAGAATGGATAAAAAAACAAAATCCATCTATATGCTGTCTACAAGAAACTCAACTTACCAGCTTTTCTGGTCTATTGTCTACATCCATAGATGTTGGGAGTCCAAGGGTCATCTTTAGCGTCAAACCACTACAGTCTATTTTAGTTTAGGCAGATGGTTCTTTTGACAGTGCAACGTTCTCAAAAACTGAGCTTACCTCTTCAGTTCCTGACAGCTGCAAGCATCAATAGCCAGCTTGTCGTATTTCTTTGCCTTCCCCCACCTCCGTTTCTCCACTCTGCCCTCACCCACACCCACACAATCCCTCACATCCCCTGTTTCTTTTTCTCTCTCTTCACCCTCCCCCCATCTTGAGTGGATTGCAAGTGCTTCTGCTCACTTGAAAAGATTTACTGAACACTGCCATGGCTGTGACCTTGACACTTGAATCCACTCAGAGGTTTTAACAATGAGTGGGATGTCTGTACCCTTAATTTGATGCTGGTCCCAAGACTAAGTTGTTGTTGTTGTTGTTTTTAACTTAATTCAAAATTATTTTAAGTTGTTTTTTGAGAGAGAGAGAGTGGGTAGGGTAGGGGCAGAGAGAGAGGGAGAGAAAGAATCCCAAGCAGCCTCAACGTCCAGCACAGAGCCTGATATGGGACTCCATCTGACAACTGTGAGATCGCAACCTGAGTCACTATCAAAAGTTGGACTCTTGACTGACTGAGCCACCCAGGTAGCCCCCACCCAAGACTAAGTTTTCATCAGCCTTTGTCACTCAAATGTCTTCCCAGGTTTATATTTTATTTATTGGATTAAGCAGCCGTGGCCTCTTCCAATCCTCCAAGCTCCCTATTTTTAAATTATTTTCTATTCCTCTTATTCTTGCTTGCTAACTGGCCAGTTCTTTTTTGTGCTTATTTTTTCTTAGAGTACTGAGCCAACCGAGAGCAGTCAACACACACTGCTGTTTCTACACCCCTCCATTCCAAGGCGTGGGTTCTCCCCACAACATCAAGAAATTCTCTGACACAAGTGGGGTGTCCTACAATACAATTCTGACCCTATCTACATAGATAGCATCAGATTCCCATGAGCTGCGTCCCACAAGGCTGCCTCCACATCTGCTGCCAAACTGCAAGTCCCTGTTGTCACCTGTGGTTCTGACTGCCTATAAATCAGAGGTTCCCAAGACCCTCTCTTTGGGTTTGCTGGAGTGGCTCACAGAACTTAGAAAGCACCTCCAACAGCCAGATTAAGAGATAGATAGGGCGAGTTTCTGAACAAAGGAGGGTCTGTCCCTGTGGAGTTTGGGGGCCTGTCATGGTGGTACGTGGAATGATTCTGGTTCACAACGTGGAAGCATCCGACCACCATCCTCTAGATTTTTTATGGAGGCTTTGTTACAGAGGCATGATTGATTTAATCATTGGCCATCAGTGATTGATTCAACCTCCAGACCCTCTCTGGAAATCAGAGGGTGGAAATGAGAGTCCCAAGCTTCTATTCCAGTCAGTTCCCCTGGCAACCAGCCCCATCCTTAAGGCAAGCTATGTCGTCCATTAACATAACAAAAGATATCTTTATTGCTCTCATTTCTTAGAAAATTCCAAGGAGTTGAAATGTGCAGGGGATGAAAACCAAATATATATTTCTTATAAATCACAATATCACAATTCCTACCTTATTGCTTTTCAACCTCTTTCTCTAGAGTCTAAAGAAAGAGACAGCAATTTTCTGTAAAGGTTGAGATAGTAAATATTTTACCTTTGCAGGCCACACAGTCCTGCCACAATGTGAGAAGTAAGGGAGATGACTCATTTTCAGAAATACCAAATAAAAGCTGTGCTGTCCGGTTAACTGTAGGTTGACAACCTATTGGAAATATGTACAAACCCCCTGCTCCCCACAGTGGAGTTCCAAACCCTTGGACACTTCACTTCCTGGTTCTTCTTCCCTTCTCCATTTCAGGGGGTGGGGGTATTTTCTCGGACTTTGCAATGAGCATGCGTCAAAGAACAAAGGGAAGAGGGACTGAAAGTCTCTGCATCACCTTAGGGAATGTACATTTGTTCCAATCAGACATGGGCATAGGGGACTTCCGGGTCAGGCTGTAACCTCTGTAGTGCTCAGCCAATGAGGAATCAGGGGAGGGCCTTGCACACTAGGAAATAAACTGTCTGCTATAACTGCCCCGAGAGTGCCTGTCTGTCAGACACCTGCTTTTACAAGAATGTTGATTAAAGCTTCACTTCACTGTGCTCCGTGTCTCTGCATCCCTCCATTGATTGGGTCAGTGGGCTTATTCCTCACACACAACTACTGTTGAAAGCAGCCATCAACAGTAATTGAATGAATGAGTATTTATGTGAGAAACAAAGGCAGAAAGAAGTGTAGATAAAATTAAATTTCCTTACAACCTGAAGCTCATTGACAAATATTCCTCCAGGAACTCCCAACTGTCTTAATGTTAATGCTTCACTAGAGGAAAAACAACTTTAGCTTGACAATAGCTAGGACTCCAGGATCCTGTGAGTCTTCCTTAGCATATGAAAATCATTTCAGAAACTTCCCCTTGACTTTACCTCCCCCCAATTCCTAAGGATAAAATCAGTCACTCCTCACAATCCTGGGGCAACTCTGCCCACACGTCCTGTCCCTGTGCTTTAATAGAACCACCTTTTTGCACCAAAGACATCTCAAGAATTTTTTTGACTGTTGGCTCCAAACCCCAACACTTCAAACCTCATCAAGTATGGCTATGGTTCCAAAAACTGTATTTATGGGCACTGAAATGTGAATCGCATATGATTTGCACATATCATGTAATGGTATTTTTCTTTTGACTTCTTCAATCATATGAAATTGTAAAAACCATTCTTGGCTTACAGGCTGTTTAAAAACAGACTGGGCCCAACTCCAGCCTGTGAGTCATAGTTTGCAGACTCTTCTTTAGAGTTAGAAGTTAGGCCATCGTTTGCATTTCACATTATCACAGGTGGCCATTTCATCAAAAGTCTCACCTCTGTCTACCTTGGACTGTTAACGCTTTTCTAGATTTTTGGTACGGCGGCCTCACACTTCAAGGTATCCGCTTACCACTCAGGATGGCAGATTTTGCTGCCATTCAAACAAACTCAAGCCTCATCAGCTCAGAAACAAAAATGTTTATTTCTATGTGAATTGTGGCAGGTCAGCAGGAGGGTTCCACGCATCAGAGTCAACCAGTGATCCTGGCCAGCGGAAGTGACATCTCTCTTCAGGCTTCCAAAACCGTCAAGACGTGAAAAACTGAACATGGTAAGTTGTGCACTCACTGTTGGGTCACCTGCTGAAGAGGCGTGTATCACCACCACTCACATATTACTCGCCGGTCACTCAGATGGCCATACCTGACCTCTAAGAAGAAATGTGCAATCCTATCACCCGTTGGGTACAACAGTTTCCCAGGAAGTCCAAGACCTGGAACATGTTTGAACAGCCATGGTGAGCTGGACACAGGCATAGGTTACAGACTACTTCTGAAAACTTCCACTAATAAAACCAAAAAACAATATATACAACTTTCTAAATGCCAGAGAAGAGACAAGCAGAGACAGCATTGTTCACATAGTAAGGAAAAACAGAAATCTTAAAAAACGGAAGCCATAAAACACAATGATGGAAATAAAGTCCAACTTATCACTTTTGAAAATAAATGTAAATCAGTTAAACTCTCAAGCTGGTTGAATAAGACAAGGTCTAACTACCAAAGATAAAACAAATGATACAAAAGGTTAGGCCAACGGACAGAAAACTATGTCCCACAGACCAAATCTGGCCCAGTCCACTGTCTACTTTTATGAAGAAAGTTTTATTGGAACACAGCCATGCCCATCTGTTTACATACCTTCTGTGGCTATTTTCTGTGGAATAGTTGCAACAGAGATCATCTTGCCCACAAAGCCTAAAATATTTATCTGCCTCTTTACAAAAAAAAAAAAAAGTTTACTGGCCCTTATATTAGGCAATGAAGGATAGACTAAGATATGGAATACAAATAAAAATAAATCAATTATTCTAATATTGTTAACAAAGTGAAATGAAATGTCAGCCTTCACTAAGTATATAGAAAATCCCTGAATGTTAACGAAGGGGAAAATGAGCTCAGAGTAGAACAACTCACATTTTTTCCATTTCTTCTTAAGCTACATAATAATCTCCTAAAGTAGAGGCTTATTTAATTTTCCAAATCATAATCCTTCCTTTGTAATCAATGAAGGTTAAATAATAGTGCTTCTTTCTGTCTAAACCAATTCTTCAATATCTAATTTACCTCCTTACTCAAAGGGTTTGAGTAAACCCACAACAAAAGACTGTGGACAGAGCGTTTGATCGCACTGAAATGAATTTTGGTTAAACACATAAAAATTTTTAGGAAATTATGTACAATATGCATCTACAACACACATAAGACATTAACAACTTCATTAAACCAAAATGCTTTACATAAGATGTTTATTTAATTAGGTAAATGCAATGTTTCTCTACCTTTGCCCTTTTCCTATATTGGATTAAGCTTTTTATTTTTTCATTTATTTATTTTTGAAGATTTTATTTTTAAGTAATCTCTACACCCAGTGTGGGGCTCAAATTCACAGCCCCAAGATCAAGAGTCACATGCTCCTCTGACTAGGCCAGGTAGGTGCCTCTGGATTAAACTTTTTAAACTACAATCTGAAAACATCATTGCTCACCTATTTGTAATAAATGTTCTCTTTTAATGGCTTGGAGAGCTTTGTCCTAGTGTGAAGGGAATTCTCTCCTGGAGCTGGAGTTAGCTTTCAGGCTCTAGAAGAAACTTGTTCCTTTAACACTTCTGTGTCATTAAAACAAAGGGCCCACATTTCCATTATATATCTTTTAATCTGCTGCTTAGTTTTCAAACATCTATGAAAGCCAGTCTGTACATCCATGAGTTCCTCAGGTAATTAATATCATGAAATAGTGTCTGTCCTGCTCAAATACTCGTGGACAATTTGTTTATTTGGAACAAGCAGGACTGTGTCATATCCCTGATCTTGCTCTTATTTATTCATCTCATAAATATTTACTGAGTATTCACTGTAGCCAGGGCTTTCTACAGAAACAAAACCAAGAGGAGATAGATAGATAGATAGATAGATAGATAGATAGATAGATAGATAGATAGACAGAAGATACATAGACAGATACATATAGATAGATCTCTATCTATATATAAAGAGAGACAGAGACAGAGAGAGGGAGAGAGAGAAAATTATTGTAAAGAATTAGCTCACGTGATTATGGAGGCTAGCAAGTCTGAACTTTGCAGGCAGAATGGGGACCCAAGAAAGAGATAAGGTTGTAGTCTTGAGTCTAAAGGCCATCTAGAGGCAGAATTCATTCCTTCTTGGGGGAGCTCAGTCTTTCCTCTTCAGGTCTTCAATTGGCTGGATGAAGGCCACTGACATAATGAAGGACAATCTCCTTACTCAAAGTCTCCTGATTTAAATTCTAATCATATCTCCAATGAAACTTTCATAGCAACATCTAGACTGGTGTCTGAGCATGGGCACCACAGCCTACCCAAACTGATGCTTAAAATTAACTATCACACCCACTGTGTGCCAGGCACTGAGGATGCAGAAGTGGACAAGGCTGACAGACTCGCGATCTTGAGTAGCATAAAAATACAGATGCATATAGCCAAGCTGAATTAATACAAAATATATAAAGAACAAACATATAGGCAGACATGTAGTGTGGAGAGGACAGGAGGATTTGGGAGATGCAATAAGGCCAACTTGATGTCATGGTCACTGATGTGGGCTGGGTGTGCTGAGAGTTGGCTCTCCACACAGTGCACACACTTCTGGGAAAGCACATATGGGGAAAATGCTCAACAGAGTAGCCATTATGTTCCTTCCACCTGCCCTGACTATGTCTCCATGTGTCTTCCACTTTCGTCTTTTTACAGGACTCACTGAGAAAACAGACTAAAACACATGCCTTTGGGAAAGTGCCATTCAACTTAGCTACCAAGACTTGGCCAGCATTTCTTCTGGTGACAGGCCCAGTGAATTCCAACCATTGCCCTGGGTTGCATGTTGTCCGTTTTGTTTCACTGGAGTCATACCTGTGACTTTGCATGACCTCCAGTCCCTTTTACAAAGCATGTTAGCCTCATACAACCTGAACGTGATCTTTGTAATTACATAATCTCCTCAAAGCCTATCCCGGGTGGGTCATAATTCATGTATGATCCAGAAGGAATTACAAGTGCCATGTTAACAAATAGTTGAGCAACAGTTAGAGAACTACTCAAGAATCTAGAATGACTTGCTACTGTGAGTTTTGAGAGAGAAAAAGGGTTCATCAGAATAATCTGATCCCGGGGTGCCTGGGTGGCTCAGTCAGTTAAGTGTCCGACTTCAGCTCAGGCCATGATCTCACAGCTCATGGGTTTGAGCCCCACATCAGGCTCTGTGCTGACAGCTAGCTCAGAGCCTGGATTCTGTTTCAGATTCTGTGTCTCCCTCTCTCCCTGACCCACCCCGGCTCACTGCTGTCTTTCTCTCTCAGAGAAATAAATAAAAACATTTTAAAAAATAAAAGAATAATCTGATCCCATCAAAGCCTTTCAAGTCCCGCAGCTGCAAGGAGGTGATTCCACTGGTTGGGCTCAGCTACCTTAAACCCCTGGGCACTCCAATCTGGGGATTTTCTTTGTGTCTTGTGTTGTTCCTCTGTGACCCTGTATTTTTCTCTTCCCTTCAATTATTAAGCTCCTGAGTTCCCAAATTTATTTCAAATGACTTCACCTATGGTTCCTCTAGTCCCTCCCCCTGGTAACTTTCTTCTGATTTCCCAATAGCTTCTTCTATTTCAACTTTTCATTCACCAGGGACTGTATACGTCTCACTTCACACAGTAATTCAACACAAAGAATCCAAGCTCTTGCTCTTGAAAAATATCTTTTAGGGATGAAACACCAACCCTTGTACAGAAAGGGAAGAAATAGGTATATTTTGTATTGATTTTTATTTTTATTTATTTATTTTTAATTTTTTATAATGTTTATTTTTGAGAAAGAGAGAGAGAGCACAAGTGGGGGAGAGCAGAGAGAGAGAGGGAGACACAGAATCTGAAGCAGGCTCCAGGCTCCGAGCTGCCAGCACAGAGCCCTATGTGGGCTCGAACTCATGAACTGTGAGATCATGATCTGAGCCAAAGTCAGATGCTTAACTGACTGAGCCACCCAGGTACCTTTGTTTTGATTTTAAAATGGAATATTGATTCCGTTCCCTAAAATATGTTTGTAGGCAAATTCTACTTCAATCACGAAATTATTTTACACCCTTAATTCTGGAAAACTTTTCCACCTCCTTTACCATGATCTCAAAAATATTTCATTAATATGATGCCTTGGCACCTTTGTAAATTTAAGCATTGCATATTATTATCCAAGGTATAAAGCAGTGGGAAAGTCAGCAGAAGGAAAATTCTTAAGAGACTCACATCATACTCCAGGTAACACTAGTATAGGACTTACAACCACAGGACTCAATATACAGAGGTACTTTAAAAGATTATTAAGAGTTAAATACACTGGATCTTGAGGGCATTATGCTAAGTGAAATAAGTCAGAGAAAGACAAATACTAAATGATCTCACTGATATATGGGATCTCAAAACAAAAAAAAAGGAAAAGAAAAAAGAGCTCAAAGATCTAGAGAACAGATGTGTCGTTATCAGATGGGTAAACAATCAAAAGGTACAAACTTCCAGTTACAAAACAATAAGTCCTGGGGATGTAATGTACAGCATGGTGACTGTAGTTAACAATACTGAATTTTATATTTGAAAGTTGCTAAGAGAGTAGATCTTAAAAATGTTCATCACAAGAAAAAAACATTCTGTGACTGTGTGATGGATTTATTGCTGAGTGATCATTTCACAATATATACAAATATCAAATCATTATTTTGAACACCTGAAACTTAAAGTGTTATAAGTCAATTATGCCTCAATTAAAAAAAATCATGGGGTGCCTGGGTGGCTCAGTCGATTAAGCATCTGATTTGGCTCAGGTCATGATCTCACAGCTCATGAGTTTGAGCCTCGCATCGGGCTCTGTGCTGACAGCCTGAAGCCTGGAGCCTGCTTCAGACTGTGTGTCTCCCTGTCTTCTCTGCCCCTCCCCTGTTGTGTGTCCACGTTCTCTCTCTCTCTGTCTCTCTCTCTCTCTGTCTCTCAAAAACAAATTTAAAAAAACATTAAAAAAAAAAAGTTAAATCTAAAAATCTGATGTTGGAACACCTGGGTGGCTCAATTGGTTAAGTGACCAAATCTTGATTTCAGCTCAGGTCATAATCTCACAGTCATGAGATGGAGCTCCACACTGAGCATGGAGCCTGCTTGGGATTCTCTCTCTCCCTCTCCTGCTGTCCCTCCATCCCCCCTTAAAATAAATAAACACTAAAAAAAAAAAAAAAAGAAAGAAAAAACCCCCTGAAGTTCCAATGTTAGTTCCATCCAAGGACTATTCTAGTGGAAGATCTCTTTGGTGGATAGTCCCGGTACATTTTTCCTTGGTAAGAGAAATAGCAGTTATTTTTACTTTTTGTTTTGCTTTTTAATGTTTATTTATTTATTTTGAGAGAGAGGCAAAGAGAGAGGGAAAGAGAATTCCAAGCAGGCTCCATGCTGTCAGCAAGGAGCCTGACATGGGGATGGAACTCACGAACGTGAGATCATGACCTGAGCTGAAATCAGGAGTCACTTAACTGAGTAAGCCACCCAGGAGCCCCACTTATTTTTACTTCTAAATTAAGAAGAAAAAAATTGAAAGATTTCTGGACCAGAAGCACTGGGGGCATCAGATTTTAGGATTATCTCCTCCATAATGCAATTCTTCAAACATTGACATTATAACTTCTGGATTTTTTTTCTTTCTTTCTTGAACTTTTATTTTGTTAATTTGCTTTTATATCCTTTTTGGTGCTTAGCAGATTGCTCCCCCTTATGATTGTTTAATATATATTTCTTTAACTGAAATGTAATACAGATATGAAATTAAGGGCAGAGAAATCAGGTACTAAGAACAATAAAGTGGGAGAACAATAGAAAATCAGGCAAGACCCTTAATAAAAACTGCACTGGAATTAATAGATACTGCCTTCCCCTCCCTCATTGTTATGTTTTCATTGAACTTTTTGTACATAGTGGAATTTTCTAACTACTTACTAAAACACAAGCTACCATTTACTGAGAAGGTTCTATGTCCCAGGCGCTGCACCAGAGAGATGCTTTGTACTCATAAGCATCAATAATAGGAATGATTGATGAAGACCCAGTTGCCTGAGAAGAGAATGGAATATACAACTTTTGTGTGGGGAATAAGCTTAAGAATTCCCTGAGCCTGCATGGATGGATAAACAAGGAATAAAGAACTACAAAGCCATAGGATGCTCTCACCCAAGCTTGGGTAAACAAGATTAGGACCCCAGGATGGAGGGAGGGGGCCGAGGACCCCAGGATAGGGGGGTACAAAGGCCCCCAGAATGGTGGGGGGCAAAGGCCCCAATACAAAGGTATATGATGTAAAGCAAGATTAGGCATTCAGGGCGAAAGCGCCCCCCAATTTAGTACTATAGCAGAAAGGTGCTTTCACAGGAAGGAAAGACCAAATTAGGTAAACAGGTAAATAGGGCTATAGACTGCTGGGCTGCAGGTGATGCTGCCCAGAGCAGAGCTGATAAACAAAAGAAAAGGTGCTTGTTAACCCTGAGGTTACTTCTATCTGTCTGCTCTCCTAGGCTAGCTAAGATAAACAGACACAGTGCCTCCTGTCTGCCATTAACCACGATCTGCCCATCTGCTCAGTGCTAGGATTTGTTTTATATTGACCCCAACCCCGAACACCATGTATCTTCAATATCCCCTTTCCCTCATGCCCATGAGTTAATGTTCACTGATTCCTTGTCTCTTTGTGCATGCCCATCACATTTATAAGCCTTCTGATCTTAATAAATATGGGGCAAGAACCCTTATTCAGGGCTCTTGTCTTTTCCTGGACATTAGCCATCTCTTGCTTTTAATCCTGCATCTGCTCTCTTGCTGGTCAATTCCAAGCAGGTTCCACAGTGTCAGCACAGAGTCCAATGCAGGGCTTGAGCTCACAAACTGTGAGATCATGTCATGAGCCCAAATCAAGAGTCAGATACTTAAACAACTGAGTCAGCCAGGAGACCCAGAGCTATTTCAGAGTTAACTGAAGTTTCATGATAATAGACATACACAAAGTAGATGCAAATACAATAATCTCAAGGGAAGACTCACGTCTTGCTCGTCTCCTGCTCTGCAAGGAAGCCTCCAGTTCAGAAACACCTCAATCTTCTCATCAATCTGGGAGTGTCGTTCTCCGGAGCCCAGCCTTTCTTCATCAGGCAGAATGAAGTCTCTCTTTCCTTACAGTGAATATCAGGTCCTTCAAGTGTGAGGCACCCATTTGAGTAAATGTGCCTGCTCTGCAGACCTAAACTCTCTTTTGGTGGGATCATCCCATTACAAAGCCCACAGACAGCTGCCCATCGGAGCCCCATTCTATCATCAACTTTAAAATTGATGTTTTGGTTACTTATACCTGACTCTTGTGTCTTAATCTTGAATTATTTCTGAACTCAGTAGAGATATAAAGACTGTGGGCAATTATCACTGTAAAACAAAAGCAAAATTGTGAGAAATTTTGGAAGTTGAAGGACCAGGATGGAATGAAAGGCTGCAAATACACGTGAAATCAGGACAACTGTTAGGAGGTAGAAGAAATGAGAATCTAATGGTGAGAGAAAAAAAACCCCAAATAAGAAAGCATAAGAATACTAAGTGAGATCCTACAACCTCTCCCTGGCTTCTACCCCCCAACCACAGCATCTTGAAAGTCTCAGAAAGAATGAACAAGAATGGCAGACTCTTCACTATTAAATGGGAATCTAGAGAATCTTGATGTAGGAACATCAAATCCTCATTTATTTTTTTTATTTTTATTTTTTTTTAATGTTTTATTTATTTCTAGGAGAGAGAGAGAGAGAGAGAGAGACAGGGTGAGCAGGGGAGGGTCAGAGAGAGAGGGAGTCACAGACTGAAACAGGCTCCAGGCTCCGAGCTGGCAGTCAGCACAGAGCCCGACGCGGGGCCCGAAACCACGAACCGCGAGATCATGACCTAAGCGAAAGTCGGACGCTCAACCGACTAAGCCACCCAGGCGCCCCAATCAAATCCTCATTTTATTTCTCTAGGTATTCTACCAGTTTCCCATCCTTGGTAACAGGAGAGATACATTTACTAACTAAATACCGTATAAGATCTCACCTGCCCCTAGGTGAGGACTCCTAGGTGAAAAAAGTCAGGTTCTGATGGTTCTTCCTAAACATTCCACTTATTAAGTACAGGGGTCCATGAAACTATGTCTTTCCTGTTTCCTAGAATGTTTCCATTAGAAATCTGTGAGTCCATGACAAGACCACAAGATTTATATCAGGGAGTCTCAACCTTGCTGAGATAGTGGCACCCACAATCTCAGCATAATAGCAGGATGTGAAGATGAGACAGAATTTAATGATCAATTCCTCATGAAGCATGACGAGGCTATTTGCACCGTGCCAGGCCACAGTACAAACATCTTACCAAGTAGGACCCTAACCTGTAAGCCCATTTAGGGACAAGATTGTCACCCATGTCCTAAGAATAGCTGTGGCTATGGCTATTGTCTTTTTCTTTCTTCCATTCTAAGTATGTTTATTTTCACGCTACTATTTCAACTGAGATCCCTCTTGTTTCTACTTTAACTTTCTAGTAAAAGCTCTTCTGCTTTTCCTTTCCATTCACTTCTGTTCATTTTAGCCCAGGCAAAAATTCCAGAGTTAGGTTGATTCCTTATCCGACCAGCCAGCCCATACACACAGTCTGCTAAGTTATGACTTAGGAAATAGATGAGAAATCACTTTAGAATAGCAGAACTTTTTTGGGGGGGAGGGGGGTGCGGGTTGACTTTGGTATGGTTAACCTCATACAGGAAAATTCAACAGAGACAGCAGCCTAAGTCTTGGTCATTTCCATCTTACATATATAATACTATATATTACATTTACATAAGCTTATTCAATATATATTCATTTATCAATGAGTGTTTTTTTAGAAGTCACACTTCTACAAATCTGTGATTAGAACTTCACATCATTCTAAACAGCTTTTCTGAACTTCCTATAGAACAGGTAAATAAACACTGCCGAATATTTTAAAAACTCAAACTTATAACAGCTGTCCAAGATTTGCTTCTTTCTCTAATAAATATTAATGAAGTTCATTTACCTATCACAATTTGTGTTCATAGGCTCAGGATAATTTCAATTTAAAGCAACATTATAACTTTGTTAAAAGGTAAAAAGTCATGGGGCACCTGGGTGGCTCAGTCGGTCAGGCGTCTGACTCTGGAGTTCCCCTCAGGTCATGATCTCATGGTTCTGTGAGTTTGAGCCCCGCATCGGGCTTCATGCTGACAGCGTGGAGCCCGTTTGGGACTCTCTCTCTCCCTGTCTGCCCCTCCTCACTCACATTCTCTTTCTCTCTTAAAATAAATAAATAAACTTAAAAAAAGGTTAAAAGTCAGAAAAATGTTATGGTATAACAGTGAGGAAGTCTGAGGAAGTTTTTTACTGTGCTGGTTAACTGTCTCATCATTTTACACATTCAGTTGATAGGTTCTAGTAGTCAGTGACTGCCCCTACTCAAGTAGTAGCAGAATCTAAGTATATCTAACATGGTTCATCTATATAAGAGGCTCTCTTGGAAACTTCTAGAGATTGGGGCATTCCTCTATTTTCACATTTGTGCACATTCATTACAACTCCCTGGAAGTTCCACGTTGTTTATTTCTACACCAGAAGCAGTATAGGTTAGTGATGAAACTATGAAGTGGGTTCATGAGCAAACAACTAGGAAAGAATTCTTGAGGGGCGCTTGGGTGGCTTAGTCCATTAAACATCCGACTTTACCTCAGATCATGATCTCATGGTTTGTGAGTTTGGGCTCTGAGCTAACAGCTCAGCCCTGGAGCCTGCTTCACATTCTGTGTCTCCCTCTCTCTCTCTGCCACACCCCCTCTCACGCTCTGTTTGTCTCCCAAAAATAAAAAAAAATTTAAAAATTTAAAAAGAAAGAATTCTTGAGACATTTTTGGTGCAAAAAGGTGACTTTATTATAGCACAGGGACAGGACCTGTGGGCAGAAAGAGCTGCCCTGGGGTTGTAAGGAGGGACTGATTATATATTTTTTAACTAGTGGGGGTTAGGGATAGCGTAAGTCTCTAAGGAAATTGGAACCAAGGCTTTCAGGACCTTGAGGGGCAAACTGTTGTTAAGATAAGGGTACTTTTAGCTTTTAGTAAAACAAAAACATTAAGGCCGTAAGGCAGCCATGAATTCCTTGAGGAAGGTCACGCTCCACATGTTTCAGGTGTCTGTCAGCGGGCTGAGAGCTAGGAGGAGATTTAATTTAAGCCACGTCTCTCTAGTCTTTGTTTCCCCTCATCATTTGGTTTCTAAGAAGTTGTGTTCTGGTGCCAGAGAGCCTGAGTTCAAATCCCAGCTCTGCCATTTGTTGGCTCTGTGGCCTTAGCCACATTTACCTACCCTCACTAGGTTCAGTTTCCTCATCTGTACAGTGGAGGTGATACTATCTCATTTTAAATAAGTTAATACATTGAAGATGTTTCAAATAGTCCTACCATATCATGAGCAATCAAAAGAGGAGCTATGTTACTAAGTGTTAGAAATTATTTCAACCACACTTATGTATACATGATCCATGTATGATCCTGATTAAATATTCTTTTTTTTAAGTTATTTATTTTTTGAGAGAGAGAAAGAGATAGAGATAGAGAAAGAGAGCAGGGGAGGGGCAGAGAAAGAGTGAGAGAGAGAGAATCCCAAGCAGGCTGCGCACTGTCAGTGTAGAGCTTGACACAGGGCTTGAACCCACAAACCATGAGATCATGACCTGAGCCAAAATCAAGAGTCAGTCATTTAACCAATTGAGCCACTCAGGCGCCCCTGATTCAATATTTTTTAGTGTAAAAAATTTTCATATGAAACCAAGTGTTGGTTCCCAAGCTCTTCTGGAACATCCCAAAGCTAATCTGAAACTGGCCCCTGGATGCAGAGGACGGGGAGAGCCCCAGGAAAGAAGCAGCCACACCAGGTTGCAGGTGGCAGTTTTAATAAGCAAGGGAATTGATGTCTGAGGCTAATCTTGGATGACCTCCCCATCCCCACCTGCCAAATCTTAAAAGCTCATATAGAGGCCTAGCCTGGGTTAGTTATGTACACCAGCCCGATGTTCTCAACACCACACTGCTACTCAAGGCTGTGTCCTTGGAGTAGCCTCTGGGGGCGGCCAAGGCTAGGAGAACCCACATCCCAAGGACGGGGGTGTGGAGCCTCGAGTGCCCAGGATCAGCTCACAGGTCAGCTGGTCGTCACAACCTCTCAATGACCTCCCCAACACAGAGGTAAACAACCTTCAAAGTCAGCAAGTTCATTTGTGTTTCCGGTGAATATTATGTCAGGGTTCACTAAAAATGTCTACATTATTTCTTTTTCAAAGATGGAATCGTACCATACATACTCTTTTGTGACCTACCTGTAAATTGTTTCCGCAAGCCACCAATCTTGGACACATGTCTGCTGTCCCAAGTAATCCCCTACTATTGTTCTGACCTGGGCTCACCTTTTTCTCTTTGGAGGTGTGAGCTCTGCTCAGAGCAGAAGCCCCAGGGCTAGTCGATTTGCTCAGCTTCCAGTTAATTACCCAGTTTGGGGCCCCCATTCATTGATTTCACTTCTGCTTTGTTACCTTTCATCCTACTTCTAAGGTCTGATTCTTTGATCAGCTGAACCTGTAAAGTACACGAAAAACTACAAGTCCAATACTTCTTCCTACTTTTGCCCCACTTACAGAGATTTCTCTGTAGATACCACAGTCCTCAGGTGACCTCCCCATTCCAGACACTCCCCCCCACCCACTAATCCAAGTGGGTGGATTTTCTGTGAATCACTGAGAATCACTGTTTATGAATTCATTAGAAAAAGAAGGCTGGGAGACTACATTAGCTGCCTCAAAAAGTTGTGGCTGGTATAGAGCAAGTCTCTGAGTCAGAACAGCTACTGGGGAGGAATGACTGCATAAGGAGCCAAATGTCATTTAAAAAAATGTCATGGGTGAAAGGGGTCAAAGGTACAAATTTCAAGTCACAAAACAAGTTAAGTCCTGGGGATGTAATGTACAACATGGTGACTACAGTTAATAAGACAGTTGTAGGGGCACTTGAGGGGGCTCAGTTGGTTAAGCAGTTGACTCTTGATTTGGGCTCAGGTCATGATCTCTTGGTTCATGAGCTCGAGCCCTACTTCGGGCTCTGTGTTGACAGTACAGAGCCTGGCTGGGATTCTCTCTCCCTCTCTCTCTCTCTCTCTCTCTCTCCTGCTCCCCTGCTTGCTCCCTCTTTCTCTCTCTCCTGCTCCCCTGCTTGCTCCCTCTTTCTCTCTCTCTTCCTCTCGCTCTCTCCCAAAAATAAATTTAAAAAAATTTAAAAACTACTGTTGTATATTTGAAAGCTGCTAAGACAGTAAATCTTGGAAGTTCTCGCCCCAAGAAGAAAAAGATTTGTAACTACATGTGGTGATGGATATTAACAAGGCTTATTGTGATCATTTCTCAACATATGCAAATATCAAATCATTACGGTATACACATTAAAATAACATAATGTTGTGTGTCCATTCTACCTCAATTAGAAAAGACGAAGAGACACAGGCCACAAAAACACTGCTTTATACACACAACTTCCCCTGGTTTAGAGAGATCATAAAGAAAAATAATGCTTCTCATTCATAAATAAGAAATGTTTAAATGTAATTTCAACAAAATAAATCCTATTACACCATGTGACTGATCATTAGGATCACTTCTTAATTTCTTTCTTTTGTATAGTTTTTGATGACTTTATTAATCTAAAAAAAAGTCATGTGGGGCGCCTGGGTGGCTTAGTCGGTTAAGCGTCCGACTTTCGCTTAGGTCATGATCTCGCGGTTCGTGGGTTCGAGCCCCGCGTCGGGCTCTGTGCTGACTGCCAGTTCAGAGCCTGGAGCCTGTTTCAGTCTGTGACTCCCTCTCTCTCTGATCCTCCCCTGCTCACGCTGTCTCTCTCTCTCTCCTAGAAATAAATAAATTTAAAAAATAAAATAAATAAAAAAAATAAAAAAAAGTCATGTTTTCTTATTGAAATAAGTTATAGCAAAACTCCATACAGTATTTGATATATCCTAAACAGATTTCAGGGGCCACGTCTCAGATCATCATGGAATAAAGTTTTAGTAACATCATTCTCAGTTCTTCTTTCACATTCAATTCCCAAAAATGGAAGCAGTGGGAGGCTTATCATCCCATATTGTGTGATGAAAGACCCAGTCTCCAAGTCAAAATGACGGAGATTTAAATCCCAGGGCTTCTGGGGCGCCTGGGTGGCTTAGTCAGTTAAGGGTCCGACTTTGGCTCAGGTCATGATCTCGCGGTTCGTGGGTTCGAGCCCCGCGTCGGGCTCTGTGCTGACAGCTCAGAGCCGGGAGCCTGTTTCAGTCTGATACTCCCTCTCTCTCTGACCCTCCCCTGCTCACGCTGTCTCCCTCTCTTTCTCTCCTAGAAATAAATAAACATTAAAAAAAAAACAAATTAAAAATAAATAAATAAAAAATAAAATAATAAAAATAAATAAATCCCAGGGCTTCCTCTTATTACTGTGTGATGTTGGGCAAGTTGCCTTACCCCACCAAGTCTCCGTGTCCTCTCCTGTGACACGTGGATGCCAGTCCCTACCCCACAGAGGAGTTGTGTCAATGAAATGAATAAAGTGTGTGTGGCACATCTGCATACCACGCCCTGTGTTAGACACTATTACGATAACTGTGCCTTTTCTGCTGCATTCCTATCCTACCGAGGAGATCAGAAATGGAAGTTAGATCTTGAAGTTTGACAAATGCCAAGCACAAAGCAGAGATAGCCTGACATCAGGAGCCCCTGTGACCTCATGTAATATGCCTGAAAGGTTATCTCCAAGCCAAGCCTGAGAAATCCTCAAAGAAAATACTTTAAACTTCTTTAAACTCTCCAAACTTCCACTTCATAGAGGAGTGACCATGTAGTTTCCTGAAATCAAGTGCTTCCTAAGAGCTTTGGTTCTCTAGCACCCTGAAGATGCCCATTAAAAACATTAATCCTGGGACACCTGGCTCAGTCAGCTAAGCATCTGACTCTCGATTTCAGCTCAGGTCATGGTCTCACAGTTCATGAGTTCAAGCCCCACATTAAGCTCCACACTGATAATGCAAAGTCAGCTTGGGGTTCTCTCTCTCCCTCTCTCTCTGCCTCTCCCCTTCCCATGCTCTCTCTCTCTCTCTCTCAAAAAAAATAAATAAACTTTAAAATGTTAATCTGGGGCACCTGGGTGACTCAGTCACTTCATCTTCCGAACTTGATCTCGACTCAGGGGTCCTTGCTGACAGTGCCCAGCCTGCTTAGGATTCTGTCTGTCTGTCTGTCTCTCTCTCTCTTCCCCTCCCCTCCTCTCTCTCACTCTATCTCTCAAAATAAATATATAAACTTTTTAAAAATGTTAATTTCCATGATGTTGTTCTATGAAAGTTAAAAAACAAAAATTTTTTGAACTGACTTGAAATTTTATTATATGCAAGGATATGGATCAAAGTCTGCAAACACCTTCTCCATTCTAAAGGCATTTGGGCCTGACAGCAGTGAGTCATGGGACCGGCTGTGGAATATTCTGCTGTCCTTGGTTCTCTAGATATCTTAGACACTACAGGATGAGGAGGTTACCCAAGGCATTCGTTTGACGATCCAGAGCTAGATACAGACTCCAGAATCTGTGTTTTCAGGATAATCTTTCAGATGCCATTGGAAGCCCCACACAAATGCACACAGTCAGAAAGTACACAGGGGTGCCTGGGTGGCTCAGTTGGTTAAGCATCCTACTTTTGATTTCCGCACAGGTCATGATCTCACGGTTCGGGGGTTCAAGCCCCTCATCAGGCTCCATGCTGACAGCGTGGAGCCTGCTTGGGATTCTCTCTCTCCTTCTCTCTCTGCCTCTCTCTGAGAGAGATAATAAAATAAAATAAAATAAAATAAAATAAAATAAATTTATTATTTAAAAATAAATACACATTTTTAAAAAGCATGCATTGCTGAGAATGACTCAGTCCATTCCAGGGAGACCCTCCTTATAGTGAAGAGGCTCCTTCTCCTCAGACACCACCCAACAGGGACCCATCCCCAGTGGATGCCCATCAAACACTTCTGACAAAGCATCTCCTGTTGCACAGGCCCATGCCTGAGGAGAGCAAGTAAGAAGACATGTTATAAGCTTAGTATTTTTGACATGTGGTTTCCCCTAAATCTTGGAAGAAGTTTATTTCAAAGTAGGATACTTATAAATGTGAAACAATTTGAAACATGAACTAATTACTCTATATAATGTCCGTTAGATTCCAGGAAGCCTTAATACCCTTTCATGTTTGAGGTTATGAAACAAATACATGCTTGCCTGGCCTCGGGCCCTACAGTTAGGAGGGATTAAGAACCAGGAAAACCCCAAGTAGAGCCTGTGGTTTGAATCACACAGCTGCACCACCACTGTTTCCAAAGGCTTGAAGGAAATCCTCAGAAAGTCAGTAACTGCAGGGTCGCAGGAGGTGGGGGTACCAGGCTGCTTTGTACTGTCTGCCACAAGGCAGGTCCACCTTAAAGGACACCGTGAGGACAGGGAATCACAGGCTCCCAGTTTTCCCAGTTGATTAGAATTTAAGTGGGTGGCTCATAGCTTAGTACCCCAGCTGAATACAATTCAAAGCATGAGTATGTTCTTGTATTCCCAGAAAATCCTTCCCTTAGCTGGTTTAGGCAATCTGTTTAATTAGCAAACAAAACCAGTTGAAGCATGAGCCCACTCTGAACCCCCAAGAAGTACTGTGCTAGCAGTGTTTTCCATTTACGCAAGTTTGTTTGCCCACTTATTCATTCCTGGGTACAAACATTTCTTGAGCTCCAGGCACTGGCGTAGACATTTGGGATATAGCAGGAAACAGGAAGTCCAAGTCCCTGCCCTTGGACCTGTATATTCTAGGGGAATACAGATACTCATCAGATAGGTAAACATAATGCCAAGGAGCGGAAAGACCAGGAAGAAAAATACAGCAAGGGAAAGAATAGAAAGTGCCTTGGGGTGGGGAGTGAGGAGCTGAGGAGCTGTGCTGCTTCTCAAATAGAATGATCAAGGAAGGGCTCTCAGGAGAGGACATTCAGCAGAGACTTCAATGAAGGGAAGGAGACAACTGCTGTGAACGACTTAGTATCGAATGTCTCATTCTTCCTCTTCTTCTTCTTCTTCTTTTTTTTTTTTTTTACCATTTTTAAACATGTTTATTTATTTATTTATAGAGAGAGTGCATGTGGGGGAGGGGCAGAGAGAGAAGGGGAGAGAAAGAATCCCAAGCGGGCTCTGCGCAGTCAGATGATGACTTTAAAAAAAGATGATGACTTTAAAAATGTCTGAAGGCTGGGAAACACTTTGATGGTCCATCCGAACACCATGTCATGTTGACCAGTCCTAGCCAATTACCGCACTGCACTCAGAACACCCCTTTATAGTAACCGGGGCTTCCCCTACTATTTCTTCATACCCATAAGCACCGCCATCACCTCCATAATCAATTATTACTTGGAGACTCTATGAGCCAATCCAACACACAGAAAGGGATTCAAGGTCTGCCATTCTCAGCACTGGGAACCAAGAAAGAGCATATGAGCAGGAAACATATTCTGGCTCCCCTCCTGAAACAGACAAATCCCTGACTGGAAACAAAGTGCATGTGGAACCTTCCTAACGCCATGGCATTCTACCTCTACTCTCTGCCTTCATGTGGATCGATCCAATGTCCCATCCACTCCCGGACACGCTCTTTACTGCTCATCTGAATCCCAGCCTTGAACGCCTAAGACGTTGAACTAGACGCCTGGCACAAGAGTACTGAATCCATGGGGACCCACTGCACACTATGACTCAGTCCGATGGGGAAGGTATGAGCTGAAAGAAGAGTCATGGGAGCCTGGCCTCTGCATCCTTCCTTAATGAATCAGGGCTTTTCAGGGAGGCCAGGGCCCTACTGCCCCTGGGATAGACAGCTTAAAGGAACAAGGGTGCTTCCTGCTCATCTCTTTAAGTGGGCCCCCTCACCAGGCTGTCACCCCAACCTCTGCACCTCATTTATCATTTTGTTCCTCACTTATGAGTCCTTACTACTATACTTACTGCTTGGCCCTCATTTATAGCTCCTGTCCTGTCTCTGTTGCCTTACGTGCCTTTTTGTTTGAGTGACCTTCAAAATTCCCTTCGGGTTATATTGGATCTTAGCTTTCTAGCCAAGTTTTATTCTCTTCACTCCCCCACTGCCCTGCCAGCAAAAAATTAAAAAGTAAAACCTCATTAAATACAGCTATCTGGTATCTAGCTTTCCGGTAAGGACGGCTCCAAGTTCAACTAAATATACAAACCTTTTCAAAGTTGAAAACAAATGTATAAATAATGTAAAACCGAGTGTTAATATTTGCTTAAACATATCTGATAAACTACCTTGATAGGTGTGTTCTATATGAATGGCCATATTCAAGTCATTTGGAGAAAAGCGTTCTCCCTTGTTTTCCCAGAAGGGGGATGTCTGTGAAATGTGAGACTGAAGGATTTGTTCCAAATCAGAAACAGAGTTGGAAAGAGAAAACCAGGAAGCAGCAGGTGGGTGGAAAAGGCATTGTAGGAATCTTTCCGGAAATGTTTTCATTGCTAAAACGGGCACACCACTTCCACCTGGTGGCGGAATTGGGATTCACGGAGGCAGTTTTACAAGGTAACAAAGTCCCTTTTGTAGCGATTGTGAAAAATGCCCTACTAATGCCATCTAACCTGATCTTTCAAAACAAATTCGGGCAGATGAGTAATGGCAAACCCTACGGACAAAAACTGGGACAAGACACAGCAGACCTAGAACTTTCAGAGATGACAAAACACGATGAACTCATCCTCTGGATTAGGAACTTCTGATTGGATTCAGTTCAATGCAAAGGCAGATCTCTAGGGAAGCCCAAGTGAATAACCAGATGCGAGAGCAGGACTAACGTGATATGCTGAGGCAAAGCAAATATCCGTGTGGCTGTTTCCAGTGAAATCTTTGCTAGAGACAAGTGATTACATGCACTTTATATAAAGAAATAAATGTTACATAAATTCCTAGGAAGGCCAGTTAATTTTTACCAGTGATTCTAAGTCCCACTGTGGTGTGTGTGTGTGTGTGTGTGTGTGTGTGTGTGTGTTTTTGAGAGAGAGAGAGAGAGAGACAGAGAAAGAGAGAGAGCAAACTTGAGTCAAGAGCTAGAGACTGATGAAATAGGACTGGAGCCTGTTCTCCCTGCCCAAGACCTCCCTGGCTCAACACTTGATTCTAGCGGTGCTGTCAGGTCCAAAGGGCAGTATCGTATCTGATATTGGGCTTTCCCACCTCAGGTTGGGAGGTAACATGGACGGCAGGGCCCTGTGCAAACAGATAGTAAAGGACAAAGCCAGAGGGTGAGGAATCAGGCTGGAGCCTCACTTCCTCTGTAACAACCAGGCCTCTCACGCAACGGCCTGCCCGCCTTGTGGATGCTGCCAGTCAGGGGAGTAATGACTTCACCTTCACATCTCCTCAACAATCTTTTTTATATCAGGGTGAGAGCAAGCCCCAGAGGGGATGTGATGTTGGAAGCATGCTCTTTAAGCTTAGGGCCTTTTGAGTGGGGCTATTTCTATGCCATCGGTGAAAGAAACGTAAGAACTAGAAAAGGGGGCCGTGTAGTGCTTTATACGGCAGCACTTTCAGAATATTTTGCTAAATTTTCCAGTTTGAATTGTGATAAGTGACTGGTTCTGCCCAAGCAGCAGTGATTGACTCTATATCAAGCCAACAGATGGGCAAACTCCCCCACTTAGAGCAGGCGCCCCTGCCTCCACGCTCTCTTTGTGTTTTATCTCGGAGCGTCTCTGCAGGCTATTTTCTGCTATCCAGTAAAGGGCAGAGACCATGTCTTTTCCTCCTTTTATCCCCAACACCTAGAAAAGTAAACAGCACGTAGCATGTTGCTCTGTAACCATGTACTTGGTGAATGAAAAGACAAATGCCAATCATAGGGATTTTAGAAGAAGCAGGATTATGATCACTAAACAGGTAAAAATAGGGTGAAAGCCACTGAGTGAAGTCATATTTGGGACACATATTTTAAAATGCTCTCTCAGCCATGTATGATTAGTGAACATTGAATACTCCTTGACAGATAGGAAGGCTATGCCATTGCTTTGAAATAATGCCATGATCTAGGTATTTTTATAAGGTGACAAGAATATTTCTTTTCCCTGACGACAACTGTTTACCTTCTTCTATTGTGAAGTTAACCTAATCTTACACCTTGTCATTTTCTTTCTCCTGCAGAGGTAAATCCTCTGTCTATAAATGTATGCAACCCAAATCCCGTGAGCTTCACAAAGACAGCTTGACAGTTCTGATGGAGAAACATAATATGTAATAGCTCAAGGGGTAGCGGACAACGAAGTAATTAAGAGCAACAGATTTTGTGAGCAGATAGAACTTCTTTCCTAGCACGGTTTGCTACCTACAAAGGTAGGACTTAAATCTAGAGATAAACATTAGAGATAATTAACTCCTGGGCCCTTTCAAAAATAAGCTAAAAATAAATTTGAGCTTAAAACCGCTGAATGTAATTAACGTCAGTTAAATCTCAGGGACCTTCTTTCTAGCTTTTTAGAATTTTAGAAAATCTGGTATTAAAAGACAATCAGAAAATGGTAGCATGTGTTCAAGCTTAAAGCATGGAATTTTTTTCAATATTTGTGGTTGTGGGTTTACAATATTCCAGACACTGTCCTTGGCACAAAGATGAACAAGATGTGGCCTCTGCTCTTAAGAGGCTTACAATCTAGGTCAAATGAGTTTGCAGTTCTATTTTTGTTTAATGTTTATTTATTTATTTTAATGTTTTTTATTTATTTCTAGGAGAGAGAGAGAGAGAGAGAGCGTGAGCAGGGGAGGGCCAGAGAGAGAGACACACACAGAATCCTAAACAGGCTCCAGGCTCCGAGCTAGCTGTCAGCACAGAGCCCGACGCGGGGCTCGAACCCACAAACCGTGAGATCATGACCTAAGCGAAAGTCGGACGCTCAACGGACTAAGCCACCCAGGCGCCCCTATTTATTTATTTTTAAGTGTACTTATTTATGTTGAGGGAGAGAGACAGTACAAGTGGGGGAGGGCCAGAGAGAGAGGTGGAGAGAGAGAATCCTAAGCAGGCTCCACACTGAGAGCACAGAACCCAGTGTGGTACTCGAACTCATGAACCATGAGATCATGACCTGAGCCCAAACCAAGAGTCGGATGTTGAATAATGGAGCCACTCAGGCACCTCCTAAATGTTTATTTATTTTTGAGAGAGAGAGAGAGAGAACGAGCAGGAGAGGGGCAGAGAGAGAGAGAGGGAGACAGAGGATCTCCAGTAAGGCCCGCACTGCCTGATGCAGGGGCTCAAACGCATGAGCTGAGATCACGACCTGAGGTGAAACCAAAGGTCTGGTGCTTAACTGACTGAGCCACCCAGGTGCCCTTCTATTTTTATAATAGTTATTCAAAATTGAGGAACCCTGTATTAGCACAGATCTCTGGAAGTTTATTACCTAGCGCCTGCAGGTCTCATCTAACCCATTCCAGATATCTGTATTTGTTCCTTTCTCTTGGTGAGAGCTCTGACATAATGAATGTCTACTTGGAAACTATTAGTGATATGTACCTTTAATAATTAATTAAAAACCATCAAAAAGAAAAACAACATCTAACTGACGGTCAGTGTGGACATGATCAAAAATTTCACTAGCCTGACATCAAATGATTAAAACTTGATGTATTAGTAGCCAAACTACAAAGTCCCCTTAAATATTTTTCTGAGAGAGCTCACAAAGTCTGTGGGATCTTTGAAGTCTAGCCACATTCCATCATGGGAGGATGATTTGAGAGAAAAGATTCATTTTTCTTAGCAAGGCTTTAATATCTGTAGCCATATTTAGATGTCCACGGCAATATAAAAATGTCTCATTCTTAGTTCCTTTATTAACTGTGAACCGTGAGATCATGACCTGAGCCAAAATCAAGAGCCAGAAGCTTACCCAACTGGGCCACCCAGGCTCCCCTACCCAATGTCCTTCTTTACTGCCTACCTAAATAGTTATCATGATGGTTGGAAAATGATGAGTTTCTAGTACAATTATTCCTTCTATTTTTATATATAGACTTTCCATTATAAGAGGTAAATGATATTCTTAATATACATCTTTTACTGTCCATTCACAGTACAAAAATACAGTACTTTTTTTAGTAACTTCAATTTTTGACCTTGAATCCAGCAATCTTGCTAAAAACTCTTATATTATTTCCAGCAATTTGAATATTTATTTGGATTTTCTATGGATACAGTCACAGTATCTGAGAATAAAAATAATTTTTATTCTTCCCTTCAAATATTTATGTCTTTTGTTACTTATTTACTTACTGTAAATAAGCACATTTTGAAGTTGAGGGAAGGTGTTTAGGAATCCTGGTTCATGTTTGGCATTGAGTGAAACACGTCAGTTTTCTGCTGTGCAGGGTGCATTTTGATTGACAGGACATATAATGTAAGAACACAGCCAGCCACTATTTTGGCCTGTTGTTATGCAAGTATGGTACAGATCGACTTAATCTGACCGACAAATCATTGTGTCATGCCACTTTTACGGAAGATGAGTCATAGTGTTCTCAAACACTCTAAAAATGAGACATTTCTATTTCAGGAGTACAAGTTTACCAATGATTTAGAAGGTCATTTTCCTGGGGCTCCTGGGTGGCTTAGTCCACTGAATGTCTGACCCTTGATTTCAGCTTGGGTCATGATCCCAGGGTCCTGAGACCCATGTCGGGGTCCTCGATGAACATGAAGCCTGCTTGGGATTCTCTCTTTTTCCCTGTTTCTCTCTCTCAAAATAAAAAAATAAATAAATTTTTTAAAAGGTCATTTTCTTCTCAGCTACTCAGAAGGACTGAAACCTCTGCTTGTTTACCAAACATGATCTATACTTGTGAAAAGACCCCAGCCGTGAGAAATCAAAATAACAGCAGAGCCTACAGGATCCAGATGTTGGAATTCGAAGTCTAGGCATAGCTTCCACTAAAATGCCTCCAAAATTCCATATTGCATCATCCCTTCTAAAGCAAGGATAAGTTGGGCTGATCTTGAGGAAACAAATAAGAGAAAGGTTTGTGTTATTGTAGAATAAAAAATAAAATTTTAAAAAATGTGTGCATTGTGTGTGGTCAGAGGATTTAAGCCTGGCTACCTTGGATAAACTGCTCTGAAGACTCTCCTACTTCACAAATCTACTGGAAGCTAATATGTAGTTTGTCCATACTCATCATGCTTCTGACTATTTTTATGGCACAGTTAAGGGAATGGTTCTTAAGTCCAGAGAAGCTATTTTTCTGAGATTCTAGGACACTAGCAAACACTAACTTCAGAATCAACCAGTTATGATATATTCATTAAATATTATGCATACAGGTAAGTTTACTACTCTAAAGCTCTTTAAAGATATTTAAAAATAGACATCTAAATCACAACCCTTGGCGTCTCCTGATCCAATGGGGTAGATAAAAACATACTAAGGGGGTGCCTGGCTGGCTGAGTCGATAGAACATGGGACTCTTGATCTCAGGATAGTTGAGTGCAAGCCCCATGTTGGCCAAAAAATATATATAAATATATTTATATATATATTAAAGGATTTTTAGTGTATATATATATATATATATAAATATATATATACACACTAAAGGGTTTTAGTAAATAATATATATATATACAGTATTTATATTATATACACACACACACACACACACACACACAAAAGAAAAACCCTTTAATCCAAATATAAAATAGATATTTTGGGGTGCCTGGGTTGCTCAGTTGGTTAAGTCTACTCTTTATTTCTGCTCATGTCATGATCTCATGGTTTGTGAGATCCATCCAGCCCCCAGTCAGGCTCACCTTGACCGTGCAGAGCCTACCTGGGATTCTCTCTTCCTCTCTCTGCCCCTCCCATGCTTACACACACACTCTCTCTCTCTCAAAATACATAAATAAATTAAAAAAAAAATAGATGCATATTAAGGAGAAACTACACAAAATTGTGAATATCTAGAACTATGTGCATCTATTAAAGAAGACCTTGATGTGAGAAAATCTATCTTGGGGTTTAGCTGAAGAAATTCAGATATTGAATGAGCAGAAAGGCTTGCTCATAAACAATATCTGTAGTTATATTTTAATTTAATGAGCATTTATTATGGTCTCAATTTGCTTATGGAATGACTGTGATGTTATAAAAAATGATCTCTTGCAGGAGTCATGGCCTTTGGAGTGCTGAATAGTGAAAAACTTTAAAGCGACCAAAATATTCTCAAGAGGCTAATGGATAGGGGCACCTGGGTGGCGGGGTTGGTCAAGTATCTGACTTTTGATTTCGGCTCAGGTCATTATCTCACCGTTGGTGAGTTCAATTCCCCATGGCTCTGCCCTTGACAGCACAGAGCCGGCTTGGAATTGTTTTGCTCCCTCCCTCCCTCTTTCTGACCGTCCCCCATGGTCTCTCTCAATCGGTAAATATTAAGAAAAAGAAAAGAAGTGGGAGGGGAGGGGAGGGGAGGAGAGACGCACTTTTCAGGGGTGGGAGCTCTCCAACCAGGAAGCGGTGCAGGCGGCCCCAACCAGCCTGAGCGCCACTGGAAGGAGCGCCCACCTGGCCCTCCCGGAAACGGTGGGGCCGGCACTGCGCATGCGCCAGCGGCGCACTCAGGTGAGGGCAGCCAGAGGCCTGGGAGGAAGCAAGTCCCTGGAGACGAGGGGCCACAAGGACTTTGTTCCAAGTCCCGACCTACACAAGCGTACACATTTCCCCTGAAGGGAAAGCTGGCGGAGTCTGGACCCACTTGCCGGGTCGGGGCCTGACAGCTCCGTGTCCTCACTAAGGACCACCTGGGAGCCTGGATTCCTGGTGAGTCCAGGACCCCATCAGGCAGCCAGTCCAAACGGGCACTAACTGTCGCTAGTTTAAAGCAATGGCTTCAGAAAGACTTTTTGAGGCGCGGGAGGGAGCGGGGGCGGCTTCCTCCGGCCTGGAGGCTATGTGGCTGCTTCCGAGCCAGTGCAGCTCCACACGCCTGGAGGGCCCTGCTTGCTGCCACTGGCTGGGGGCGCGTGGTGCGCATGCGCGAGTCCTCGACTCCGACTCCGGGTAGCGGGCGACCCGGGATGGGACAAGTGTCTGGGCAAGCTGGGTCACCGAACCAGGCTGTTGGGGGGGGCGGGGGGCAAGGCATCTGCTGGATTCCAAGGGTTCACCCCACTGGAGGGAAGAGCTGGGGGAATCTGGGTCGCCCTGCTGGTGAGGCGCACCTGAGGATGATCCGGGTACCTTGATTGCTGGAGATCCCCGGGAACCATCGGGGCCGCCAGTCCAAAGCCGGGCTGTCGCCAGATTAAATCTACTTCAGAAATATCTTCCTGTCTTGGGCTCCCTCCTCCCTTCAGGTGGGCCTGCAGCGTAGGCCTTTCAGGTGGTTTGAGTTCCTGTCAGAGACGCTGGGGCCTGGAGAGCCCCGTGCAGCCCAAGGGTGTCTGGTAAGGTGCTGACTGCGCATGCGCAGGCCTTGCAGGCGCGTGTAGCCGGGACCTGCACCAGAGCGGATGTCGGGATTGGTCGGGTCAAGGAGCAGGCTATTTGGGGTGCCTGCCATCTGCCCCATTCCAGGCCTTATCCTACACCAGTGTGCCTGTTTCCCTGACAGCAGAGCTGGAGGGCACCCGACTGCCTCGCCGGGGTGAGGCCAAGCTGGCTCGTATCCTCTGATGGGAGACACCAGGGAACGCGGCTTGCTGTAGGGGCCCCTGCTCCTGGGGGCATGATGCGGGGGACAGTTTTGTGCTTGGCGCTCCTACACAGCCCTGGAGCAAGCGGTAACAAGGGCTGTCCTGTGACGTGGTACTGGGCCAGGACCCAGTTCAGGAGGGGCAGAGTCCCAACAGTGGGCTCTTGAGAGAAAGCATGGGTCTGCTAGTGTCCCAGCTCTCACTACACAAAGGCTCCCGTCCCCTCTGAGGCCAGATATGGGGACCACTCTAAAGGCTTGTTTGGAGGGACTGAGTCGCCTTTGAATGAGACAGCTGGGAGCATCTTGTTTGTTGGTAACTTTGAGCCCCTGTTAGCAGCACTTTTAAAAGGGAATTGACTTTTGCCACCTTTGCAGTCTCAGTACTATATGATGATGTGGCGGCGCCCCAGGAGAACATCCAGGTGGTTAGACCAGCCATGGCACCGGAGGCTTCGAGGGCCTGGCTGCCCAAGGCCTGATGAAGGGGCGTGTGCTGGGTCTGTGTGTATGCTATGTGGTTCGTGGTTGCCAGAGATCTGGAACGGTTCGACAGTTATCCTAAGCAACAGGACCAATGGCTGGGGCTCTTGGGGGAGCCAAAGCATCTGAATAATTCTAAGCCTTAACTTAACCAATATGGCCCTTGCCCCTGAAGGCACAGGGTCTTGGGGGAGCTCAAAAGTCTTTCCTGGGCCAGGCAGGGCTGGCTAGGGTTACCTCCTATCAGAGACACCTGGTAGTCCTGGGTGCCGAGAGGCCTCTGCTCCTGGGGTCCTGGGTCAGGAGAGGGAGGTGCGTGTGTGGATCCTGCGGCATTCTGAGCAAGGGGGTCCCCAGCGGGTCTGTGACCTGGTAGCCATGAGGACCTTGTTCAGAGGAGTGGGGACACCATAATTGGCTTTTGGGAGAAACTTGATCTGTCAGAATTCCACTGTTCCTCATTGGCTATTTGCTGGACACCACAGTTCTTTACAAAACGGACTTGTCCATAGACTGCATGAATGTATTCACAACATAGCAGCTAGCTCTCTCTAGAGTAAGTGATTTAAGAAAGAGACCAAAGCAGAAGCCATAGTCTCTCTTATAATTTTCTCAGAAGTGTCACTTCTGACATATTCTGTTGGTCACACAGACAACCCTGGTTCAATTTGGGAAGGGCTTCTTGGGATGGGAGTACCAGGAGGCAAAGATTATTGGGACCATTTGAGAGGCTGGCCACACAAAGCCTGGACGTCCTGATAATTTAGCTGTCTGGAACTTAAGGCCAAAAGGAGTAGAGATTCTTGTCTCTTTGGCTGATAGCACCTAAAACAGTAACTGGTATATAGAAGATGCCCAATCAGTATTAAAAGAATGAATTAATATTAAGGGAAATGTGAACTGACCTTGCAGCCACCTCCTGGAGCTCTGGATGCTGGTTTCCATTTGTTTTCATTAATACATTTAGCTCAAGATTGGATTGGTTTGCAATCACTGACCGTAAGGGAAGGCAACCTCCATCCTTTCAGAGGAAAAGATTGAGAGTATCGTGTTTGCTGGATAAAGTTCACTCTTGCACATATCACACTTTGGTTTGCCTGGTTCTCTAGACTCAGCACTAAGTGGATATCTTTCAGGCTACTTATGAGAAAAGTAGAAAAGTAAAAAAGAGTACATCATGAGGTCTATTTAGAGGCAACTTAGCAAATAAAGCAGAGACAGTTTTAGTGTGATCTGACACCTGAGACACAAATGACCAATGCTTAACTGGTAGGTAGGCTTGGCCACTTTTCTGCCACATCATAACCTCAGATTTACTTTATCTTGAAATTGAACTAACAGGGCCTGTCAGATGAAGAACTAAGATTGATTGACTCCTTGGTGAAGATAAACCATTCAGACTCCTTCAACCCACAATTCGCATCAATATTAATAATTACAATTCATATTATGATTTAAGTACCTAATTGGAGCCATGTGCTTTCCCTCATTTTCACATTTTATCCTTACAACAGTCACGGGTATATCTGCCTTGTTTACTTTAATCCTCTTCTCCTGAGATTCATGCTCACCCAGAAATAGGTCCTAAATTCATGTTGCTGCTACATGGCTCCACTTTCCTGGTCACAGTTGATTGAAGGAAGGGATGGTCAGCTGAGCAAAAAGGGCTAATCAGATTCTGTGTCCTGTATGTTTGGAATTGGGACTGAGGGACAGTCACTTGAACACGTGAGTTATAAAATGCTATGGACTTGACACCAAAAGCAAAAACAAAAGCAAAAATAAACAAGTGGGTCTACATCAAATTAAAAAGCTTCTGCACAGCAAAGGAAACCATCAACAAAATGAAAAGACAACCTAGTGAATGGGCGAAAATATTTGCAAATCATAAATCTGATAAGGAGCTAATGCCCAAAATATATAAAGAACTCATATAACTCAATAGCAAAAAATAAAAACTAAAAAAAAAATGTTTAATCCAATTAAAAAATGGGAAGAACATCGGTATCTGAATAGACATTTTTCTAAAGACACACAGATGAACAACAGATACATGAAAAGGCGTGCAACACTAATCATCGGGAAAATGCGAATCACAGCCACTAGAAGGTATTCCTTCACATCTGTTAGAGTGGCTATCATCAAAAAGACAAGAAAAAGCAACTGTGGGTGAAGATGTCAAGAAAAGGAAACATTTGTGCATTCTTGGTGGTGGTGTATATTGGTGCAACTACTGTGGGAAACAGTATGGAGGTTCTTCAAAAAATTAAAAGTAGAATGACCACATGATTCAGCAATTCTATTTCTGAGCATTTCCCCCCCCAAAAATGAAAACACTAACTCAAAAAGATAAATGCACCATGTTTATTCCAGCACTATTTACAATCACCAAAACACTAAGCAACTATCAGTGCATGAATGTTAAAGAAAAGGTGATACACACACACACACACAGTGGAATATGATGTAGCCACAAAAAGAAGGAAATCTTGCTATTTGCAACAGCATGGATGGACCTTGAGGACATTATTATGGTAAGTCATATTAAATCAGCTATTATACTGACTTATGAAATAAGCCAAAGACAAATACAACATTATCTCACTTATATGTGCAATTTAAAAACAAACCAATCGACAAACAAAAGCAACAATAAAAATCCAGACTTCTAGATACAGTGAACAGATTGGTGGTTGCGTGAGGTGAGGGATGTTGGGTGGGTGAAATGAGTGAAAGGTAGTCAAAAGATACAAACTTCCAGGGGCGCCTGGGTGGCTTAGTCGGTTAAGCGTCCGACTTTCGCTTACGTCATGATCTCGCGGTTCGTGGGTTCGAGCCCCGCGTCGGGCCCTGTGCTGACTGCCAGCTCGGAGCCTGGAGCCTGTTTCAGTCTGTGACTCCCTCTCTCTCTGACCCTCCCCTGCTCACGCTGTCTCTCTCTCTCTCTCCTAGAAATAAATAAAACATTAAAAAAAAAAAAAGATACAAACTTCCAGGTTGCAGGGGTGGCCGCTGCTCTCTGAGCTTAGCTATGCCGCCCAAGGACGTCAAGAAGAAGAAAGATGCCGGGAAATCGGCCAAAAAAGACAAAGATCCAGTGAATAAATCTGGAGGCAAGGCCAAAAACAAGAAGTGGTCCAAACGCAAAGTTCGGGACAAGCTCAATAACCTGGTCTTGTTTGACAAAGCAACATACGACAAACTCTGTAAGGAAGTTCCCAATTATAAGCTTATAACTCCAGCTGTTGTTTCTGAGAGACTGAAGATTCGAGGTTCCCTGGTCAGGGCAGCGCTTCAGGAGCTCCTTAGTAAAGGACTTATTAAACTGGTTTCAAAGCACAGAGCTCAAGTAATTTACACCAGAAACACCAAGGGCGGAGATGCCCTAGCTGCTGGTGAAGATGCATGAACAGATCCCACCAACTGTACATTTTGGAAAATAAAACTTTATTAAATCAAAAAAAAAGATACAAACTTCCATTTATAAAATACATAAGGCATGATGACTATAGTTAATAATATTGTATATTTGAAAGTTGCTAAGAGAGTAGATCTTAAAAGTTCTCCTTGCAAGAAAAAATATTTATAACTATGTGGTGGATGTTAATTAGACTAATTGTGGTGATGATTGCCAAAATATACAAACATTAATCATTAGGTTGTACACCTGAAACTAATACAACATTATAGGTCAAATATATCTCGATAAAAATAAATTAAGATTACAAAATAAAAGACCAATGGAGTGATCTTTCTTCCTCATGTGTAAGAAAGTTGAGGCATGGAGATGGTATTGCTTATGTATGTGTTTACCAGATTTGTTCTAGACCTACTGAAATTTATGTGCCCTTGTGGTCCATGAGATACCTCAATATCCTTCCAAAAAAATATTTTTTTGTTGCATAAGCTAGTTCAAATTGAATTTGCTTCCTGTATCAAATCTGTTTCATACACAGGAACATTGGGAAACTGAATAACTTGCACAGGGCCATTGGGCTACAAAGAGGCAGCAGAGCTGATTAAATCAATATCTATTGACTCTTGAGCCTATCATTTATCCCATACTGCCACTCGAAGGAAGTGTTTCCCCTCCTCAGCTCTCTTAGGAGGCTCACACCCCTTATTGTTAATTGTGGTCATGTGACTTGCTTTGGTGGAAGAAACATAATTAGATGTGACAGGATTCATTCTTAGTGGAGAGATTGATTGCCAGTGCTTACCTATCCTCTCCATTTCTGCCTCAGAAGCCCTGAAGGCATCACAGAGGAACCAGAAGATCAAAGATTCATCTACCACTTAGTCAACACATGGAGGATACTCTGGGAAGCCATCTCAACTGACAGTGGACTTCTCATGAGAAAGAAGTAAACTTGTGTTGTTTCAGGCCACTGAGATTTTAGTCGTCTGATTATGTAGCAACACTTGTCTTATCATATATTCAATGAACTATACCTTACACCTTATTCTCCAGGCCTTCTTCTTGATTTCATATCAAATCAACCCCAACTTCCCCTTGTCTTAGAGCTGTTGTTTCAGTTACATAGGACTGCACAACAAACCACTCCAAAACTTAAACCAGTAATGATTTCTCATTCCTCATGATTCTACAGGTTGACTGGGCTCAGCTGTAGGGTTCATCTGCTCCACACGGGATAACAGAAGGTCACTTATGTGGCTGCATTTGGTGAGGAGCGTGGCTGGGACTGGAATATGTGAGACAGTCTTTCATCCTGGGGAACCTCTTTCCATCTGGCCTACTATTCAGAAGTCTAGCCCAAACCTCTTTATGATGTGGAATTTCTAAGACCACATGTTCCCATTTGCAAGTGCTTATCAGCCTCCACTGGCATCATATTTGCTACTGTCTCATTGGCTGAATCAAGTCACATGGCCAAGCCTAGAGTCAATGTAGTTGGGACTGTACCAGGGCATGAATTCCAGAAGGCATGGTTTTTTGGGGACTTTCAGTGTAACCATCTATAACAGCCATTAATTAAGCATTAACATCAAATAGTCACTTTTAAAAGTTTCCACTTTATTATCTCATTTTGTTTAACAACAACCCTTGAGGAATAAATATATGCCACCCTATTTTACAAAGAAAGGGACTAGGGCTCAGAAATCGACTAAAATCACACAGCTAGTAAATGGGAGAATTAAGACTTGACCTCAGGTCTTATTACTACAAGTCCTATGTTTTCCATCATATCACAGCTACCTCTGGCCAGCTCGACCAGTGATATCTAGCTATGATTTCTGTATTTGATCTTACCAGGTTTTGAAATTTTGCTGACAAATAAACATCCATTTTTCCAAATGCTTTTTCTAGAGTTTAGATTGCTATTATTATTTTTTTTTAATTGTGTGGAGAGAAATGCACCCATTTCTCAAAAACTTTGATGTATTGAAACAGAATTACTAGCAATGTTTGCTTAGTGTAAAACAAGCCCCAACTAAACCAGGGTGGCTACTGGGAAGCACCCACCTTACATCAAACCTTGAAAGGTGACTTACTTAGACTTTGTGATGCCCAAAGTTTCTTCTAAGGAACAGAGATACTTTTCTGCACCCTACCCCCATGATGAAGCATTTCAGCCCCAAAACTATCAGATCCAAGTTCCTTAAGGCATTTACACTTCTGTGCAAGTGTCAATACTAATAGATCACAACCAGGGAAGAGGTGGGGGGGGGGGAATTGAGTTGAGGCTTATAAAATTAAAAAAGCATCCATAATTATTCTCATCACTGCTTCATAATCACTGGATGCTAGAGAATAAATGACAAGGAGATGAAGATCAGGTCTGGCTCAGCAGCACTACCTATGGCTGCTGCCAGGGTCATCAGTGGTGGAGGAACAGACTGCCAGAGGAACCACAGTCCTGCTGCCCATTATGAGCTGAAATCGGCTGCTTCCCTGGATGAGGTGCTCCACTGAGGAGCACTCTCTGCAGTCTCCTGTTGTCTCGTTCCATACTCTTGGCCCCCAGCTTCCAGATGACACTTTTCATTAGGAACCTTGGCTGGCTGGGCCTTTGATCCATTCCCTTTACTTTCCTTGTCACTTTCCTGGTATGGAGAGAAATAAGGAAACATTTAACTGTAAACCAAATATTTTTGAACTCCCCCTCTTTCAGAGACACCCCTGCAAGAACTTTCTTTAGACAATGTCCATCTTCACGTCCAACTAGCTTCACACAAGAAGGGAAATACGAAGCATCGTGAAGTGAAATTATACATGGCTACCAGGTGGGAAAGTGCTTCCTAGGGGCCTGAAGTGGAAGCAACCAACCTTCCCACATCAGGGCTCTTGGTGGCTTCCATCAGGATGTCACATACCTTATTTTGTGTCCTATGGTACTCATTTAACACGTACTGATATTTAGGTTGAGTAAGACCAAAGAAGGTAGCAAATCTTCCACCAAGAAATTCACATGCTAAAAGAAAGAACAAGCACTTTGGTAAGTTGAATTAATAACTAGACCTTAGCATCAGTTGAAGTGACAGAGTTTAAACTTGCCTGCAGGTGATCCATTACTGCACTTAACTTTAAGGCTGACAAAGATTTCAATTGCTCTGGACTCTCAGAAAGTTCTAGGACTCACAAGGAATTGCGAAATCTTCTGTCTTCACCTGGGATTACATCTAAACAATCCTTTCCAGATGGGTATGTCAGGAGAGATTTTCGAAATACCTACTTTCAGGTACAGTGTTGGTCCTAAGCAATCAGAATAGATGCTTTGGTTGTGAAAGTTGGGAATAAAGGGTTAGCATTAACAGTGGTTTCCTGACAGTGTCTCCTAAACACCTAGAAATGTTTTCCTTTAGAATTATAAGATTTCTGACACCCTGACCCCCACAACCCAACTTTCTGATACTTAAGGCTGTTTCCTCTTCTTGGGATGTTGCTCATAGAGTATATCAAAATAGTGCTCTCCATTTTTTAAAATATGTTTTGTCTTTTCAGAAACACTCTAGCTGTTTAATCTGTTTGTTTGCCACAGTGCCCAGCACATGTATCTAAGAGGAGTTTCTAAAACATTAGAATAGGGGCACCTGGGTGGCTCAATCAGTTAAGCGTCCGACTTCAGCTCAGGTCATGATCTCACAGCTTGTGAGTTCAAGCCCCGCATTGGGCTCCGTGCTAACAACATAGAGCCTAGAGCCTGCTTGGGATTATGTGTCTCCTTCTTTCTCTGCCCCTCCCCCACTCACACTCTGTCTCTCTCTTCCTCAAGAATAAATAAACATTTTTTAAAAATTTTAACATTAGAATAAATCTTAGAACGTTTTCCTTTTTATGACCTACTATAATTTTATATTGAAAACACTAATTACAGTTTCATCTCGGCATCAGCTCTATCCAAAGTTTCTATATAGAGCCAGGGTGCTGACTGCTAGCATATGTATGCCTCCCCTACAGCCTGGAAGCCCCAAGCAGACGCACTTGAACACTACAGTCCTGCCTTGAAGGCAGCTTGATTCCCCGTGTGTTCTGTCCCTGCCATCCTCAGTCACAGCCCAACACAAAATATCGCTGTTTTGAGATTTGCTTCTTTTACTTGACCTAATCTCCTGGGGTGTTCTCCCCCCAAGATATTTCGCCTCTTTAAACAAATTTGCCCCAGCTAAAAGCATAGAGCTCTCTAGAAGATAGCATTTTTTTCTGCCAATGTACTATGGTTGAGGTAAGATTGGTATCTCACCTGAGTTCCCAAAGGAACTTACAAATCTCTCACCCTCTATCCTGATGTAAAAGCACTTGCTCCTCTGAGGCTTATACCATCTGACTAAACCACCCATCACTACTTTTTACTGTAATTTAAAGACTTCCCTCTCCTTCTCCACCCCCAGTGACTATCATGATCCCTAAGCTCACCTTAGCCATACTTTCATAGCACTCTCAAGTCATATATCAGCATTACTGAGTTTCCCCATCAGTGGTCCCTGGCCCCTATACTCCTTCTACCCTGGAGGTCGTGACAACAAATTATAATTATACGTATGTTTACTAGCCTATAATATTCATTGAATATGGAGTCCTTTGAAAGCAAAGATTGTCATTTGTCTTTGTGTCCCAGGGACCAGCACAGTGCCAAACACATATTGGCACTCAATAAATGTTTATTTCATGAATGAATGGAGACCAGTTCCTCAGAGTTATAGCTATACTTTGTGTTTTCTAAAATTTTTATTTTTTAATTTTTTAAAGTTGTTTCCTTCCCGCTGTATAAACAAGTATATGTGAATTAGAAGGCAATGAGTAATTAGATGTTGCCAATTGTGTTTTAAAGAAAATTGGTGAAAGTTGAGCAAAATAAGATTCAGTATTTCATCTGTTGTAAATAGGCACTTAGGCCATTCACTGTATCCTTGGGAAGGGTCCATAAAGTCCTTGTTCATAACAGAGTGATTATGATGAGAGAACTTGGAACCCTGTCATATAAAAATAGTTTTTTAAAAAAAACCTTGGAAGTTTATTCAGGTGAAGAATCAACTTGAGGATGGGGGAAGGCTATTGTCTTTGAATATTTGACACTCTGTCCTGTGAAAGAGGAATCTAGACTTGTTTTATATGACCTTAAGAAAGGCAACTAAGATCAATGGGAATAACTTTAAAAGAAGACAAAATATAAGGTAGACTTTACTTAAATAAGAGTTGGAATGAGATGGAAGATGTGAGGTTCTGCACCTTTGGAAATGTTCAAGCATGGATCAGGAAGGGACTGGGTTGTTCCTTCTTCAGGATGCCACGGAGTGGGTTAAACTACTGGAAGCCCCAACTAACACTGAGAGTCTATAAGTCTACATTTCATATTTATGACAAAATAAATAAATAAATAACCTGGGCAGTACTTACTTGAAAATGAGTTGCTTGCTATTTGCCCTGCCCAAAACCATAGGTATGACCGCCATGAAAGTTTAGACTGAAAACAAAAGAGAGAAATCAAGTTAGAGTAATTAATAACAAGAGTGGTGATATACGTGTTTCATGTAGAGGTTTCTAAATGGTTTATAGAATATTACATTTTCTTTCTCATACATGAGAAATATAAAGTTATCAAAATTATGAGTTGACTATAAATGGATCTAGGAAGCAAACCAAGGGGAACAAGGAGTTAGCTTAAAACTGTATTTTCTACAAACCTTATTTGGCTTAATCTCATTCAGCCCCCATGTTTACTAATATTGATACTCTAAGCTTACAGGGTCATGTGTTGAATTTGTTTTCTGTTCCCTTTTTTCTTCCTCTTCCTCCTCCTCTGTGCTATATTCTTCCATGATGTCTCCATCAACGAAATGGATAATTCTTTTGGGAATAGTTCTTTTGGAAGATCTACTTTTCTCTAATTCTGACTTCTGGAAACTGTCTTTTTCCATAAGGAAATAAAACAACTAGTAAATTTAAAACAGGGCACCTCAGCACCAGTTGCCCAGAGCAGTGTTTATGTAGCTGAGAGGTGTCTAGTTATTTCAATGGATTGTAAAGCTAGAGAATTCAGATGTAATCATTAGCTGTGATCTCATCAATTTTTCAAATCCAAGGAAGGACTGTTCAGTTCTGTACCAAAATGGAAAAAAAAAAAAAAAAAAGATAGTTAGTAGTGAAAATGTGAACTCTGAGTCTTTAAACAAAAATTTCAACAGGATTCCCTTACCCCTTATTCATTACAAAGCCGCCAATACTAGCAGGAGGAGGCCATTAATGGGGGGGTGGAAGTTTCCCAATTATTTCAATAAAGAGTGAGAAGCAGTGTAAGTGGTGATTAAGAGTACAGGCTTTGCACAGAGAAGAAAAACTTTGTCAAATATATACCTGGTAAAGGACTTATTTTCAGAATATGTAAAGAACTATTACAATTCAATAAGTAAAAGACAAGCAACTCAACTGAAATATGAGCAATGGATTTGAACAGATACTTTATCAAAGAAGATTTACAGGTGCCAACTAAACTTAGGAAAAGATGCTGTCATAGTCATTAGGGAAATGCAAATTGAAACCATAATGAGATATCATAATATAGTCACTAGAAGGCTAGGATGGAAAGGACTAATAATTCCAAGTGTTGAGGAATAAATGGAGCAACTAGAACTCTCACGTTGATGGTGGGGATGCAAAATGGTACAGCCACATTGGAAAACAGTTTGACGGTTTCTTAGAAGCTAAACATATTCTTACCATATAATGTTGTAATTCAGTGCTCTCTTGGGTTCTGGGACCCAGTTCCAAGCTGGGGGGTAGGCAGATTCTCAAATTGTCAGGACACCAGCTGGATGTCCTACAATTCAGCTCAGTTCTGACACTACCCACTCATCTCTTCCCCTACATCAGAGGCCAATCACAATAAGCCAAGGTTGTTATTTGTACTGCTGATCTACTAGCTATAAATTAGAGGTTCCCACAAATCCTACTTTGGGTTAGACGAATTTGCTAGAGCAGTCCACAGAACTCAGGAAACCTGTTTACTCACTAGATTATCAGTGTATTATAGAAGGATAGAATTTGGGGCGCCTGGATGGCTCAATCCATTAAGCATCCAACTTCGACTGAAGTTATGATCTCATGTCTGGTGAGTTAGAGCCCTGTGTCGGGCTCTGTGCTGACAGCTCAGAGCCTGGAGCCTGCTTTGCATTCTCTCTCTCTCTCTCTCTCTCTCTCTGCTCCTCCTGTGGTTGTGCTCTGTTGCTCTCTTTCTCAAAAATCAACAACAACAAAACAGGATGTAATTTAGAAAGAGCCAGATGGAAGAGGTGCACAGGGCATGGCACAGGGAAAGGGTACAGGGCTTCTGTGCCTTCCCTGAGCACAACACTCTCTCGGGAGCTCCGTGTGTCCACCAACGAGGAAGCTCTCCCACCCCACCCCCCACTCTGTTTTGTTTGTTTTGGAGGCTTGGCTAATTAAATCATTGGCCCTGAGGGCACTAGTGATGAATTCAACCTCCAGCCCCTGGGGGAGGTCAGGGGAACGGGACT
Organism: Hyaena hyaena; assembly: GCF_003009895.1. Taxonomy (NCBI): domain Eukaryota; kingdom Metazoa; phylum Chordata; class Mammalia; order Carnivora; family Hyaenidae; genus Hyaena; species Hyaena hyaena. Next base: position 448,011 of record NW_024081719.1, on the reverse strand, counting down.
GAAGTCACCTAATCACAGGGTTGGTTCCCCTGACAACCAGCCCTCATCCAAAGGTCACCTCTTTAACATAACAAGAGACACTTAGTCTCTCTCTACACTTAGGAAATTATAAGAGTTTCAGAAGCCCTGAGCTAGAAATGGAAAGACCACATATATATTTATTATAAATCACAATATCACTCATGTTGATATTTACCCAGGGGAAATTGAAACATTTCCATCTAAAGATTTGTATGTGAATATTTATAGCAGCTTTATTTGTAAGAGCCCCAAACTGACAGTCAAAATATCCATTAATGAATAAACCAAATGTGATATCTATTATGTGATACATAACTAGTAGAATACTATTTAGTGATTAAAGTATTGAACACTAATGTTTATTTATTTATTTTGAGAGAGAAAGGGGGGAGGGGCAGTCAGAGGGGGAGACTGAGAATCCCAAGCAGGCTCTACACTGTCAGTGCTGGGCTTGCTGCAGAGTTCCATCCCATGAACCACAAAACCATGACCTGAGCCGAAACCAAGAGTCAATTGCTTAACAGGTGAGCCTTCCAAGTACCCCTTTGGACATTAATATTGTTGTGCCCGAATTGTGAGTCCCCTGAGACCCCCAAGGAGCCGACACTGATGCAAGTACATAAGGATCTTTATTACAAGCTCGAGCAGGGGCTCACCTGTCAACCGGCGCAGTGGCAGCAGGGTGAAGCCCCGAACAATAGTGAGCAGGGTTTTTATGGGGTAAGGGACAGGGGTGTTACAGTGCACACATTGTATGTATAGCATCATCACATAGGCTCCAATTACAATTGTACAGCACCCATGGTGACAGTTTTGACCATTTAGTATCTGTGAGGTGTCTGTTGCTTTTGGTGGGACCCAATCATGACCTTTGAGAATCCTTTGAAAATGACCAGTTATGAGGTGAGCTCAAAGGGCCTACGTGGGGTTTAGGCAAGCAGTGAGTGATTGGCTAGTTTGTACAAAGTGAGTATCTGCAGTTCCCAGCCCTGACTCAGACCACAGGAATGTTACACATTTCTTTTGATTGGCTGATCCTAGGGTGGCCCGAGGGTGGCTTTAGCTGAAGCTTTTCCTGGAACTGGAGCTACGTGCAGCCTGAGGTTGCTCTTAATGGAGGCCTTAATTTCAGGCTCCTCAATATTTGCAACACTATGAATGAATCCCAAAAACATCATGCTAAGTGAAAGAAGCCAGACACTGTATATTAAATGATTACATTCATATAACATTTTAGAAATGGCAAAATTATAGTTGTAGAAAACAGATGAGTGTTTGCTAGGGAGGATGGGGGAAGAGACAACTACCAAGGGACAAAGGGAACTTTCGGGGGTGATAGAAATCTTCTAATAGATATCATGATTGTAGCAGTGGTTACTCAACTGTATACATTTGTCAAATCAAATTCTACACTTAGTGATGAAGTTTTGGGGTGATGGGGGATTCCGTGGAGTCTGGAGCTGATGGCCAAGAGATAATTCTTGAAGACGTCTCTGGTGCAAAATGGTGATTTTATTAAAGCATGGGGACAGGACCCAATGGTAGGAAGAGCTGCACTGGGGTCCTGATGGGTAACTGATGATATACCCTCAGGTTGGAAGGGGGTCAGGGATAGAGTAAGTCTCTAAGGAATTTCGGAAGCAAGGCTTCCAGGACCTTGAGGAGCTAGCTGTTGCTAGGGAAACACCATTTATCATCAGGAGACCCTTCTGATGCATATCAGAGGCCATAAGCTTGGAGCATGATTGCCAGCATATATCCTGGGGCAGCTGAGATAAAGGAAGTAGATTTAAGGTGGGGTTTAAGCCAAGGTTGTCCTTTGCTCCTGGCAAAGTGTCATCCTTGAGGCAGCTGAGCTCCTAAAGGGAGGTCACTCTGCTGGTCTCAAGGATTTGTCAATGGGCTCTAGGCAGTAAGTGAATTTAATTTCTTTTTGCCTTAGTTTCCCACATCACCATGACAAGCAATTAAACCTCTTTCCTTTGTTCTTGGATAGCCAGGCATGTTGGAGGAATATCACACATATGCCACCACCTGGGGGTGGGGGGTGGGGGTGGTGCCAACCTGTATTTTGTCCTTAGCCTGCCTCTTGCTCCCTTGTCAGTTAACACTGGTTAATATCTCAATAAATCTCACCAGTTTGGGAGCCAGCCTGGCTAGGTTTAATATCCTATTACTCACTACCTCTGTGCCTTGGTTTCCTTATCTCTAAAATAAGAATGATATAGTTTGAGTGTATCTTTGAATATAGTACCAACCTTATAAAATGAGAATTAAATGAGTAAAGACACACCAAGGAATTAGAACAATTCTTACCAAATAGCAAGTATCTAATAAAAGCTAGGTATTATTAAGTACCCATCACTTCCGTCATAGTGTATATATGTTTTAATGCAGTAAGCACACTATTGTCTTAATGAGCACCTAATATATTTTAAGATTATGTCAGCAAATATGGCAGACTGAGTTGATGTGAAAGTCCTCTTCCTATTCCAAACACACGGAAATGCTGGATCAAATTAAAATATTAAATCCAGCTGTACTAAGGACATAAGAGAGGCAGGGAGACTGGAAGGAAGGAAGCCTAGGTATCAGCAAAAGAAGGAAAACTCAAAATCCTAAGAGTGTCCTAAAGCTGAGATGGTTCCTAAGGGTTTCAGAACTGGATACAGACCAGTTTAATACTGGTGCAGAGAAGAGAGCCCAAATCACAGACCCTGTGAGTGTGAGGAGGCGGAGTGAAATACCTGAATAAAACTAAGATAAATAAATTACGGTCTTATCTGTAAAATACGGACTAGAAAAACTCTACTGCCTTACAAAAATGGAAAAATGCTTTGTCATCTCCTGGCAACATGGGTAGAAATAGTCACCTGAAAAATATTGGAACCCCAGGCCAGTACCAAATGCTGGGTGTGGCCAGATTCATAGTCCTCAGGTGGTATGAGGCCCCGGAAGTGAAGCTTCAGGACCCACAGAACTCTGTTGGAAGCAAGCACAAAGCCCCCTTGCGGGGTGGGGAGACTTCAACAAGACAAGGTTCACTGGATCTGCACCAAAAACACCCTCTGCTGCAGATGCCATGGCAAAAACTTACAAACCACAGGAAGAAAGTATGCTCCTGAAGAAGTTACCAAGTCTTCACTCGAGAGTCAGGAATAATAGAGCAACACAAAACTACAATGAGTATGTCTAATTTATTCAAAGAGACAAAGGAAGCAAGACATAATATCCAAAAGGAACAGGGTGATTTGAAAAATAACTGAGCAGAAATTCTAGAAACGAAACATATAGTCAACACAGGATACATTGGATATAGATTGAACAGTGAAGAAATCTCAAAGAAAAGTTTTGAGATGTGAAGAATGGGTAAGAAAGTTCAGTATCTGCTGAGTGGGAGTTCAGAAAAAGTGAATGGAAAGAACAGGGAAGGTAATGTTTGAAGAGGTAATGACTATGAATTTTCAATATTTGGGGTTTTTTTTAAGTTTGTTTATTTGTTTTTGAGAGATAGAGAAAGCACGAGTGGGGAAGAGGCAAAGAGAGGAGAAAGAATGCCAAGCAGGCTCCATACTGCCTGACATGGGGCTCGAACCCACGAACTGTGAGATCATGACCTGAGCTGAAGTCAGGAGTCGGAGTGAGCCACCCAGCTGCCCCTAAAATTTATTGTAGAGACAAACCTATGCAGAGAAGGACTCTCAGACCCTCCCCTCCCTAAAAGCAGGAAATCTATGTGAATGTTAGTCTCCCTGGAACAGGAGGTAAAGAGCAATCTTATCACCAGAGATGGGGCGTTTACAGAGTCCAGAAGCCTGTACAAACAAGCCTTGTTCCTTGTTACTTTTTACTAATTTGCTACCCCAACCCAAAGTCTGTTTAGAATTCCTTACTAATTGAAGCTCCAAAAGTCACGTTTTCTTTGCCTTGCCAATTCTTCACAGATTTATCGTCTCTCTGTCTAAAAAGTATAAAACCTAACTGGCCTTGGTCATTCCTTTGGGTCTCAATTTCATTATTGGGCCTCTGTGTACATGGAATAAAACTTTGTTTTTTCTCTCCTATTTATCAGTCTCATGTAAATTTAGTTCTTAGTCCAACTGGAAGACCTTGAGCATAGAGAAGTATTTTTCATTCCCTTCAGTGTATGTGAATAAATCCCCAAATCTTATTTGTACAACGCTGAGTTTCTGTCATTGTCAAAGGTCAGAGTTGCAAAAAGCTCGTCAGGGGTTAAATTTGTCAGCAAAGTGATATGAGGGCAGAGGACCCAGCCCAGGTTCCTCTAAGGACACCTGAGCAATAAACACACAGGGTTTTGCAGACTGACTTAGTGACAGTGTATCACAAAAGAGCCTTAGCAAGAAATAGAAAAGTTTTCTGATGCCAAAAAGCAGCAAAAAGTAACCATTTTAATTTGGCCTTTAAGACAGTGCTATGAGAAATAAAACACATCTTACAACAATAATCACAAAGAAATACAAACATTTTTAAAAGCAACTCACCTACATGTATTTCTCTGATTTTTCTTTCATTGTTGTTATTCATTATGTCTGGCTTTGAACGTAGTACAAAATTCGGCGCCAGAAATTGTTCAGTAGATGATAAATTGGAGAAGCTAGGCTGAGGCCAGACAGAGCCCTGGAATATGCCCACGTAGAAGGTCTCTGTGTGCCTTACAGGGCGGAACGTGTTTGAGTTGTGGGAAGGTCAGTTATATTTGCACATCCGGCAGTGAATAAACCCAGCAAGCGCCAAACTTGTCTTCAGATTTGAATCATCTAAGGGTCTTTTAAAAAATTCAAAGGGTAGACCACACCCCAGACCACTTAAGTCACCATCTGTATAAGTGGGACATGGCACCAGTTTTTTTTGTTGTTTTTTTTTTAGTTTGTTTATTTTTGAGAGAGAGAACATGTGTGTACAAGCACCAGTGGGGGAGGGACTGAGAGAGACAGACAGAGAATCCCAAGAAGGCTCTTTAGTGTCAGCACAGAGCACAACAAGGGGCTCGACCCCATGAACCATGAGATCATGACCTTAGCTGAAACCAAGAGTCTAACGCTTAACCCACTAAGCCACCCTGGCGCCCCTGGCATCAGTTATTTTGAAGCTTCCCCAGTGATCCCAATGGACGGGCAAGTTTCCTAAGGAAACCTGTGGGAAAAGATATAGTGATTTGCTGCACATTAAGCTAGTGCCAAGTCATCTTGTGTATTTTTTTCAAGAGGATATATATTTTCTTCATTTTGCTTTCTGAGCCTCACTGCCCCCTCTGCCAACCCTGCTCCAGGCTTAAAAACTTACATATCAAGTTTAAGGACAAGGTCTAACAGGGATGGGTGGGTGGCTCCGTCAGTTAAGCACCCAACTTCAGCTCAGGTCATAATCTCCTGGGTTTGTGGGTTCGAGCCTCACACTGGTCTTTGTTGACAGCATGGAGCCTGCTTTGGATCCTCTGTGATTCTCTCTGCCCTTCCCCTGCTGCCACTCTCTCTCTCTCTCTCAAAAACAAACATTAAAAAGAAAAAAATTAATACAGCCTAACAGCCCCACTGTGGTTTACTGTACTTCACTCCTCTGAAGACCATCTTCCAGTTCATACATTTCCAAACCAAATGAAGTACCCCACTCCCCATATACCTGGCTCACCTGTTAACTTGTATTACAGATTAATGATATCTGCTGGCTCTCTGAAGAAAATACTAGTTTCTGTTCTTCATGATAATAATGTTGGGAGTTAAATAAGCATTTATATCTTTTCATTCAGGGAACTCTAAAGGGAAACCACGAGGAGAGAAAAGCGGAAAGAGAGAGAGGGTGAGAAAGAGCCCTAGCTTAGTGGGGTTAGTGAATGTTCTTCTGCCACCTAGTGGACTCTTTAGGATGCGCTGTGCAAAATCACAGAACAGTGTGGAATCTTTCTATTTACAAAAACCTGGGAGCACTGCCAACTTCACACCATGTATGTAGACGTGGATGTTTTGCAAGTGATCTTTCAGAAGGCTAAATATTCCCTACAGCGTGCTTTTTACCTCTTTTAATTCTTTTTTTTTTTTTAAGTTTATTTATTTATTTTGAGAGAGTGAGCACAAGTGGGAGAGTGGCAGAGGGAGAGAGAATCCCAAGCAGGCACCGTGCTGTCAGCAAGGAGATCATGACCTGAGCCGAAATCAAGAGTCGAAGGCTCAACCCACTGAGCCATCCAGGCGCCCCAACCTCTATTTAATTCTTATGATCACCTCTACTTTTTGTTTCTTAAAAAACCCCAACTCTAGTTTATCAAGGATTGTCCCTAAAAGACCATATAATCTCCCCAACCTTTCACTATTGGAGTACCTCCGGCTCAGTGATGGAGTCGCTTGTGTTTTTTATCTATACATTAATGTATTAATGAATAGATATTCATCTATGAGAGGAATGAAGATTCATCTCATTGAGGCTTATGGCTTTAAATACTACATACATGTAAATTTATATCCAACAATTTTATCTCCAGGTCAGACTTTTTCTTGAATCGCAGATTCAGAGATCCTACTGTCTACTTGACGTAGCTTCTTGGGTGTCTAATAGACATCTTGGTCCTGACAAGCTGAAATCTTTGCTCACATTTCCAGTGCACCCTTCTTCCTGCATACCCCTCCCCCAGACACACATTCGCACCTCCTCCAGCAGTCTTTTCATTTCAATAAATGGCAATTCTGTTCTTCCAGTTGTTCAGACCAGAGGCCTTGGCGTCATTCTTGATTCCTTTCCTTTAGCCACCCCCCCCCCCCCATTAAGTCCATCAGGAAATCCTCTTGGATATTTCTGGAATCCTGATAGGACTACTCCACCCTGGTCTAAGCCATCATCTCGCCTAGATTGTGGCAGTGGCCTTCTATATGTCCCCCTATAGTCTATATTCAAGAGGCAGCCAGAGTTGTGGAATCCTAAATCAGATCATGTGACTCCTTGCTTAGCATCCACAATGGGTTCATATTGCACCTGTGGAAAGGTGGGGGGGGGGGGGGGGGGGGGGGGGGGGAGCAGGAGGGGAAGCCAAGGTCCTTACAATAGCCTGCAAGGCTGCCAGTCTGGCTCCCAGTACTTTTCTGATCACTTTGTGCTGACCTCCGCCCTGCCCCCAACACACTCAGCACACTGGCCTTCACATTATGGTTCCCTGACCACAGGCTCTTCCCACCCCAGAAGGAACTTGAACCTATGGTTCCCAGGACTAGTCCTTCCTCCCTTAGACTTTGAACTCCTCTCTCTCAAGGCACCTACCTGTCCCCTTCACCACCAGCACCACTCAACATTCTACCTAGGTTTTCTCCTGAGCACTTACCACCTTGCACGGACTCTGAATTCGCCTGTCTCCCTCCTCCCTCCCTGCCCTTCCCTCCCCTGCCTGTCCTCTGGCCAGAGTGGAAGGGGCTTTACCTGTGTGTTTCTGGCTGTGTCTCCTGCCCCTACACTACCTGAGATAGGGCTGACACTCAGTATTTACTTAATAAATGAACCATACATTTTAATGGGTGAGGGAAGGTATTATGTAATAGATTGGAAAACTAAGGCAAGAACAGACTTGTAATTATCTCTATTTCTGATGTTAAAATGGCTGCCCTTTGTTTAATATTTTTCTCACAACATTTGCACATTAATCATTTCATTTTCATCAACTCCTTCACTGATACACAGCATTGGAATCTGCACCAGCAAAATCACACGAGTTCTACTCTTGGCGTTGCGCTTCAGGAAGATAGCACACCTAAATTTCCCCCCGTTCTTTCAGTTTTCATTAATCAAAACAAGTTTTCAAAAGAACCGGGTTAAAAAGCAGCAGCACAGGGTCCTTACACACCCACAGACACACACACACACACCCCTAACTGGGCCAGCAGCACAGGGTCCTTACACACACACACACACACACACACACCCCCCTAACTGGGCCAGCAGCACAGGGTCCTTACACACACACACACACACACACACACACACACACACACACCCCTACCTACCTAACTGGGCCACTGTGGGTGCTCTCAGCTTCTGCCTTCCCCTCCCCTGCGAGGTGGTCTGAAGGTCAAGCAGGGATGGGGCAGCCAAAGCCCCCCTTCATGCAGCAGTATTTTCTACTGACTCCTCCACACTGTTTCACCTGCAGAAACCGGCCCAGTCCAGTCGGTGCCTCACCCCAGTCAGGGAGCAGGCAGGGTTGAGCGAGGAATTATGGGGACCAAGCAAAGACATGAAATACAGATAAATGAATGCATGCGCTAGCAAACCTCTGCTCCCCATGAGAGCTGCTGCCTGAACATTACCTGGCAGGACTCCTAGATCTTTATTTTCAGTCTTTTTTTTTTTTTCCTAATGTTTCTTATTTATTTCTGAGAGAGAAAGAGACAGTGCAAGTAGGGGAAGGTTAGAGAGAGAGGGAGACGCAGAATCTGAAACAGGCTCCAGGCTCTGAGCTAGCTGTCAGCACAGAGCCCGATGCGAGGCTCGAACCCATGAACCGTGAGATTATGACCTGAGCCGAAGTCGGACGCTCAACCGACTGAGCCACCCAGGCGCCCCTTATTTTCAGTCTTAAACCGCGTACATGCACCTAACCACCGCAGACAAGAGTAATATCCCTGGGGCACCTGGGTGGCTTGGTTAGTTACATGCCACACTCTTGATTTCAGCTCAGGTCATGATCTCAGAGTTGTGAGAGAGAGATCAGGCTCTGCACTGAGCCTGAATGTGGAGCCTGCTTGGGATTCTCTCTCTTCTATTCTCTCTCGCTCTAAATAAACAAATATTAAGAAGAAAAGAAGAGTAACATCACTGATGTACCCCTGCTATCAGGGCGTTTCTTAGCTTTTTCTACATCATGGCAGGTGATGGAGGGAATTCTCAGAAATTCTGCAGGTGAGCAGCCTGGGAGCTCCGGCCCTCGGGCCCTGCCCAGCTAGCCCCAGAAGGCTGAGAGCAGTAGCTTGGGGAAAATGCCTGTGAAGCTCTAGAGAATAAAACTCAAGCCACTGGCGACCACGGTCTCCGGGGGTGTTCTGTGTGACAGTATGAACTTGCACCTACTTCAGTCACAGCAAAGGTGCAGGATACAGTGAGCCGCACTGACGTGATAGCGCTGGCCTTTTGTATAAGCAGGTCTGTGTTCTAGAGCTCTGAGTAGACAGGCTCCCCTTATTTTAATCTCTTCAGTTTGCTACTAAACCATTTTTTAAAAATAAAAACATAAATGCTCCGCAAATTACTCAAATATCACATCTGTAGACACAAAATTACGGTAACCCACATGACACTGCAAGTTTTGTTTTTACACACGTTAAAAGAGGTAGGAAACGTTATTTTCTAAAGCACACTCTGGAAAATAAGGCACGATTTCTGAACAGGGTTGTATTTCTGAGTACATTTATACAGTACTGATAAACCCACCTCAACTTTCCAAAGGATGGCGTTCTGCAGAGCACCGCACAGCCACAAGGGGCCCTGTACCAGAGTCTCCCACAGTCCAGAACATCCATTTTGCCGGCCTGCACTGAGCAAGGGGGAGATGGGCCAATTCAGATCCCACTTTGCGTTTCAGTGGTGAGAGGTACCAAGAAGCAGAAATAAAAGCCAAACAGGTTGAGGAGTGTTGACTATTTAATGAACTCATGTAGCATAAAATGATACAAATGTGTGTCATTTTAAAACATTACGGTGAAGAATTAGGGTTTTTGAATCGTATTAATGGTAACTGGTTTAATACATGTAAAAATATTTACCAAAAATCAAAATCTCAATGAAATTATAAGTAAAATTACTTTTATTTTCATAAATAAAAAGGTAACTCATTATACAAACAACACTTGTTAGGTGTCATCCAGTTTAAGGAGAAAAATATACACAACACTTAACACAACGTTACACCCTCTACAACCTTCATGTGGCTGCCTGACGTGTATCAACTTGCCAGATTTCCAACACCGCTATAAAGAATATACTATATAATGGGGTATTTTAGTCACAAAGCGTTGCTTTTGCTTAGTCAACAGTTTTTCTTACTGGCTCATGTTGAAGTTGCCAATTATTGATTTAAAGTAATAGCAGTATTTCCTGCGTTTTACAGACGCACTGAACACACGACATGTTTTCATTCCATATGTGGTAGTATAATCCACAAAAATGTCAATGTGAAAATTTAGTGACTAGGTTAATAAGCACTAATACTCGAGATAAATAGGTCCTATAAGGCCGAGAATAACAAGCTGGCATCAAGTTTAAAGTTCCGTCAGTAAATGGCATACAGCAAACAGACAAATGATTTTGTAGTATCACATAAAATATAGTGAAATTTAAATCAAGTATGTTTCTATAGAGACCAAAATAAAACTAAATGTCCAGTTATTACTCCACTCATTCTAGAAACTGCAGCTTCAAATATTAAAATGGTATATAGTAGTTATTAGCATTTCCATATATGAAAAAAACCCTCACTGATTCTTTTTAGTTTTCAAGAGTTAACACTATGATGTAATTATTCATTTGAACACAATATTGATTCATATAGGAATAATCTGTTTATTCTTCACAATGACATGTTTATTCCTAGTTCCACACTTTATGCAGATCTCACTTTGTCACAGGGTGGCTATGTGGAGTCAATGGTTGACCTATGTAAGTGTTTAGCAGAGTGCCTGGCATATAGGAAGCTCTGAATATACACTATTTTTTTTTTTCAATGTTTATTTATTTCTGAGAGAGGCAGCATGAGCAGGGGAGGGTCAGAGAGAGAGGGAGACACAGAATATGAAACAGGCTCCAGGCTCTGAGATGTCTGCACAGAGCCTGACGTGGGGCTCGAACCCATGAACCACGAGATCATGACCTGAGCCGAAGTTGGACACTTAACCGACTGAGCCACCCAGGCGCCCCCACTATTATTTCTACTAAGTGAACCAGTCTGTCATTTGTAAGACAGAATAATCATCAAAAAAGATAAAACTACAGACGTGTGACTTTGTTAATGCAGAATGTACCTGCTATTTCTCAAGTTTGTGTATTCGCTGAACTGTTTCAAATACTACAAGCTATTTTAAGTTCATACTCTGTTTGCTCTTGTTTTTGCTATGGCCTTTACCCTAGAGCAATGCAATTCTGACAGGATATGTAAACTAGAAAACCATACAGAAACAATGCACACTGGAATCGGTAACAAGGGCATTTTACCATTAAATTCTGGGACCAAAAAGCAGTTACCGGTGTGATTCAGAACAACCTGTCAAGCTTAGGTTGAATGTTTTTTTCTTTACGTCATGAAATATCTGACTTCTGCACAAACATTTTCACTGTTTCCTCGCATACAGGAACATGAAGAGCTGGCATGAAGTTCTGTCCTCTCAGTAAAATACCCATTAGAAAAGGTACTTGTAAAAATCACTGTAGGTTTATTGAGGCTGAACTGAAGTGCAGGGCCACCGAACATAAGGAAGTTCTCAAAATACCTACAAACACTGATTTTCTTTTTTAACAAATTATAGCTTCTTACAAATGGAAGGGATTTAAAGATTTTCTGATCGTTAACTATTAAATGACTTTTCCAATTGGAAAGATAACAGAACACAAGTCTGTGTAACATAACGGTAAGGAAACTCTCTGTTAAGAACTCCTGTCATTCTTCTGGTATCAGGTAAGAGGAAGGAAAAAACTTTTTGTGTGTGAAGATAGGAAAACATACCTGAAGCCACATGATTCTGGCCTATATTAACCTGAAACTTATTACGACCCAGAGTCTGGAGAAAAAAACCCAACCCCCAGATGCGCCCTTCAGGGGCATAATAAAATCTTTTACATGTTGTCCTGATTAAAAAGGAGTTTGGAAACAAAGCATGAAACATCTCTACTATATTAAAAATCGAGAACAAATAAACTGAAGGCAGATTCCCTCTGAATGTACTAAATCATTCTACAGGCTTCAGAGAAAACATTTCAAGAAATATGAACTGAAGTTCCAGGGTTTATCTTATCTACTAGTAGAGAAATTCAAAGTGCACATTTTATCAATTTTAGGCAATGGAGCACCCCGTGTCCTTCTGAGGTTTGATATCTGGTTCTCTGACAGGCTTCACTGCTTCTTCTGGTTTGGGTTTGGTCTAGGGAGACAAAGAAATACAGTGTTGAGTAAGAAACTAAGATATGGAAAACAAACACTAGATCTTTTCCACCTTAGACTTTTTATCTTTACTTTTTATTTATTTTTTAACGTTTATTTTATTTTTGAGACAGAGAGAAAGACACAGAGCTCAAGCAGGGGACAGGTTGAGGGAGAGAGAGACACAGAATCCAAAGCAGAGCTGTCAGGACAGAGTCTGATATGGAGCTCGAACTCACAAACCGTGAGACCACGACCCGAGCTGAAGTTGGACGCTTAACTGACAGAGCCACCCAGGCGCTCCCACCCTAAGCTTTTTAAAGATGCTGTATATATGGGGTGCCTGGGTGGCTTAGTCGGTTAGGCGTCTGACTTTCGCTTAGGTCATGATCTCACGGTTCGTGGGTTCGAGCCCCACGTCGGGCTCTGTGCTGACTGCCAGCTCAAAGCCTGGAGCCTGTTTCAGTCTGTGACTCCCTCTCTCTCTGACCCTCCCCTGTTCACGCTGTCTCTCTCTCTCTCTCCTAGAAATAAATAAAACATTTAAAAAAAAAAAAAAGATGCTGTATTAAATTACCCAACGCTGAGATTAACAAAGTTGTTCCAGAAGCTATGTATCAATTCAAGAAGTAATCAGAAAACAACATTTTGGTGAAGATGAAAACCTAGATGGGTAGACAAACATCGAGCTAATGGTGCTTTCGCTCCTTCTGAGGAGGGAAAAACTGAGTGATGAGTCTGTCTCAGGACAGTAACAGGCTACCTCTTATAGCATTATTTTAGAGGCTGACCAGAGTAAAAAGGCAGTCATTTTAAGTACTAATGATTGAAGAATGGGTAGGAAATTCTATAAAAACAACCCAATTTCAAGGAAGGAGCTATGGCTGCAAAGTAATTCCCATCCCCCACAGAACCCTCCTCTTTTGGCAGTCAGACCTCAAATTTCCCACTTAATCTACTTTTTGACTTAGTACACCAACATGTACTTAGACATAAATGAATAAAAGCAGCCTTATTTCACCCCTGGATGATTTCACGGAATGTTGAAATAAGGTCCAATCTTCAAATACCCTGTGGTAGCTTAATCAAAAACAGAGTATTGCTATAGCAATATAAACATGGATAAGCCATCCTTTTTAGAGCTCTTCTCCCACACTCTTCCTAAAGGAGCCTCTGATAAATTGTAGAAAGACAAGATAATGTGTTGAAAACAGCTTCAATTATGTAAAAAGTCAGAAGATAATTAAGGCCTACAGATCTAATCTCTGAGAGAATTCAACACACATCACAGCAACCCTGTGCTTAGCTAACTGAACATTTAGACAAATATACAGATCTACTTAAGTAGACAAAAATAACAAAAGGCTAACTCCAAATTCTCTTTTTAAACCTTTGTGAACAAAAGGAAGAAAGCCAATCTCGTACACTGTCATCCTTGGGTCTCTTGGTGAGATCAAACGCGGCCAGTGTTTCCAGTGTCCATTGTGCACTTGTTGGAGGAAATTCAAAAGGTACAGGCTCTACGAGACCGTAATTCGCCTTGAGTTCCAGCTGTGGGGCTTCTGTTGGAACTTTTTGAAAGTAACTGCAACAAGCAATTTAAACAGCAATTCATTCATTTATTAACAACCTGAGTGGCCATTATGTTCAAGGCCCTGTGCAAGAAAGAGACCATTTAATGATAAGACAGAGAAGATTCTCCTGTCTTGTGCAGCGTGCCAAAGTAGGCGAGACAGTCAGGACGCCTGTCCACTATAGTGCAACGTAACAGACGCTACGATGGACGTCATGTGCCATGAGAACCCGCCATCGGGGGAGGGGCGGCTCAGGAATGCTTCCCAGAAGAAGTGAGGCAAGTTAGACTAGGCGTATTTGAGGAAGGAAAAGAGCTCAGTATGACCAAGTGCAGCATGGAAGGGGAAGACTGTAAAGAGAAAAAGCAGGGACAAAATGGATTCTACCAACCTACACAGGTGGTTACCTGCAGCGTGAACAACGCTAGTCTCACCATGGGAAACTGCTCAACAGGGCTAGGCAGGATGGACAGAAAGTCCATTTCCCTGCCTCCCAGGTGGCTGCGACCAGAGCCACATGCTCACGTGAGAGGAGCGGAGAAGAAACCACAGGGAAACGAAGAGGAGAAAACTGAGACACTATAAGTGAGCTCTTTGTTAATCACCTACGTTAAAAATTAAAATCTGCTTTTACGTGTATCGGCATCAGCAACAGAATGAAGTGAGGTGCGACTGGAGGGGACTTTACCACCAATTTAAAGAGAAAAGTTAAGCGCAATTTGACACAAAATCTGCGGGGCAGAGACTAAAGAAACTGTGAAACTATGGCAACAGTACTGATTTAAACACTGTGACGGTAAATACACACACCAGTATTCATCCTGCCAAAACGACACCGAGCTGTACTCACATGAACCCATTCTCTCTCTGACACTTCTCTAGGGTGTTCGTCACAAGATTTCCGAGCTTCCTAAAGAATAAGTGTCCTGAGGGTCTGACTGTTGGCCCAGGTCCTTTGGTTTCTCCGTATTCTTTGCACAGTACTTCTGCCTTTGCATAAACTGCAGGCCGAAGGGGCAGAAAATCATCTGGTTATTATTTATTCTAAGAAAGCTTTACATCAGAGATAACTTTTCTGCTCCTTACTGAGTGTGACAGCAATACCAGTAATACCAGCAATACCAGTAATAGCATTAAGAGGAAGGGGGCTGTTTTCTACAGGTTTTCTGGTTTTTGAAACTTTCTCTGTCTCCCATTCCTCACTCATTCCCATTCTCTTTCATGAACTCAGCCAAAATCTCTTTTAACCACCTACTTCCTTTTATGATAAAACTTTTGTGTTGAAGAAGGGAGTTAATATTCTGGCAGCAACACTTACATTTTTCTGCTTCTTGGAGACACCGGATGGCTTCGCCACATTTATCACTGGCCAACAATGTCTGACCATGGTAACAGTAAGCCTGATAAAGAAACAAACTCTTATTCATTCTCTCCCAAGTGATGTTTTCTGCTATCAGTGTTTTATAAATGCATCAGATGAATAAACACCTTTATCCACTGTCTGAATATCAATGCAATCCCTCACATGTCTTTACTCGAATAAACTTCCCCCAATCTCTGTTAGTATAAAAAGTGGGATTATGTCAAGCTTTGAACAAAACTAACCTTCTAACTATGGGCTGAGAGGAAAAAGTATTTTCTTTATATATACATATATATTTTTTGCGGGGGAGGGGGAGAGAACATAGGTGGGGGAGAGGAACAGAGGGATTGAAAGAGAATTCCCACCCCAAGCAGGCTCCATGCTCAGCGTGGAGCCCAATGCAGGGCTCGATGCCAGGACCCTGGGCTGGGATCATAACCTGAGCCAAAATCAAGAGTTGGACACCTAACCAACTGAACCACCCAGGTACCTCACAAAAAGTGGTTTTGCTTTTTTTTTTTTAAGATTTATTTCTGAGAGAGAGCGCAAGCAGGGAAGGGGCAGAGAAAGAGGGGGACAGGAGATCTGAAGTGGGCTCTTTGACGACAGCGGTGAGCCCAATCCTGGGCCAGAACTCATGAACCACGAGGTCATGAGCCAGTGTCAGATGCTCAACCAACTGAGCCACCTGGGAGCCCCAAAAGTATTTTTGAATAATGAAATCGGTTTTTGCAATTTGGGCGCTACAGATAAAGGAGGGAAGTTATTGTGCTAATGCAAAGGGAAAGGGAGGGAGGATTCTAAGGTTAATGACTAAACAGGTTTCAAGAGAAGTGTTATCAGCCTGTAAAAGGACGTGCTCACTCTGTAAATGTCTGTAGCAAATGCAGGCATTGCACATGGTCCAACACTGTATGCCTGAAAACAGATTCCAAGGTAGAAGAAATAAAAATATCTACCTGGGTCTGAAAATGGTGTTTGATTATATCTCACACGATATTCTAACCAACAAAGAAGTAAGTTTGTTTGGTGGGTGGAAGAAACTGATAAGTAACTTCTAAGAGTGCAATTATTAAGGGTTCATCACAGACCGAGGGGATACGTTGCGATGTAAGCCTTAAGATCAGAATCCGTAAACATCTTCTTCAATGTACAAGATGAGAGA
The DNA here is from genome assembly GCF_003009895.1 of Hyaena hyaena. Lineage (NCBI taxonomy): Eukaryota > Metazoa > Chordata > Mammalia > Carnivora > Hyaenidae > Hyaena > Hyaena hyaena. Next base: position 431,761 of record NW_024081719.1, on the reverse strand, counting down.
ATTCTCAGTAAGTATACAGAAGGTTCGAGCTTAAAAGAGGGTCTGAGTGGCACCTGGGTGCTTCAGTCGGTTAAGCATCCGATTCTTGGTTTCAGCTCAGGTTATGACCTCATGGTTTGGTTTGGTGCTGACACATGGAGCCTGCTTGGGATTCTCTCTCTCCCTCTGTCTCTGCCCCTCCCCTGCTCATTTTCTCCCTTTCTCTGAAAATAAAAAAGTAAACTTCATAGACATATATTTGTATACTAATTACATAAACATATACATAAATATACAAATAAATTAAACTTTAAAAAGAAGTGGGTTTTACAGGTGCCTGGGTGGCACCTTTGGTCCTGGTCCAACTCTGGGTCAGGTCATGATGTTGCAGTTTGTGAGTTCAAGCCCTGCATCGGGCTCTGTGCTGACAGCTCAGAGGCAAGAGCCTGCCTCAGATTCTGTGTCTCCCTCTCTCTCTGCCTCTCCCCTGGTCACACACTCTCTCAAAAATAAACTAAAAAAAAAATAATAAATAATAATAATAAAAAGTGGGCTTGAATCAAATAGTAATTCCATCACTTTAACTTATTTCTGTAATTTTGCATCATCTCTGCCCATCTCAGCTCACAAGAGCTGCACTGACTCTCAGTAAACATTTGACAGCTGTCCATTATTTATGAAATGCTAATTTACAAAATGACAGACCCAGCATGCACAGGGCTAGAAAGATAGTAACTTACATTGGTTTTCAGGTTATTAGTACTCACATAAGCTGTGTAGAAACACATTTTCAAGTGAAGATATTTTCTCCATTTAGCAGAGTATGCAGGCTCCAAACTGGATAAAGCATGATCTAAAGTTACATTTTAAAAAGCAAAATATAATTTCACCCTGATTCACTAGAAGATTTTTTAGTTCATGTGTTCAGATGCTAAAAGCAGAATGCCATTCAAGTCTACAACTCAAACATTTACATATTTTAAAAAAAACACTTTGATTTAACGTGATTTTCCCATAACTACACTTTAACTACATAATAAGACTGTTTGCATACCATGTCACCTCCTTTGATAAGTGATGCAACTTAAGTTTAGGATAATGATAAAAATAGAACTTTAAGAAAAATATAAATCATACCGTTACATGTTTTTCTTTAATTATCTAACGTAGCAATGCATGGTGTAGCGGCCCCGGCCGGCCGGCAGCACAGACAGGTGCCCCCTTCCGGGCCCCGCACCCTGGGTGAGTCTTCTCTAGCACACGTTCACTTCCTGCCAACTTCTCTCCCATCCAGCTCTGCTCTGCTCCCTACTTCTCTATCCTTGTCAAAGCTTCTGTCCTTTCCTCTACAGACTACACTCCCTTCTTCCTGAATGCTAAGTGAAGTCAGCCTTCACCTCACAAGCACATTACTCATCTTGCAATTATAGGGATCTTTTTTTTTTTAACGTTTTATGTAGTTTTGAGAGTGCAAGCAGGGGAGGGGCAGAGAGGGGGACAGACTTCAACGTGGGCTCTGTGCTGAGAGCAGTGAGCCTGACGTGGGGCTTGAACTCAGGAACTGTGAGATCATGACCTGAGCCGAAGTTGGAGGCTCAACCAATTGAGCCACACCACCCGGGTGCCCCGACAGAGCTTTCCTAAATTCAACCAATCAAATCAGATTTGCTTCATACCTTTTCACGGGTCACAATTATCTACCAAATAAAAGCCAAACTTCTAAGGCTACAAACCAATTCATGATCTCACATATGCAACCTTTCCTAACCTTTTCTCCTATCACTCATCCTGTGTCTCAGCTAAGAGCATCTGTTCAAAGGTCCCAGAATGTGCCAAATTCTTTCTTATCGCTGTACACACTATAGAATGTTCTACTCTTCCCATATGCTAAAGCTTCCTAGCAAACTCAGAACTTCCATTTATATTTCAATATAAGGCCCAAAGACCACCTTCTTATAGAAAGCCTTTTCTAGCATGCCTGGATCCTTGGGGCTTTAATTTCACTGCTATAGTAACATCTTATCTTACGTCATTATAACGTGGTTACATTTTGTTCCTTCTCTAGACTGTGACTCTTGTCTATACACTGATCTTTGTATAACTAGCAACTGAAATAGTAACCATCCCATAAACAGAAATAAATGCGTGTTTCCTAAATAAGTGAACGAAATAAATAACAGGCTAATGAGAAGACCTGAGTTCTAATCCTAACTTCCCACCTGCTGACAGTTAAATTATAAGTTATGCTAATTCTCTGGAACTTAAGTTTAATGATAGCAACTATAAGGTTATTACAAAGGCCCAAAAAACTTCAAAACTAAAACATCTGTATGATTATTATACATAACTGGTTAAGAAGTATAGCACTGGCCTCTCCATTAAAAATTATGCAGCATATTAACTGTGAACAGCTCTCATTCTTTTAACCAAGATTAATAAAATAATGTAGACATTATTCCAGTTTTGCAAATGATGAAACAACCTGGAGTTATCTTTTTGTTTTGCTCATTCTCTATTAAGCCAAGAGCTTAATGTGAACATCTAAAGACTGAAAGTACAAGAGAATTATAAACTCACCAGCTTTTTGATAGAAGTTGGCTGTTTCATATGCCAGTGCAGCAATCAGCCCAGGCGCGTGCTTCAGTTCAATTGCTCGAGCGATTGTTACTGTCCCCAAAGCACAGAAAAGTGAATGTTAGAATTAAGTTCACCTGCGTTCATACTAAGTTAATCGTAATAGCAAAAGACATCCCAACAATCCACTTGGCATTTTAATACAATTTGTTAAGAATTTTAACATGAAAAGTAAGTTACAGAAAATGCAAACATAAAGAGAAAACACTAACAAGCTTGCAGGTTCTGATACTATTTCTTTCAATCACTAGCCAATTACTAGCTCATCACAAAAAATACTACTACAAACTAACATGTCAGAGGAAAACGAATACTTCCAGGGCACTGGAATTTGAAAGAAAAACAAAATGCCCACAAAGTCTCTTTGTTGGTTTTACATGAATCTTCATTTATTTCCTGCCACTGAAAGGGGAAGAAAGGCAAGCCAGACAGTGGAAGAGAAAAAAGAGTGAGCATGGTAGAGAGGGACAGGAGGAGTTACGTAATTCATCTGTGGTCAGAAATAGCATGAAATTAAGATCCTTTCTAAAAGATCCATTAAACTGCAAAGCCTTTTCCTGTAAATCATGCATGAAGCCAAATGCTGACGGTGAAATTGTTCCTCACTAGAAATTTCTCAAAATGTGAAACTCAAAACCAGCTAATTCTGATTTAAAAAAAAAAAAAAAAAAAAGAATCAGATGTCAGTAGAGATTTCTTAAAAAAAAAAAAAATCTTACAATACTTAGGATACCTTCTTGAGCTTCTGCCTGACACTGGACAATGTAAGCTTCTAGGAGGCGTGCCTCTAAATCCCTCCCCTTCTCTGCAGGCGTAATGAGCTTTGGGATATGACTTTCCTGAGAAAGAAAAATAAAGAAGTCAAATTTTGTCTTAACCCAGTTGTTACAGATGAACAAAATGGAAATTAGACATTCATATAAAAAACTCAGGGGGTACCTGGCTAGCTCAGTCAGGAGAGCATGCAATCCCTGATCTCAGGGTTGTGAGTTCAAGCCCCACGCTGGATATAGAGATAACTTAAAAATAAAATCTTAAAAAAAAAAAAGTCTTTAAGAAAAAAAAATCCTAAACTGAAAAAAAAAAAAAATTCAGAGCACCAAAGCTGTGTAAAGAGGAGCAATATTAAGCTTACAGAGAATAAAACCTCCTATATACTAAAACTTAAGGCTTCTCATAAACTTCTGCAAACTGGGTCATAATACATAGCTTAGATGTGCAGGTCATATTTTTCTCTTAGAAAATGTTTAACTGAAATAGTAACCAAAGTCTTCTTTTGCATGATGGCCAGATTTATTCACTCATTAATAATAGCAAAGTATAAAGAAATCTATAATTTAATAGCTAACTCAGGATTACAGGTTTTTAATTACTGTAAAAGCATCTTTTTTTTTTTTTAAACGTTTATTTAATTTCAGAGAGAGACAGAGAGAGCATGAGCTGGGGAAGGAGACAGAGAATCCCTAGCAGGATCTGCACTGTCCGTGCAGATCAGACGCAGTGCTGGATCTCACAACCAAGAGAGAAATCAAGAGCCAGTTACTTAACCAACTGAGCCACCCAGGTGCTGCATGCATCCTATTTTATCATAAGAAATCCCATCATTGGTCTATGGAAGGCATTTCTGTAAATATCAGTTTAATCAGAATGAGGTGGCGGTAATCCTGATTGCTAAATACATTAGTCTTTTCCCTAATTTCTGTCACAGCTTCAGGCAACTTAATATAATGAGTGCATGCTGACTGCCCCTCAATGTTTTCCCAGAGATCCAGAGAACACACTCAGAAGTTCAGCTCTGGGGGATCCTGACTGTCCTGACAACTGATGCAGGCTGGATGTAAGAAGCATCAACTTGTGTACTTTGTTTTCTCCTATCTTTTCCAAAGAGACAGAAAAATAAACAGTGAATTACAACTTGAATTTTCTAATTGTAAAATTCACTGGTGGGGTGCCTCACTTGCTCAGTCAGAAGAGCATGGGACTCCAGCAAGAGAGAGGACAAGTGGGGGAGGGGGAGAAGGAGAGAGAGAAATGGCTCAAGTAGGCTCCATGCCCAGAGTGGGGGGTGGGGTAGGCAGGGCTCAATCCCAGGATACTGGGATCACAACCTGAGCCAAAAATCAAGAGTCAGACACTCAACCGACTGAACTACCCGGGCGCCCTGAGCATGTGACTCTTGGTCATGAGTTTGAGCCCCACATTGGGTATTGAGATTACTTACATAAAACCTTTGAAAAACAAAAAACAAAATTCATTGATGATTATCTGAAGTGAAGACATATGATATTCTGTAATTGGCTGCACTTAACATACAAAAAACAGAACATACAGTAGATTCTTTCTACATAGTGAAATAATTCCTTCCTCCAGTCCCCAAAAGAAGGAAATTTCATAAAAAATTAAAGCATCAGAAATATATTTTACTGTCACATTACTTTACCTTTAAATGTTTAAAAATCCCTGCTGCCGTTTTTAGGCTTCGATGGACTTCTTTTGCTTCATCTTCTGTTATGCTTAAAGATAGTGGTTACATTAGTTAGTCGATGAATCCTGTTTCTGGTATTAAAACCAACAACTAGTGCATGATCATAAAACCAAATTAGTCATTTGTTTCTCACCACTGGTCTTCTCCCTTTTAAAAAATCTAATTTGACAATTAAAAAAGTAACAGATGCACATGAAAAATATCCAGAGCAGATATTACAAATGAAAAAAAAAAAGAGAGGCCTTGTCTATGGGTCCAGTTTTTCATTCCAGGTAATCTGCTGGGCATTTAAGTAAGTTCAAAATATTCTACACTTAATGCATGCGCACACTTAAAAAAACGCACACACACAATATTCACTATTCTGCTAGTTTTAATAATTTAAATTACTTTAGAGATAATTTTACAACAGCACATACAATTCAACTTTATTTTTTAAGACTTTATTTTTAAGTAATCTCTACACCCAACGTGGAGCACAACCCTGAGATCAAGAGTCACATGCTCTACCGACTAAGCCAGCCACATGCTCTAACAATTCAACTTTATTTTTAAATGGCTGCATTTTATACACATGTTCAGAGGCACCACAGTTAGTAGTTGCCAGTTTCATATTGCTAACATCCACTTTTACTATTATAAATGCTGTATCTCATTTCATGTCACAATTCTTTAATCCTTCAAAACATTTTTCACTTACTTATCTTTTATTTCTTTTTCTAGGAGTTGCCTGTTCATGTCCTTTGCTTATTTTCAATTGATTTGTAGACCCTTTTCTTTCCTCTTTATTTTCTATTACAAAAACAATTTGTCACATGCATTACAACTTTTTTGACCATCTGTCGTTTGTTTTTTAACTTTGTTTATGGTACTTTTATGCAGTCCAATATTCAATTTTTTTCCTTTTCTTGGTATGGGGTTTCATTTAGATAAGACCTCCAACAAGATTATTTTCTTCCCCCCTTTAAACACTGGGCTCCATAATTCTGATACTTAAAACACTAACATTATAAGGCAACCTTTCACTTAACAGAAGTGGTATTTTTATCAATAGCTTAGACTTTTTAATAATGAAAATCCATATACTTCAAAAATAACAAACATGTATACAACCCTCCCCTTTAGACTTACTTTTCTTTTCCAGCCAGTCTTGAAGCATATTTGGTATACCATAAGGCTACATTAAATCCCATGGAAATTAATTCAAAAACAGCATCCTGCTGGGCACTAGAATTATAAACATGTTCATTAAGTTCTGTCAATTATTGAGACATCTCTATATGTTTACTTAACGTCCAACTCAAAATTATAAAGAACTATATGCTAATTGGAAAAATGAAGAAAACAGTCCTTATGATTAATGACTAAAAACAAGAGCCCACTATGTACTTCTTAATAGTAAAAATAGTAAATAGGCAGTTCTCAAAGGTTATTGTACACAGAGTGGTTTTAAAAATATAAATTTGGGGGACTTAACTCCAGAGAATCAGAAAGTCTGAAAGGGGCCCAGAATCTACACTTTTGTAAGTAACTAGTTGATTTTGGAGTGGGTGGTTCTTATCCCACATTTTTAAAAAAATGGAATTCAGAGGAGACATTGCTTCAGGCTAGAACGATTTCAAGAGGTTTAACGGTATAGACAGTCTCTGAATTGTGCCTTGAAAGATGGCGGGAACAGAAGCAGGGCATCCCAGGTGAGGGGATGATGTTGTTAAGGCATAAGAAAGGATCAACGTTTTTTCTGAGGCGGGGACCCACCTGGTGTGACGGAGCACATGATTTGTAAAAAGAAAGCAAGGAGCAGGTCAAAAAGCCAAACAGAAGTGAAACTGGAGAAGACATTGAATGCCAAGCCCATCAATATGTGTACCACAGTGAGAAAGGGCTTAAAAATAAGCACATTTTATATCTTGTTTCTTTCAGATTCTATTACTAAATATGACACAAAGAAGATGGCAAGGGCTTGCTACAGCAAAAAAGGTAATGCCTATTTTTAAAATCACTACTGTTCTGAGAAGGCCCTGAAAATTCTTCATCTCATTTATCTCAAATGATGAAGAAAACAGAATACCCTTATTTTATACACAAAATACTAACAAACAGAAAACTGACTCAAACAGAAAAAACGAGAATTGTGTTTCCACTCTGTATTTTGTACTTAACTGTTGCCGCCATCATAAAAGGAATGGGGACAGGGAAACTTTTTAGATTTATAAAAAAAACAAAACAGGGGGGATGGGTGTTACAAAACATTAGTCATTCAAAAATTAATTATATGATATCCTGTTTAACATATTATAATACACAAGTATGATAGTTAACTTTTTCTAATGTAACATTTCACAAATTCATGTGTCATCCTTGAGCAAGGGCCATACTGATCCCTGTATTGTTCCAATTTTAGTATATGCACTGAAGCGAGCACTGAAGCACTAAACTATACACGTGTTATGTACATGTATACGTCCATGTTTAAGTAAGCTCTAGGCCCAATGTGGGGCTTGAACTCACGACCCCACGATTAAGAGTTGCACACTCTACTGAATGAGCCAGGCAGGGCCATCACCTACCTCACCCCCAACGAACAAACTCTTAAAACAGTTTTACACCACTGAAAAAAAAATTTAATGCATAGTTTAAAAGCTTATTCTCTTCAGCATTTAGAACTTTCAAATGAATTACATCTGGCAATCTACTAAGCCTATCTAATTTATTAGTTTACCTTTAAATAATGAGAGAGGGGTGCCTGGGTGGCTCAGTTGCTCAAGCGTCCAACTCTTGATTTTGGGTCAGGTCATGATCTCACAGTTCGTGAGTTCAAGCTCCTTGCTGGGTTCCACATTGACATTGCAGAGCCTGCTTGAGATTCTCTCTCCCTCTCTTTCCACCCCCACCATGCACATGGACGTGTGCACACACTCTCTCTCTCAAAATAAAAAAAATAATACAACAGTTTTGCTAATTTATACAAAGTCTAAGGAATAACTCTCTCCCTTTTTGATCCTTCATTTATTTCAGTCTGCCTTGCTCCGAAACAATCCATTTCTACTGTACCACATGGAAGCATTCAGAATACACAGAGCTGAAAAAACATTTTTCAGAACAGATATATTCACAGCATACTTTCTACTGATTAAGTAGCAATCAAGAATAAAGGAACTTAAAAATCTCAGATGTAGAAAATTCCGTAAGGCCTTCATCACCTAAGTCTTCAGTGTCTCATAAAACTACGTTGAAAGATGCGGTTACAAGGAATCCAAGTTTGGCATAATGGGGAAAAGGGCCAAGTTTATATAACGCAAAACACATTAGAATCTGCTAACATTCTGCAATGTAATAATGATAGAGGTTTGACTCTAAAAACATCTTTTTTAAGAAAAATATTCCTTAATTTTAGATAAAACACAAAGGGGGGTGTCACATAAAGAAAAACAGATGAGGACTTGGAACAGCTTAGTACCCCAGAATACAAAACCTGGAAAGAATCCACAGTCCCCAACTTCCTACCAAATGTCTGAAATCTACATACAATATTCTTAAGGAAGGAAACAATTTACTAAATATCTATTATACACCTGGCATTATTTTAGTCACTTAACATAAATTTGTGCCTATTTCATTCCTCACAACAGCCCTGGGTCTGTAACCCCAGAGCTGAAGGAGCAGGTGTTCACACAGTACAAGACCTGAGACAGCACCTGACTACGTAGGAATCCCAAGTCCACGCTCCGGCCGCTGCCATGGCTGCCCTGCGCCTCTCAGCAATCTCCATTTCCTTTCTGCTCACTTTACACAATTTTCTACAGTAAACTGAGATCAAGATATATGGCCATTAAACAACACAATGGTGTTAAGAAAAAAAAGTTCAATAAAAGTTCTGCACCATTATGATCTGGTTCCTGTTATAACTAGATCTCTTCTGATTAGTTTCAAGTGTGTGAAGAGAAAGTTTTGAGAGGAAATTAAAAAAAATTTTTTTAATGTTTTATTTATTTCTGAAAGAGAGAGAGAAAGAGAGAGAGAGGGAGCAGAGGAGGGTCAGAGAGAGAGAGAGACACAGAATCAGAAGCAGGCTCCAGGCTCTGAGCTAGCTGTCAGCACAGAGCCCGACGCAGGGCTCGAACCATAAACCGTGAGATCATGACCTAAGCCTAAGCTGGACTTTTAACCGACTGAGCAACCCAGGCGCCCCAAGAGGAAATGTTTTAAAAGAGCAGAAATGGTGAAGAGGAATTAGGAAAAAAATAAAATTATAACTCAAAAGAGTTTGGAGCTGGGCCAGAACTGGGGACAAAGACATCTGAACTAGCCATCCGAAAAGAAAACTAGGTAAAAACCAAAATTCTGCTCTGCTTAAAGGTAGGCAAAAGATTTGGATTCCAAATTCCCAAACCATTCTTTGTATGTTATTAATACAACTAATACTGTTCAAGTCTGGATAATATTTGTATGGATTATCTCACAAACAGATTTGGTCCATGAGAAATAAATTATATTTTTATTTTATTGAGTATATTAAGAGTTCAGATCAATGTTTTTAATCAACTTCCCAGTAAGAGAAAATGCTAATCAGATCTATGTTCTACTCAAACACAGAGGCAATGGGTTAACCACTGACCAAACAGTTACAAAACTGGCTTCCACTTAGTACAGTTAGCATTGCTTACCTTGGAACCTGTCCTTGTAAAGTATCAGTCCACTTGAAATTCTGAATATATCGTAACTTGCTTTCTTGGGTAGATTCATCCAAGGAATTTATGAACCCTACAAAAAGGTACAGCCTTTTAGTTTTAGAAGAAATATTAGGTATTCTGTTTATAAAATTGTTCAGATAATGACTTTTCCAGACACCTGCAGAAAAGACCTAGTCCCCATCCCTTTCTATACCTCACATCTTCTTCTAAGGTAGCGTAATACGAAACATGTACACATTTACTTTTTAAAATGTTAGAAGGACCAATGCCTCCCTTACAGTCTCACGTTTCTGAAACTCAAGTATACAAGAATACAGCCTAGAAGACTAAACTATTCAGATTTGTAAAAGTCTAAGAATTAAATGTGAACTTCTGCATAGTTGTTTTTCGAAAACTTTGCAGTTCCTATAAATAACTAACCTTGTAGAAGTGAAAAATAGGAATCGGCTGCGTTCTTCATCATCTCTGGATTACAGCTCAAATCAGTGAAGAGTTCAAGCAGTCGTGCTCTGGATGATCTCAAGTCACTTATGAGAGACAGAAAGAGTAAAATTAAGTCCCCTGCATTACGATGAATCTATGTTAAAGTGGATTAAAAGTTTCAATTATAAAAGCTTTAAAATATCATACACACACACGTGCACATACACACACCCTCCTCTAAGATATGACCAAGAGTACACAGGAAATAATTTAATTAGGACAAACACTGGGGGTAAGTAAAATTTCTAGTAACAATTGTTTTAAAAGCTGTACTAAAATAAACTCAGTTGAATCCAATGGGCAAATCATGGATACAATTATGATATAAAAATACATGTTTTAATTTTAAAAAACATCAAATGGGGTGCCTGGGTAGCTAAGTTGGTTAAGTATCCAGGTCAACTTCGGCCCAGGTCATGATCTCATGGTTCTTGAGTTCGAGCCCCATGTCAGGTCCTGTGATGACAGCTCAGAGCCTGGAGCCTGCTTCAGATTCTATGTCTCCGTCTCGCTCTGCCCCTTCCTGCTCTCACTTTGTCTCCCTCCCTCTCGCTCTCAAAAATAAACAAATATTAAAAAAAAGATTTTAAAAACATCAAATAAACACAAGCATTTAAGATGGGAAAAAGGAATCAAGAATCAGTAAATTAAATAGACCAGTTCACAATCCAAGTTTTTTGAAAAACAGAAATTTAACAATGTTTATGCAGTTTTAGGATTTCCTCAAAATTTCAAAACTTGACATTATATCAATATACTTTATTAAGTAGGAACCCCTATTTTTATTTCTTTTAAAGGACAATTTCTTTAAAAGTTTATTTATTTAACTTTGACAGGGGGGAACAGAGAGAGGAAGAGAGAGAGAATCCTGAGCAAGCTTCACACTCAGCATGGAGTCCAATGCAGGCCTTGATCTCACAACTGTGAGATCACGACCAGGCACCCCAAGTAGGAGACTCTATTTTTGAACTGCATTCTAGAAGCACCTGGGTGGTTCAGTAGGTTAAGTGCTCAACTCTTGGTTTCAGCTCAGGTCGTGATCTCACAGTTCATGGGTTCAAGCTCCACGCCATTTCCCTCTTGAAATTCTCTTCTCCCTTTATTATACTCATACAAAATATCCAGGCTTTCCTCTTATCTCTAAAAGTTCCTTCTACCTTTTTTTTTTTTTTTTACATGTCGCTCTGCCCCTCCCTTTTTAAGTTTTATTTATTTTGAGAGAGACACAGCCCAAGTGGGGAAGGGGCAGAGAGAGAGGGAGAGAGAATCCCAGGCAGGGCTCAAACCCACAAAACCCTAAGCTAAAACCAAGAGTAGGAAGCTTAACCAACTGAGCCACCCAGGCACCCTTGACATGTCCTCTTTCTATTCTCACCTTCAACAATGTTTACTCTTTGGCTCTCCGCTTTTCTCTTTTGAGGTCTTAACTTTATATACAGTTGGAGATCTACAACCATCAGATGCGGCTCGGTCGGGTTCCAGTCCACATCTTATTTCAGAAGGCAACTTGCTTAGTGAGGGTTCAGAAATCATAGTAAAGGGACAATGACTGAAGACATTTGTGTATAAATGACTAATGAAAGACTATACTTAAATTGTAAGCACTGAGAGACTAGAGGCTACATATCCAGAACTTTTAAGTGCCTAGGATAAAGCACATACGCAAAGTTCTTCATTGAGTAAAAGAATATTACTAGCATTTAAAATACTTTAAGATTTACAAAGGCTATAATGTAGCAGTGATATTCAGAAAAGAGTGCAGACTTGATCTTAAATGGTCTGGATAGAATGTCTGCACACTGGTATCAGCTCCATGAAAGCTTATTCCAAGAAAGCATATACCAACAACTATATACAGCTGACCTGAGATGGGATGGTTTACCTTATTAATGTGTCATTGTTGAGTTATTTAACTAGAAGCTAGGCAGGAGTAATTCCCAGACTAGGAAAAAAACTGAATTCTTAAGGCCTACTCTATACTCAAATAGTTTGCTAGCTACTTCCAAGCAGGCAGGCAATCATCTGCAACCCAACTGAGTAAAGTTACATTCACGTTAAAATTAAAGAATTTCAGAAAAATGTACCTTATAAACATCTAATTTAGGCTGTTTATTTTATAGGTGAATAATTAGACTCAAAGAAGTTAAGAGACTCGCCCAATGCTACAGATAAAACCGGTAAGCTGGGACCAACCTCTAGGAGTCTAGGATCACGGATTGGCACACTGCAACCTCTAACTTGTTTCTGTATCGCCCATAGCTTGTGTTTGAAAAAATCGACAAAGAATATGCAACAGAGGAGCCTGCCTGGCTCAGTTGGTAGAGTATGCAATTCTTGATCTCGGGGTCATGAGTTTGAGCCCTACACTGGGTAGAGAGATTATTTAAGAAAAATGATAATAAAAAAACAAAGATTTTAAAAAGAATATGCAACAGCAGCTGTATACAGGCCCCACAAAACCTAAAATGTTTACTACTTAGCACTTTACAGAAACAGTTTGATGACCTCTGATCTAGATTAATAAGCCAGTTTTCCTATCTTGTGCTCCAATTTGCTTCTTTCCATAAAAAGCAGCAACACTCTCAATTTTCCATTACTGGTACCATCAAGGTCTTGATCATGTAGGTTCTGCATTCCATGCAGCCTGAATCCTTTTCAACTTCACAGAGCAAATTAGATATGTGGCCAGTTGACTCCTCCTTTGAAATACCTCTTGCATCTCTTTCTTTTGTTCCAAACTGCTCTACTACCCCTAGGATAAAAGTCTTCCTTATAGAAATGATTTTCTCTTGTCCCTTCTCACGATCTAAATCAAGTATTAGCAAACATTTTCTATAATGAGCCTAAAAGTAAATATTTTAGGTTGTGTGGGTCATAGAGTCCCTGCTGATACTACCCCACTCTGCTGCTATAGAGGAAAGCAGCAAATACAGCCAGAGACAACATGTAAGTAAGTGGGGTGAGGGGACATGGCTGTGTTCCAATAAAACTTTATTTATAAAAATAGGCAGTGGGTCAAATCTGCAGAACAGTTTGCCAACCCATGAACTGAGGCATGTGATTTATTTAAACCCCTCAAGCTCTTTCTTCTATATGAACTCTCTAAAGCCCATTCTCGGTCATCAGGATCTCTCCCTGATCAGAACTCCATGAATCTACTATCTGACTAATTAATCAGATAGCTAATTAATTAACCAGTAGCCAATTAATCTACTAATGGCTAACTAATATCCATATACAACTTTGTGGAGTCTCTTGTACTTCTGTAATACATAACTTAACTCTTTCATTGTGATTGTTTCAGCCTCTCTGGGACTCCCTGATCCAAAATTAAGGACTGCAGGCTAGATGACTGCCAAAGTTTAAATTATCTGTGATTTAACTCTTCACACATCATTTATAAGTTTAGAAGTCGTCTCAGGACAGGGACAACGTATTACGTATTTCTGCATTGCCCATGAAACCTAAAAAGTACCTTGTATCCAAAAGTGGCTCCATCAGTAGTTATTGAGATTGACTAAAACTAACCTGCAAATTTTTGAAGCAGGAGGGCCAGCAGCTACACCATAGTAGTTAAAAGCGACAGGAGCTGTGGCTTTCAATGGGTTCCTATGAAACCAATGTGTCATTTTTTCCAGATGTTTCCTATAAACAAAAAAGGAAATGTATACAAGTTAAACACAAAACATTTAATAATGTAAACAGTATAAAAATAATTAAAGGTCTACTAAAAATATGTGTATATATTTTTAAAGTATATACACATATGAAGGATACACATATATAAAATGCTTTATTGCCAGGAATCTTGTTCTAATGTCTATTTATTGTACTCTATATTTTAGAGACAGAGAGAGAGACCACATGCAAGTGGGGGAAAGGAGGGGGAGAAAGAATCATAAGCAGGCTCCAGGCTCAGCGTGGAGCCCAACGTGGGGCTTGATCCCACAACCCTGGGATCATGACGAGCCAAAATCAAGAGTGGGACCCTCAATCAACTGAACCACCCAGGCGCTCCCTAATTATTGTAGTTTATGTTTAGATCAAGCCTGTAAAAAACCAGCACTTGTAAATCCGTCCACAGTTAACGGCCAATGTTAATATACTGGAGCAGTAATGTTTAGAGTTTAATGTGCATAGAAGTCACCTTAGCATGGGGGGAATGTGGGTCTTGTTAAAATGCTGATTCTAATTCAACAGTCTAGGTAGGACCTGAGATGCCAATGCTACTGGTCCAGGCCACCCTTTTGAATAGCCAAGTATTGGAATTGGGTTGGGTAGCTGCAGGTACGGAGGTCACAGGACTAGAACGTAATTTCCAAAACAGGTACAAATAATGACCTTTATTTGGACTGCTAAGGTTACTTAAAATAAATAGGTTTTAAATGAACTACTTCCAACACAGTATTGCTTATGCCAATGAATTAGTTATAGCACATGTTTCTGTAATACATATACTTTCCATGAAACAGCTAATAAGAATCAGTATTTACATTAAAAAACAAAACCCCACGATACTTGATCAATGACTTCTATCCTATAAAACCCAAAATATTTGAAGAACTACCTAACTAAAATGCCAACTTAAAAAAATTAGGTTCCAGGGCACCTGGGTGGCTCAGTCAGTCAAGCGTCTGACTTCAGTTCAGGGTACAATCTCGCCATTCATGGATTTGAGCCCCACATCGTGCTCTGTGGGGACAGCTCAGAGCTTCGCGCCTGCTGCAAATTCTGTGTCTCCCTCTGCCTCCGCCCCTGCTCACACTCGTCTTGCTCTCTCAAAACCAAAATAAAACATTAAAAAAAAAATTAAGTTCCACTCCTTTTTGTTTAAAACAACAACAACAAAACCCAACCAGCACATCAGTTGCCTAAAAGTCTGCGTAGATAATGCAAATACAGAAGGCGTAGCGGAACACTTAAATGTGGCAGTTAGATTCCGGGAACCAACAGGCAAGAAATTCTCATAAGGAATAATTAACTGAAAGACATTATACAATGTTGTTGGTTGGCTTTTTTTCCTGGGGAAAAATTTCCGTGGACTGTATAGTATATGAAATACCTACTTGAGCACGTCCCTTAAAATAATTTACCTATTCACGACACCACCAGATATTCAACGCACTGTATGCTCAATGAAAAAGTGAGCAAGTTCACTTAGGACTCAAAACATTTAAGAGTTCTTTTAAAAATATATACAACCCTCCAAACAACAGCCCTGTATTAACTTTATAACAGAAGTAAATTAATACACCATGTACGTGCATGTAAAGACGCAATGGCACACAATACGCTTGACTTTGAGACACCAAACTGTCTACTGATACTCTTTTCAGGCGGCCCTCCACTGCCTGGATGAAAATGTCTGCAGTTCTGGGTCTCTTGAGGAACGAAGAGGGTGAGTACTGTGTTCTGGGCCGGGACCCATCTTGCCCCTTCGGAGACCGGCCATTCCTGTTTTCAGGGACTCGGAAGGGGGCCAGCGCAGCGACACACCCACCCGCAGCTGCCACGGTGCCCTCAGAGCCGCAAGCACAACGGTCGGCTCGACGCTGCTACCTCCTCCGCCTCGGATCACCGAAAGGGGTCCCGCACTCGCGAGGCCCCGGGCCCCCAGAGGAACCTACCTGAACCCCGCCCCCCACCCCGAGCTCGGAACGCCCACTTCCTGTTTACCACCCAGCCTCTTCCTCCCCAGCCCGTCCCGCAGTCGGCGCGCGGCGGCCTTGCGCAGGCGCCAGCCCTCGGAGTCCCTCAGCCGAACAGGCATTTTTGTGGACAGCCGATGCTCTCCACCCGGGCGAGGCGGGCGGACCCCCGCGGAACAAGCGCCCGTTTAGTTTCTAAGGTCCCTGGTTGCCAGTGGGGACGCGGGCAAAGGGTTTCGGAGAGTCTGTCCTTTGATACGATTGGTTCGCGGAGCCAACATTCATTTTCTTTCTTTCGTTTCTTTCAAGGCATTAGGAGACTACTTTGGACTCGTATCCGGGAATCTATAGAGACTGTTTTACAGTGTTAAGGGAGGGGAGGTGACCCTATCGCTTGGGACTCCGGGGTCAAGCCAGGGGTAGGGGGATTACCGGGAAACGCCCATTCTCGTGACAAACTTACTGGATTTCTCGGGAGTCGGTGCAGCAGTCCTCCTGATGGGAGAAAGGCAAACGTCCGAGTCTGTCAACGAGACGGGGAGGGAGGCGGGGAGCCGGGGCTGCCGAACCAGAGCCGCGGGAAACCAGGCCTGCGCAGAGCCGGGGTCACGTGGCCCGGGCCGCCATGACAGCTACCGAGGCGGCAGTGCTCGCCGCTTAGGGGCGGAGGTGCCGCGTGTCGCGGCCCCTTCAGAACACCCCGTTCCTTAGCACTGTCCTAGCTGCTCTTCCCCAGTCTCTCCTCGTGAGCTGCAGTTCTCTTCTCCCGAGACGGAGAGAGGAGGCGGCCGAGCGTCCCACGCCGAGGAAGAACGCCTCAATAGCGATGGCGGCCCTCGGGGGAGCGGGGCGGCCTCAACCTAACTGGGGCGGGGCCTCGGGGGCGGAGCCTCGGCGGGGCGGCCGCTTCGGAGCCGCAAAGTTTGGCTGTGGCGGCAAATGGGCTTGGGCGGCTCCTCGGCGGGTGGCGGTGGTGGCCGTAGCGGTTCCATCTGGCCCTGTTAATGTCGGGGCCAGGCCCGGGGAGGATGGCGCCCTAGAGCCCGGCCTCTTTGGGGAAGGGGCGGGAGGGGACGGGGTGGGCACCGGCCATGTCGGAGGTGACCCGGAGTCTGCTGCAGCGCTGGGGCGCCAGTTTTAGGAGGGGCGCCGACTTCGACTCTTGGGGCCAGCTGGTGGAGGCGATAGACGAGTATCAGATGTGAGTGACTAACCGCAAGAGCTGGCCAGCCCGGCTCCAGTCGGCCGCCTCCCCCTTTCTTCTGTCGGTGTCTCTCATCTCCGTATCTGCGGCCAGGGCTTCCCAGGGTGGGGCCCCGCAGGCACTGGGGCTGGGATCGCCCTGGCTCCCGCGGGCTGCCCCGGAGCCGGCGGTCCGCTCGCTGGGCTTGCTCGCTCCTCTCCCCCTCCGCCGCCGCGGGGCCGGTTCCATTCAACAGGTAGCCCCTCTTTCCTGGGGCGCCCGCCCTAGCAGCCTACCTCTTCTCGTCCCCGTCCCCCGCTCCGCGGTCGGGTTCCTTTCCTCCTTTCCCCCGCCTCTCCCAGGTGGCTGCCCCTCGATCTCTCTCTCAGAATCGCTCGGGGAGGCTTGTGTGTTCTCCGCCCACGTTCCGGGGACGAGTGGCCTTGCTCGGTGCAGTGCCTTCCTCCTCCCATGTGTCGGACCGGGGGAGGGAACTGGAGGCGATCGAGGGGAGGGGGCGCCCCCGGGAGGCAGCGAGGACAGGGGGTGCCTCACCAGCCGAGGGAAGGGTCCCCTCTCGCGCCCCGTCCCCACCCCTCTTTCTGGTGAGCCGTGTTTTCACAATTCACCTCGATTCCGTTTCGGTTTCTGGGGCTGTTATTCGCTGGGCTGTGTGAGTCCCACCCACCCCCTCGCTCGGTCGCTTTGGGTGGAGTCCGCGCAGGATGTGAACCGAGGAGAGAAAAGTGAATTAATAGACCCCGCACGGGAGCCACCGCTCCCTCCTCGCGTCCCTCCTCCTCGTCCTGCGTCTGCTGTACTACTTCGTGAGTACCAGACTCTTTGATCTTTGACCCGAAGTCCGATTTCTTTCCCTTTCTGGTTTCCCCCCAAAAAGCTTCAGGGGTGTTTTTTTTTTTTTTTTAACTAAAAGACAAGATTTACGTGTATATAAAATCTTGCATATTTCTTGCACCTTTTACCGAAAATAAGAAACGCCTGCCAAAACGGTATTGTTTGCAAACCGTTGCCATTAAATTACTCCTTGGTCAAGAGCAAGTTCTTGTTTGAGGTGTTACCGAGGATGAAACCGTGTGTAAAATCTCACCCCCGACCCCCATCCCCATCCCCGTGTCTCCTGGAAAGAATACAGGATTGGGACTGGGAAACTTTAAATTCTTTTTCCTTTCTCCACAATAGTTACTTGTTTTTACCTGACCATTAAGATCATTTAAATGTGCAAATGCTTTCCCCCCCCATGGCACAGACTTGTAGCTTCAAAAAGCCCTGAAAACCTGCTCTGGGCGGTGTGGCCCTGTAATCGTCAACACCGGCATTTGGGCATTTGTTTTGCATCTGCACTTCACTTGCTCTCGCAACTACTTAGTGAGAACATTACTCTCGTTTTACAAAACCAGGAAACTGAAGCTCAGGTTAAACAGATTAATGGGTGGCGGGGGGAGTCACAAAACCAAACCGCTGAAATCTGGGTTTTTTGGTTTGGTGGTTTTTTGGGGGTTTGGTTTTTTTTTTTTTTGGATTTTGGTGTTTTGTTTTTGTTTTACTAAGTCCCACCTGCTCTACTACATAGTGCTTAAGACATTTTATTTAAAATGCTTTGTGTAATGAGCTGATTACCAGAGCACGTATCTTACTGTACCGTAGCCAGTTAGTGAGCACCTGCGTGTGCTCATTCTGCCTGTTCACGGAAATTGCATGCCCTGAAATGTAAAGCTGCCTTCACTTGTGATGTGGCGCGACCCAGCAGCAGACTTCACAATGGAAAGTGAAGAATACCATGTCCAATTGAAATCACAAAGGAAAATTGAGTATGCAAGCTGTTTAGCTGGAATTTCTAGAAACATCTCAATGAGAATAATAGCCACATGGAAATCTATTGTTGGACCTCAGTACTAAGCTTTGAACTTAATGGTTCAGAATAGTTCTCAAGTGATAGAAATAGAAGGAGTGATGATTGCCTTAACTTTTGTAAACATAGAGGCTACATAAAAAATGAGGTTGAATTTACAATTAGTACATTCAAAAGTGAAGGCGAATTGTCTTTTTTTATTTCAGTTATCTGGGAGGAAAGGCTACAGAGAAGACGACCATTTAGGGGTCACTAAATCATGTAAAAAAAAAAAAAAAAAAAAGAATGGCCAGCATATTGAGAGTGAAGAAGGAAGAGTGTAGGATGATTGGCATTTTTCTAATTCGGTAGGCAGCAAGGACTTGATAGTCGTGTAACAGCGAAATTTATGGGAGGAGGAACGTAGGGAGGGAATAAACATGTCTGCACCATCACAATGTAGGAATACAATAACTCAAGCAATTTCATCACTCAACAAGTGAGAGCTGGGGATACAAAGATGAATTCAATTGGATTCCCACCCTCAAAGCATGGGGAGTCTAATGGAGGATTCTAGAGTAACTGGGTCTTGCTATTACAGAAGAATGGAGAGTGTGCACAGTGCATGCTGTTCTCAGGAGCATGCTTCTGCCTTCGGGCTTTTGTACTTTTTCTGGAACATTCTTCTTTCATTATCTGCTTGGGGCGCTTGGTCACCTCCCTCAGGTCTTTGTTCAGGTGCTATCTTCTCAGGCCCTGTCTGGCGACTCTGTTCTCATTGGAAAGCCTGTTCCCCATCCCCACACCCTCTAGACCTCAGTCTCCCATATCCTGACCGCCCCCCGCCCCCAGTTTAATGTTTTTCCATAGTACATCTCACCATCTAAAATACAATGTATTTACATGTTTGTTTGGTTTATGGTGTCTCCCCTCTTGGCTAGAAACTCTGGGAAGGCAGAGTTGGAGCAGTTGTCTTGATCTCTGCCGTATAGTGTTTAAGTGATGCTAGGCTATTATTAAATAATTGTTTATTTGGATATTCTATATTGTATTCCTTTAATGAATGGATTCAGAAGTATGCTGTGGGAGCACCACGTTGATACTAAAGTATTGTTGGGAGATGTACACGAATTATGTCAAAACTAGAATTGCTAGCCAAACCATACATGGCCAAATAAAAGCAATTCCGTGAAGCAGGCCGGCTCTCTCGGCAATCTGGGGATACAGCGACCCCTAACTTATGGTAGAATGGTATGGACTCTCTTGCTCAGAATCCGATATTTCACAGGATCTACGCTGAGGTGTTAATCTAGCACCTGTTGCCCAATAAATACTTGTTAAATGAATGAGTTTGAAGACTGAGTAACACCTGCTGTTAATCATCTTTACTGTGCCTTACATCCGTGCCACTCAAAGTGGGCCTGCGGATGGGTGCTGGTCTACAGTAAGGAGATCAAGGAATTGAAATTTAAGATTTAGAAACTTTAGGAGCGCCTGGGCGGCTCAGTCAGTTAAGCGTCTGACTCTTGGTTTTGCTCAGGTCATGATCTCACGGTTTGTGGTTTGTGTGTTTGAGTCCCACGTCGGGCTCTGTGCTGACAGTGTGAAGCCTGATTGGGATTTACTCTCTCCCTCTCTCTCTGCCCCTCCCCTGTTCACTCTCTCCGTCTCGAAAATAAATAAATAAACTTCAAAAAAATTTTAAAAAGGATTTAGAAACTATAGCAGTTTGACATCTTCATGATAGTTTTTATTACAGTGTTAGCGTAGAACAGAATGGGGAAAGAAACTAGTCCTTCACTACAGATAGTTTGAGAAGCGCTAGTTTCTGTCGTGGATTGTTGTGAGATTTCTTTCATTCGCTTGTTTATGTGTGTATATTTTAAACTCCTGAGAACAGTGGTTTTTTTTGTTTTGTTTTTTGTTTTACCTATAGGCATGCTTGTAAGATGAGATTATTCTGAGAGAAGAATATTTGAGAGGTTTCTCACCTTTCCTAATAGAATGTCAATTCTTTCAACTCTTTTAGCTGCTCGCGTCTGATATCTAAATAAAGCATGTGGATTTTCCCTCAGTGGATGGAATCACATCTCAGTTTAACTTGAAATAGTGCAATCATACATGGATTTAGAAAATTAATTATTTGCACAGGTCTTCAAAAACGCTTTTAAATATAGTATAACATTTATACCACGAAATTCATTCATTTTACACACAGTCCAGCGAATTTTTAGTAAATTGATACAAAGTTGTACAACCATCACTACAATGAAATTTTATAACATTTCCATCACTTGACAAAGATCCTTTGTGTCCATTCGTAATCACTCCATATTCCTGCTCCAGCCTCAGGCGACCTCTGACCTAGAGTCTGTAAGGATTTGTCTTTTCTGGACGTTTCATGTAAACGGAATCATATAGAGTGTGATCTTTGGTACATGGCTTCTTTCATTTGGCATAATGGATTTGAGGCCACCCATGGTGTGGCATATGGCAGTACTTTGTTCCTTTTTACTGCCAAGTAGTGTTACGTTGTCTCCATCTACCACCTTTGTGTGTCCACTCACTAGATAAAGGACATTTGAGTTGTTTCCACTCTCTGACCATTATCAGTAATGCTGTTGTGAACATTCACAGGTAACTCTTCTTGTGCTCCTATATTTTCATTCTTTTTGGGTGGCCACCAAAGAGTGGAATTCCTAGGTGATAGAAGTTTATGTGAATTTTATGAAGGAAACTGCCATATTGTGTGGACTGGCTGTACAGTTTTATGTTTCTACCAGCAGTGTATCAGTTACCGTTTCTCTTCATTGATGGTGTTGATGGCCTGTTTTCTATTACAGCCATTCTGGTAGGCGTGTAGTGTACTTTTTAGTTTGCTTCTTGTGAACTATGAGGTCATGGCCTGAGCCGAAATAAAGAGTCGTATGTTCAACTGACTGAGCATCTCTACCTATTGAGTTTATAAGGGTTCTTTATATGTTCTAGATATAGGTCCTCTATCAGATATATGATTTACAAATATTTCCTCCCATTCTGTTGCCTAATTTTTAAAAGCAGGATTCTGTTTGAATTTAATTGTCTTGAACAGTCTTGTTCACTGACTATTAGCATTTTAGCGGGAGTTTAGAGCTACCCCCTTTCTTCTGACAATGACCTTGCCTGGCTTAACAATCACTATTAGCGTATTATATGAGAACTATTCAAATAAAGAAATTGTGCCACGCTAGAACTTCCCTGAGTTTGGGGATGTTTTGACATTGTTAAATAGAGACTATGAGCCCTAAAAGAGAACTTCATATAAGGGGTGGTCCAGCAAGAGTTAGAAACTAAGTGCGGAACAAGGACAAG
Organism: Hyaena hyaena; assembly: GCF_003009895.1. NCBI lineage: Eukaryota > Metazoa > Chordata > Mammalia > Carnivora > Hyaenidae > Hyaena > Hyaena hyaena. The sequence continues at coordinate 409,455 of NW_024081719.1, read as the reverse complement.
GATGTTGGCAATGTCTCTTTCTGTTTGTACTTTCTCTTGTATAGAATCCACCACGAGTTGGTCTGTGAATGGCATCATAGGAAAATATGGGGTTTCCACCTTTGAGGTAAAATAAATGGATGGAAACAAGTTTGATGAAATATAATAGTGGAGTGATTCCTGCCAAATGTCAATAATTGTATGTCGGAGTTTCATAGTTTATGATAAGATGCATACCTTTCATAGACTGGATAGAGACCATCAAATATAATGAACCTGACACCTGGTCTTTAAGGACATGCGTGATTACGTAGAATAAAACTCATCTAAAGCCATCTAAGACTTTTTTTTGGAATTCAGTGGACTCTCTTGCAATTGGTTTGGTAGGAAATCTAACACGTGCCACCCTTTGCATCCTGCTTCCACCCCCACGCAGAATAGTATACCATGCTTGAGAATTATAGTTTTAATTTCTTTGGCCAGTGACAAAATGTTTCACCAAAGAATCCTTTTGATTCTTTAAATCGAAAGATTTTTAAATCTGAGCTAAATATCACATAAAATTTCCCCACTGTAAACTTGTACAATTTGGTGGTTCTAGTACATTCATGGTGCTCGGCACCCATCACCACTATCTCATTTGAGAATATTTCAAACGCCATATCTGGTGTCAGTCACTCCCAAGTCCCTCCTTACCCCAGCCCCTGGCAGCCCCAGATCTGCTTTCTGTCTCTGTGGATCTATCCATTCTGGGCATTTTGTGTAAGTGATTGTGTGATTTTTTTTTTTTTCGCATCTGGCATCTTTCGTTTCACGTGATGTTTTTGAGGTTCATGCTGTAGCATGTATCAGTCTTCATTCCTCTTTGCGGCCAAATCCCACTTCTTTGAATGGATGCACCACTTTTTGTTCATCCATTCTGCAGTTGATGGGCATTTCGAGTGTTTCCAGTTTAGGCTATCGTGCATAATGTTGCCGCTGTGAACATTCACGCACAGGTCTTTTTGTGTGAGCGTGTTTTCAGTTCTTGCACTATACCTAGAATTTTGAAATTGCTGGGGGATGTATGGTAACTCTATGTTTAACTTTTGAGGAGCTGCCAAACTGTTTTCCACAGTGACTGCATCATTTTACATTCCTACCAGCACTGCACGAAGGTTCCAGATTTTCCAGACCCTTGCCAACAGCATTATTTTTCTTCTCTTTTTAGAAATTATACCCGTCCTAGTGGGTGTGAGGTGGTATCCCATGGTGCTTTTGATTTGTATTTCCCCGATGACTGACGGCAGGCTGTTTACTGGCTTATTGACCCGTTTTAGATCTTTTTTGGAAAAATGTCCAAATCCTTTTAAATTGAGCTATTTGTCTTTTTATTGTGTAGTTGTGAGAGTCCGTCAGTCAGCCCTTGTGGTCTCAGAAAGAGCTTGGGATCCTTGCTGTTGAATTTGGACTAGTGACACAGATCCGTCCTTGGCTCACCTGCTTTTCTTAAGAATGATAATCGGGCAAACAATGATTTTCATGTCTGATTGGTGCAGGATTTTCTTTTTCATGAAAAAATGTTTTGAAAAGTATAATGACTGCTGTCATTTTGTCATGGCTGTCACTTGGACTCATCTCAGCAGACTACTGATAGGCTGATGAAGCGTGTCTGGTTGGTACTGTGATTGGTGCTCACTTGAGTGTGTAAAGCAAAATCTAGACAACTGCTTATCGGCCTGTTATAGAAGAAATTCAGACATACTACTGAAGAAAGTTGGATTAGATGCCATTTGAGATTCCTTCCAGCTCTAAGATTTGGTTTTTATTACCTAGAGCTGAGATTTGTCCCAGAGAAATGGTATGAAAAATATTATATCTCATTATCATTGTCATTATGTCCAGAGTTTGATTCTAAAGATAATGTAGGTTTATACTTTGAAAACACAGCAAATCATTATTGTACTTCATTGTCTGTTTTTTAAATTTTTTAAGTGTATTTATTTTGAGAGAGACAGCACAAAGAGGGTGGGGAGGTACAGAGAGGGACAGAGGACCTGAAGCTGGCTCAGTGCCAAGAGCAGAGAGCCCGACCGGGGTCGAGCTCACAAACCGCCAGGTCAGGACCTGAGCAGAGAGAAGTCAGATGCTTAACTGGCTGAGCCACCCAAGAACCCCCATTGTCTGTTTTTTATTTTTTATTTTTTAATTTATTTTTAATGTTTGTTTATTTTTGAGAGAGAGAGAGAGAGAGAGAGAGAGAGAGAGTGTGTGTGTGTGTGTGAGAGAGAGAGAGAGAGAGAGAGAGAGAGCGAGCGAGCTGGGGAAGGACAGAGAGAGAGGGAGACACAGAATCTGAAGCAGGCTTCAGGCTCTGAGCTGTCAGCACAGACCCCAACATGGGGCTTGAACTCATGAACTGTGAGATCATGGCCAGAGCCAGAGCCAGAGCCAGAGCGGGAGGCTTAACCAACTGAGCCACCCAGGTGCCCCATTGTCTTTTTTAAAAGATTTAAATGATTTCACCTTGTTGCACTTGAGATAGTTTGCTTTCGTTCAATTCTAAAGAATATTTATTTTTCTTCTTACAGATTAGCAAGACATCTACAAAAAGAGGCCCAAGCTCAACACAATAATTCTGAATTCACAGAAGAACAAAAGGTACCATAAAATAATCTCCGCATATACCAAATGAAAAGGATTCTGTCTTTCAAATCCATTAAGCCAAACAAACAAAAGAAACTGCTATACTTAAGTACAAAGAATGGCACTGAGTTTGCTTTCGGGAACATGAAATGATCACTGAGAGATAACACTTGATTTACTACTTTGTGACTTTCTCACTTGATGAATTTCTACACTCAAGGCCATTTAAGACTTTAGCTTTAGTGGAGATGGGCTACACTCTGGTTGTGAGAGGGGTAGATTCCAGAGACTGAATTTTGTTTGGGAGTAGTTACATCCAACTTCAATACTTAATTAACCCTGAATTTTCCTAACTCCTTCTTCCATCCTCTCAAACACAAAGCCAAAAAACAAAAACAAAAACAACAAAAAAGCCTTCCCCAAAAGCCGCCGTTGAAAAATATTAGTTCAAGTCAAAAATTTGGCATAAAAGTCCATCAGCCAAATAACTGCATAAGGTTGCAAAATGTTCCCATGGTGCTCTTTCTCCTTGAATTAAAATTTTAATGTGACAAGTTGATTCCCTGGATTGTTACGTTGTAAAAAACAGGATACTTTCAGAAGCTTTACTTTAAGAGAGTGAGAAGAGGGGTGCCTGGGTGGCTCAGCTGGAGGAGTGTCTGACTTCTTGTCAGGTCATGATCTCACAATTTGTGGGTTCGAGCCTCCATCAGGCTCTGTGCTGACAGCTCAGAGCCTAGAGCCTGCTTCCAATTTTGTATCTCTCTCTCTCTTTCTCTCTCTCCCTCCCTCCCTTCCTCCCTCTGCCTCTCTTCGGCTCATGCTCTGTCTCTCTCTCTCTCTGTCTCTCTGTCTCTCTCTCTCTCACAAAAATAAGTAAACATTAAAAAAAATTTTTTTTAAAAAGAGTGAGAAGGGAAGAAATGATTCCTATTTTTTCCTGGCTCAGAGTATCTACTGTTAAAGTCAAATTTTAATCTTGTAGATAATGAAAAAAATTACTGTGTCAGTTTTTGCCTCCTATCTTAAGAAAAGATGTAAAAAAAAAAAACTACAGTGACTTAATTTGTTTTTATTAATCCTTTTTTTGTACTTTTTTTTGTACAAAGGGTGGGAGTGGTTTTTGCACGAGTTTTAACTAAGCCTGAGCAAATTTATCTCAGTCCTTTTGCGTACATTCATTTGACTCTTGTTTATAGGAGTTTGAACGGAAAAAAACCCCAAAGATGAGGGTTAACTATGTTTCTTACACGAGTTCGTACATTTGCATTTTTTAAATATTTAGGAGCTACATTATCTAATGTGCTTTTTTTTTTTTTTTTTTTTTTTTTTTTAGGAGAGAGAGAGAGAGACAGCGTGAGCAGGGGAGGGTCAGAGAGAGAGGGAGTCACAGACTGAAACAGGCTCCAGGCTCTGAGCTGGCAGTCAGCACAGAGCCCGACGCGGGGCTCGAACCCACGAACCGCGAGATCATGACCCAAGCGAAAGTCGGACGCTTAACCGACTAAGCCACCCAGGCGCCCCTCTAATGTGCTTTTTTAAAAAATTTATTTAAAAAGGAAAACACAGTACTACAATTTACAGATGTGGTTTTTCTTTTTTCCTTTACGGTTGTTAACATATGCAGTAGATGAAGGAAACTGAGTATTTGAGTCCAGCAGAATGATTACCAGAGGAAACGATGGGTTTGCTTGAGGAAAGGAACAAAGACTATTTATGTGCTTTACTACTCCTGTAAGATTTGCGAACTCTAGGAATGATTAGCTGGCAGCACAAAACCTAGAGACAAAACACCTTAATTTTGAAACAGAATCTCGAAGATCTGAGTGTTTAAATTAGCAGCTGACAAAGTGTGTTACAAATAGGGGCACAAATGAAAGCTGAGGGAATTTTTGTGAAAATTTAATGATTCCTGCACTGGAATCACCTGTGTGCCGTGAGCTACGCACATGCTGTGTCTCCAACACCTGTTGCTTAGATCTAGGACCTGTGAGCGAGGTGACCTCAGATATAAAATGAGTTGACCTGAAACAAAGCAAATTATTTTTTAAATGCCGTCAAGAAATGAGCTTTGTCATACAGCAGTAATTAGACTAATTCAAAAAAATAACCTTTTTCTTAATTTTCCTTAAGGCTGAGCTGATGTTTGATTATGTTCTTTATTCTTTAATTTATAGCTGTTCCTCAGTAGCCCCCAATGCTGTCTTTTCCAATTTCCGCAGACCCACAGATATATGCTCCCTAAGGCCTGGGAGGCAGCATGACCTTGAGGAAAAGCCTGAGGCCTTGAGTTGGAAGACTTTGGTCTTGAATTCCAGCTCCCATCCCTGGGCCTTAATTTCCTTAAGTATGAAATGAGGGATTAGATAACCCTAAATGATCTGAAAAGAAGCCCCTAAATCTTCTAATGGCTTCTGCCTTTGAAGTTTCCTTACCTCCTCCTCTTCTGGAGGCTTGATGTCTAAGGTACTTGTTATTTATAATATCTGCCTAGGAGGCATTTGTGGCTTCGGGTTAGGACTCCAGAGAGAGCGTGGGCCCTTGAATCACTCTGTACTGCATTAGGAGCATAGGGCAAGTCATATGCATTTACAAATGTAATTTTCTTTAAAAGTACGGGTGAAACATTCACAGTGGACCAAAACCCTCACAGTGACATATATGCCATCTTATCTTCGAATGTCACGGAAGGAAAGAGTTAGAAGCTCCAAGGTAACGATTAGGAAACCAAGCTTTTCCAGACACGATCTGGGGAACACTGACTAGCTCTAAAAAATTAATAGATGTTACTTGAACAGAGAGTTTGTGACTTGTCAGGGCTTTTAATATGCTAATGTGTGTGTTGGAGTTTTAAAGGCTTTGGGTAATGGAGTGTTTCTCAAGTTGTTTGCTTTTGGGAGGCCCCTTCCTCCCTCTATAGAACACCTCACTGGGTCTAGTGTTCCCAAGAACATGTTACCGGAGATTTCGAAACCAACCTTTAGGTGTGCAAAATGAATTGAATGCCATGCCTGGCACTTAGACCAAAGGAGAAGAAACCCCATTGTGTTTGCCTCAAAAGAGAAAAATGCAGAGTATATACGTCATGTTAGTCTAAGCAGAATTGTTCTTCGTGTTTTCTTTTTTGAATTATATCATTTATGCTTTTACTATTCTCAGTATTTTTCTAGCAGTGACAAATCTTAGAATTATGCTAACCCTGGATTTTGAAAGATTAGTTTTTAAAAAGCAACATTTCTTTATGAAGCTTTTTACTATCTCATAATAAGCTTTGAAAAATATTTGATCAGTAAATGCTTTGTTGGATCTTAGGTTGTTGATATTATTTCATATATAATTAAGATCAGAGAGATCCTAATTTTTAAAAAAAATTTTCAATGTTTATTATTTTTGAGAGAGAGAGAAAGAATAGGGAAGAGACAGAGAAAGAGGGAGACACAGAATCCGAAGCAGGCTCCAGGCTCTGAGCTGTCAGCACAGAGCCTGACGTGGGGCTCAAACCCATAGACTAGACTGCGAAATCATGACCTGAGCCGAAGTCGGACACTTAACTGACTGAGCTACCCAGGTGCCCTGAGAAATCAAATTTTTGAGAAAATATCTTCACAATATTTTATTTCTTTTAAGTTTTTTTATTTTGAGGGAGAGAGAGAATGAGTACAGGATGGGCAGAGACAGGTGACACAGAATCCGAAGCAGACTCCGTGCCGTCAGCAGAGAGCCCGATGCAGGGCTCAGACTCACGAACTGTGAGATCATGACCTGAGCTTACATTGGACACTTAACTGACTGAGCCACCCAGGCGCCCCCACAATATTTATTTTAAATCTAAACTCTAAAGCAGAACCACTGATCCCTTTAAACTTTATTAATGGATGATTAAAAAAAAATCTTCCTATGGATTTGCTATTACAATATTCTCAACGATATCTGGTGGAAAATAAGGTTTGTGATTCTTATTTGATCCTCCCTCGTGATTAGTTGACTTAGCTTTCATTTCAATTCTCCATAGTTTTGTCATTATAACAACTGAGTTTAGTAGCCAAAGAATAGCTGCCAAAAACTTTCGTTCTGTTAAATTCCCTACTTTGTGTAGTAGATGTTCTTGTGTAAGTTTCTGGACGGAGGAGAACATCCTGTCTCATGATGCTTAGAAAGGTTTTCCCTGTTTTGAATCAAATTTGGTGGTAATGAGAATTCCAGTGCTATATACTTGTTTTATATTTTATAGGTTCCCCCCTTTCCACTGACTTCCTGCTTTCCCCTCTGTCTCCCACCCCTGCCTCCCCCCCCTGCACCTAGAGAGTAGCTGACTGGCTGTTTAAATAAAAAGTTATATCTGGATTGAGACTGTTACTTTTTATGCATTTTGTAAACTTTGTTTTCCTTATATAAGTTACCATTTTCACAAAATTAAAATGTAGCTCTTTGTCTATTTTTAGTCCATCTTTTCCTTAACAGTTCTTTTAGAGTTGTTAATTTCCCTACCAATGACCGAATAAAATAGCCAATGTTCTGAAAATGAGAACATTTTCCATTGCTATACCATATTAGGTATGAGCAGTTAATTTGAACGAGGTGCTAATAATTTAAATCTTTCCAAAAGTAGTTCTTCATTTACCTTCAGTGCTTAGTCTTAATGTACATTAATTAATAGTATTTCTGCTTGGACACAAGTGACCTTGTGCCGCCTAATCATTTTTCCTAACCATTTGTTTCTAAGAAAGCTGAAACAGTTACAGTAGCAAGCACTTGATTTTGACATCAGTAAACGTTACATGTTTTAAAAGTCATTGCTGCAGCTGAAAATGATAGTGTTTCGCTCCCTTTTTAATACTGATGTTGGGTGTGGTCCCTTAAAGTAGTTATGAATAATGCTCATTGGTATTTTGCCATAGCTCAGTAGGTTCTGTGTACAAAGCCACTGCTTCTGCTTAACTTGAAGAAATGTTTAAATTTAAAGTAAGTTATTAGTGGGATCATAGTTGTTAAACAGCATTTTACCTTAAATGTTAACTTCCTCAATTCAGATGGATTTTACAATAGAGAAAGGGAGTCAACTAATATTTTTAAAGACTTGCTTGTTGATACATCTCGCTTACTACAAAATCCTTTTTAAAAAGTATTTTTAGGGGTGCCTGGGTGGCTTAGTTGGTTAAGCGTCTGACTTTCGCTTAGATCATGATCTCGCGGTTCGTGGGTTCGAGCCCCACATCGGGCTCTGTGCTGACTGCCAGCTCAGAGCCTGGAGCCTATTTCAGAGTCTGTGACTCCCTCTCTCTCTGACCCTCCCCTGCTCACGATGTCTCTCTCTCTCCTAGAAATAAATAAAACATTTAAAAAAAAATAAAAAATAGGGGCGCCTGGGTGGCTTAGTCGGTGAAGCGTCCGACTTTCGCTTGGGTCGTGATCTTGCGGTTCTGGGTTCGAGCCCCGCGTCGGGCTCTATGCTGCCAGCTCAGAGCCTGGAGCCTGTTTCAGTCTGTGACTCCCTCTCTCTCTGACCCTCCCCTGCTCACACTGTCTCTCTCTCTCCTAGAAATAAATAAAAAACATTACAAAAATAAAAAGCATTTTTAATAGAACCTAAGCATATGACCAAATTAAAATAAGTATATGGCTTTGTTGGATGTGTTACTGTTGTGTGAGTATTCAATAGCTGTTAGCCATTACTATCTTATTTTCTTATATATATGCATATATGTGTATATGTATATATATATTTTAAAATCACCTACTAGTTTTGTCAGTTGAATGTTATGTTTGAACATTTATTTGGGGATATTAATATTTTATGTAGAAAAAACTTTTGCTGGTTCATATGCAGTAGCTATTTGAGAGAATAAATCTATGAGTTATCTGGAGTCCTTTTGCAGTTACTATATTTACTTTAAATGTAAAATTTCAGAATAAAATTGGGTACTTTCTAAACTGAGCTAGTGGGATTAAAAGGAAGGTTTAAAGATTGTGGAGACAGTTAAATAGTGTTCCTTGTTCCTTGGCCAAGGGTCCTATCTCGCCTAGTAGTGGTTCGAGTCGCTCTACCAGCTCATTATTGTTGCTAAGATCATTGCACAGAGCCCACTAGCCTAAGTGCCAGGGGCCAGCACAATACTCATTATACCTCTTTGCTCCTCATTTATCTTAGAAAGAAAGTGACCAAAGAGAAAACCACAAAATCAAATTTGCTAAATTTTTGCAAGTGATCAGTACATGTAGAAAAACATATCATTTTTTCCCCCAACAGTATTTCATTCTGAAGGCAGTACACATATTGTATGAAAATACTTGACTTCCACGGTCTGGATTTATTCCTAATGAAAACAAAATAAATGCCTTTTTTAGGAAGGACTTAAAAATGTCAACAGGCATAATTCAGCTGTCCGCTCTTGTAGGTGTTTCTTCTGTGGGTCTTCTCATTGTCATTACCACCCTAGTCATTCACGTTCTTGTTCTGATGACCATTTACCTGGACAACTGAGGTAACTCGATTGCTATGACCTTTAGTCTTTTCCCTTTTCCACCCCAGCCTATGGGGACTGTACTCATAAGTCTTCTTAAAAAGGCAGGTCTGATGGTCATTCTCTTCAAAAGCCTCTGTGTGATTTACTGCTAAAGTAATAACAGGTTCCTCTGAGTCATTGAAGGTCCTCTTCCGAATGACCACCCCCGTACCCCCGCCACCCCCCCACCCAGGACACACACATTTTCAAACCTATATCCCTCTGCTTTCACTTTGAGACTTTAGACAACTGAATTGTGACAATTTTCTCAACTCTTCAGTTTTAAACACCTTCCCAGGTTTGATTTCTATCACAGATTCTGGCATTATTTCTTCAGAACATGCGTAATGGCTTACTTTCCTGTGCTTGTAAGAATTAAGTGTCTCTTCTTTTTTTTTTTTTTTTTTAATTTAATTTTTTTTTTTTTTTTTTTTTTTNAGAGGGAGACACAGAATCTGAAGCAGGCTCCAGGCTCTGAGCTGGCAGTCAGCACAGAGCCCGACGCGGGGCTCGAACCCACGAACCGCGAGATCATGACCTAAGCGAAAGTCAGACGCTTAACCGACTAAGCCACCCAGGCGCCCCTTAAGTGTCTCTTCTTAATATTACAGTGATTTTGTGGTAACTCCTCTCACATAATAGACTTTGAGCTTATTAACAGCAAGGACTGTACCCTATCATTTCTGCTCATCTTCTAGCTCATCTAAAACAGACCTGAATACACAACTAGCCACCATGCATCCCCAGTATTGATTTTGCTTGGTATTATCTATATATTTAATTAGACAAGTCAAGACTGGACTTAAGACAAAATTAAATCATACCATTTTGCTAACTTTCAGGTATTTTTAGTTTTAAATCTTTTCATGACTTTCAGGCTTAATAGACAAGAAGAGAAGGCAAAGCTGGGGAGGGAAGAAGTTGGAATTCTTTTCATTGCCCTTTAAATAAATCTAAAGCTGTCATCAAAGCAAACTGGATTTTAAATTGGTCAGAGCTGGAACGCCTGGGTGGCTCAGTCGGTTAAGTGTCCGACTTTCGCTTAGGTCATGATCTCACAGTTCAAGAGTTTGAGCTCCGTGTCAGGCTCTGTGCTGACAGCTCAGAGCCTGGAGCCTGCTTCAGATTCTGTGTCTCCCTCTCTCTCTCTGACCCTCCCCTGCTCACGCTGCCTCTCTCTCTGTCTCTCTCTCAGAAATAAATAAAACATTTAAAAAAAAATTAAATAGGTCAGAGTACAGATAGGTCTGGAGAGAATATATATTCCCTTTCTCTCTTAACCTAGCCCTTTGCCTCCTATTTTTCTTCTGTAAAATCTGTAAGATGCTAAAAAGAAATAGAATTTAACTTAAAAATATTATAGATCATTTACCAACAAAAATTAACTCCATGATTTTGACAACAACAGTTACAGCGTATTTGGTATTTATGGCTTTTTTCTTTTTCCTACAGAAAACCATAGGCAAAATTGCAACATGCTTGGAATTACGAAGTGCAGCTTTACAGGTAAACAACTTTTTTTTTCCCCTTCCTAATGTAAGAGAAAATTATTCTGAACTGTTCTTATAAACATTAGGCATTAAATCTAAAAGCAGTATTGTCTCAGAAAAGATTTATAGCAATAGGAATTCATGGCTTAAACTCCTATTAAAAGATTTCATATTTAATAAGTTGTAGAGAAAAGATGTAGCTTCCGCTTCTTGCAATTTTTAGCCTGAATGTTCCAAAATACGAAAACAAACAAAAACCCATTTGGGACTTTTCATTTTCTACTTTGAAAGCAAGAAATGGATTCATTTATTTTGTCTACTTTTTGAATCTTTAGTTCTTGCCATTTAAAAGACATAGGGTGTAGTGAAATCTTCATAATAAAAGATGTAATATGCATGTTTTAAATTCAGTCCACACAGTCTCAAGAAGAATTTAAACTGGAGGACCTGAAGAAGCTAGAACCAAGTAAGTTTTACTTTATATTTTTGATGGTACTCCTTTAGAAAAATATTTATTCTGTTATAGATACTGAGCTTATTTAGCATAAGGGTATCTGGGTGGCTCAGTTGAGCCTATGACTCTTGATTTTGGCCCAAGTCATGATCCCAGGATCGTGGAATGGAGCTTCACGTTGAGTGTGGAGCCTGCTTAAGATTCTCTCTCTCTCTCTTTTTCTCTCTCTCTCTCCATCTGTTTCCCCCTCTCTCCCCCCCCACTCGTTCATTCTGTCTCCCTAAAAAATTAAAATAAAAAATAGAGATTAGTTAGCATAGATGCTTATTCATTTCATTAGTATCTAGTCCTATGTGATTTTTTTGTGCTTTTATAAGTCCTATAATGTTTTAGAAATGTTTAAAATAAGTTATTAGTGGAATTGTAGTTGTTAACACTTTAGCTTAAATGCTAACCGCCTCCATTCAGGTGGATTTTATTGTAGAGAAAGGAAGGGAGTCAACTACTATTTTTAAAGACTTACTTGTTGATACATCTCACTTACAACAAAATCCTTTTTAAAGAGCATTTTTAAAAGAGCATCCAGTATATAGCCAAATGGTAGGAAAGTAAGTGTATTGTTTTGTGGCTATGTTACTGCTGTATGTGTAGAATACATCGATGTGTAGGACAAGTTACTTGATCTCTATTCCATTTACACGGCTATCAAATGATTTACCTAACTCCGGGTTAGACTGAGGATTAACCGTAAAGGTTACAGGAATTGTTACTCTGTTCGCCATTATAGCCTATGAATAGTTATTTGAGTTGAGGTACCTCATCAGTATGTTTTAGCCTTTGTTTTGTTTTAACCACTTCAGTGACTGTAAGTACTTGGTGGCGCTAACAGTGGAGTTTCCTGGAGAGGATAAAGGTACAGCCCTTGAGGCCCATTTCTACTACCTGTCCTTGAAAACCACACTGCAATCAGCCGGGCTGTTGCCGAGCTCTGCAGAGTAGTTCCTTGTTCCCATTTTCCTTAACCTTCTCGAAAGCTTTTTTGAAGTAAACGTTCATAGGTTTTGGTGGTCAGGGTGTGCCAGATAAGATTTCCTTGTTGGTGCAAATGAACGTTCCCTCGGAGGACATGTTTGTAATACAGGCAAAGACACAGCTATCAACTATCACCACAGTTCACTTTAGAACATTTCCGTCGCCCCGGAAGGAAACCCCCTCCCCGTTAGCACACGCCTGCCTCTCCCGCTCCTTGATTTCCGGTCCTAGGCAACCGTTAATCCACTTTCTGTGTTTGTGAATTTGTGTGTTCTGGACATTTTGCATAAATGCAGTCATACCATATATGGTTATGTATTAGATTATTTTAAGAAAAGCACATTGATAGCTTTTTAAAAAGATTACAATGGGGGTGATTAGGTGGCTCAGTCAGCTGGGCATCCGACTTAAGCTCAGGTTATGATCTCACGGTTTGTGGGTTTGAGCCACGCATCAGGCTCTACACTAACTGTGTGGAGCCTGCTTCAGATTCTCTGTCTCCCGCTCTGTCCCTCTCTGTCCCTCTCTGCCCCCCCCCCCACAAAACTAAACATATAAAAAATTAATATAATGGTTCCAAAGAAGATTATAATGTTCTATTTTTTTAATGATAAAAATTATTAGGATTTTGACATTCTATTTAGTCACTGTTTTCCATTAGTTTTTGGTTGTTTTTTCAGTTTGTTTCCAAATAAAATTTTAGAATCTTACAGATTTCTCCTGTTCCCTATAGGATCTTTCCTTTCTGAAAGTTACCATTTTTTAGAGTATCAGCTATGGACCAAACACTCAAATAAGTCCACTCAGCTGTGTTTTGCTGATGCTTGCCCATGACCTTACAGTATGTAAATGTGAGAACTGGGTTTTGACCAGGTTTCTAAGTGACTCCAAAGCCTACGTTCCTTCTACTATATTGAGTTAATATCTGTAGTGGTGTACAGTATTGACATCAGTCCTAAACAGCATGGTTTTCCAGTTCAAGCTCCTGAAGACTGTTGACCCCTGTATGAGGAGAAGATGGGACTAAAATCTGCATTAATCTTTTATGTCTTCTTTTGTTGTTGTTTTGTCTGCTGCTTATTTTTTTAGGATTAGGGATAGGAATGGAAAGCAAAGATAGTACTATTGGGGTTTATTTTGTTATACTTTGAATGTATATAGTGCATGTAGATTTCTCCCTTCTTGGTACTTAATTTAGGTGATTTTAATTTGCTGTTGCCTCTTCAAGGAATGTAAATGTATATGTTGTATCTCAGGGTATGCTCTGTAATTTTGCATTTATCAAAGCGAGGCATTAGTTATGAGTTAGTTACTTGGTCAGAATGAAACATTTTCTACAAATTGGTATTTGAGTATATTCCAGACGGAGTCAAGCTAGCCTCTGCACCTTCTAAGGCCAGAAGGAAAGAAAAATTAATATGTGGAACTTGGTTTTATTCTGCTACTGTGTTTTTGCTTCAAGGTTTTAAAAGAGATCTCTTAATAGTCTTGTCTGAAATTCTTACTACAACTAAGATCTTAAAAGTACTATTTATTACATTTTCTTATGTTAGTCCTTGGTAATCGACTACTTATTACTGAAACCTCTCCACCCCCCCAACCCCCACCACCCTGTACTTCCATTGATTGATCCTACAAGGCCCCAGAGTAATCTCACCTTTCTCTGGAAGCTTTTTCTCCCTAATTAAGCTCTACCTCCTGTCTTTTTTTTTTTTTTAATGAGTTTATATATTTATTTTGAGAGAGACACAGACACTGTGAGCAGGGAAGGGTCAGAGAGAAAGAGAGAATCCCACACAGGCTCCGCTTGGTCAGCATAGATCCCAGCGCGGGGCTCAAACCCACAAGACCGTGAGATCATGACCTGAGTTGAAACAGAGAGTTGGACGCTTCACCAACTAAGCTACCCAGATGCCCCTTCCTTCTGCCTTTTATAGGAGCATTTTTTATTATTCATTATCGTAGTCCGCCCTGTATGCTTCTCACTTAAATTCATTTCTCCCCTCACGGAGATTGCAAATAACCTTTGTATTTTCCCTACAGAGCACAATTCAATGCTCTGAGTATCATACAAACTTGGCACATTTTTTTTAACATTTATTCATTTTTGAGAGAGCGCGCGAGTGCGAGTAGTGGAGGGGAAGAGAGAGAGGGAGACACAGAATCCTAAGCAGACTCCAGGCTCTGAGCTGACAGCTCAACCCACTACACAGGGCTCGAATTCACAAGTGGTGAGATCACAACCTGAGCCGAAGTCGGACGCTTAACCGACTGAGCCCACCCAGGTACCCCTTAACTTGGCACATTTTTAAGTTCAATAGGGTTGAATGTCTTCAGGGAATCTTCTCCTGTAATTTTAAACATAACCTTTCAGGGGCGCCTGGGTGGCTCAGTCGGTTGAGAGCCCGACTTCAGCTCAGGTCATGATCTCACGGTTTGTGGGTTCAAGCCCCATGTCGGGCTCTGTGCTGACAGCTCAGAGCCTGGAGCCTGCTTTGGATCCTGTGTCTCCCTCTCTCTCTACCCCTTCCCTGCTCATGCTCTGTCTTTCTCTATATCAAAAATAAAAACCAAAAAAAAAATTAAAAAAAAATAAAACATAACTTTTCAGATGGGGAGGTAGCACCTGTTCATTTTGTCCCCCAGAAAAATGAAACGAATTAGGCACAGAAGCAGAACACATTTTGATAATTGCATGTCTGTCATCTTCAGAGTGTCACCTTGCAGAGGGTGGCAGGCCAGGCTATGTGACAGTGGGCTAGGAGTACCAGATGTTTACCAGCACAGGTGTGCCACCAGATGCCAGCCATGATGGACCCCGTGCTCGCCTCTAACTTCCAGGAAATTATAAACCATGTCTCTTCTCCAAATCTTCCTAAAGTACCAGCAAAAGTATTGGTGGGAGAAAAATCCTATGTAAAGTTTTATTGGTGGGAGAAAAATCCTATGTAAAGTTTAAGTTGAGCCCTATTTTATTTATTTTTAAAATTTTTTTAACGTTAATTTTTGAGAGACAGAGCATGAGCAGAGAATGGGCAGAGAGAGAGGGAGACACAGGATCCGAAGCAGGCTCCAGGCTCCAGGCTCCGAGCTGTCAGCACAGAGCCCGACGCGGGCCTCGAACCCACAGACTGCGAGACCATGACCCGAGCCAAAGTTGGATGCTTAACTGACTGAGCCACCCAGGTGCCCCTGTTGAGCCCTATTTTAAAAAGGCATTAGAATCTCTGTTGTTCCATTGTTGGTGAAAATAGAAACCTATCCTACAATTATAGAAAATGAGAAAAGATCTGTTATTTTTCTTACAAAATTACTCATATAATTAAATATCTAATCATTTCCTTTTCAAAGCAGTGGTGTACCTAAGAGAAGAAATACTGTTCCGTGCTTGTATTGTAATACAAACACAAGATACTTTTAGTAACTGATATCATTTTCAACTTCTTTATTAATTTTTTTACATATGTTGTAAGGGTTGATTTTCCCCTTTTTATAATAAAAATGTCATTTCTGTGGTTTCATTTCTTTTTTATTTTTGTGGGGGAGAGAGCAAGTGCACATGCGTGGGAGCAGGGGAGGGGAGAGAGAGAACCTTAAGTAGATTCCACACCTACCATGGAGCCTGATGTGGGGCTCAATCCCACAACCATGAGATCATGACCTGAGCTGAAATTAAGAGTCAGACACTTAACCGACTGAGCCCCCCAGTGCTCTCATTTCTGATATGAATGACACATGGTCATCTTTCTCACCCACTTCCCTATTCTTAGTATTTAGCACAATACTGTGATATTTGAGTTCAATTCATAGTTTGTTCACAATGAGCAGTTGGTTTAGAAAAGATGTTTTTGTAATTGTAAAAACCATGCTTTTCAGTGAGACCTGAAATATGAAATACTCTCTTCTAGCTAGCTGACTGTGGGAAAACTATGGAGAGGATAAATTACCATATAATAATGGGGGCTTATCCTTCTATGGGATTTAAGATTTCCCATGCAGTTTCATATATATTCATTCTGTCAGCAGTCTGTGAAGGAAGTAGTATTCCCATTTTAGAATTGGGGAACCTGAGAGAGTAGCTACATGAATGACACAGCGACAGTTGACATAGTGATAGGGCTAAGCTCTGATTTCAGATCCTGTGCCTCTTCCCCCTTGCCTGTCAGACTTCACTTATGTAGCCTGTTTTCTTCCTTGAACCAGCCAAGCAAGGGCCTACCTCAGAGCCTTTGTGACTGCTCTAGCCTGTTGGGCTTTTTTAAAGATTTTATTTCTAAGTAATCTCTCTTCCCCACGTGGGGCTTGAACTCACAACCCCGAGACTGACAATTGCACACACCACTCACTGAGCTAGCCAGGCACCCCTCTAGCCTGTTTCTTATACTTGGAAAGCCCTTCCCCTGGTGCTACTTCTGGACGGTTCTTCTCATTCCAGGTTATGGCTCACATGCCTTCCAACAAGTTAGTTTTGAAAGGCCTGCCCTCTCCACCGTAGCTGAAGTCCACTCTGTACTCCATTTACACACTCGTCCTGGCTGTGTCTTTTCTAACACTAATCACAGTCTAACATTGTCTTGTTAATTTGTTTACTTACTGTCCGCTTCTGACTAGAGTCTCAGAGCCATAGATGAGATCAGTAACCCTCTGACTTGATCCCTGCCGTTCCTTTAGCACCTAAGAACTCACCGGAACATTGTGGGCACTTGGTGCACGTTTGTTGAAAAGAAGAGAGAGGAAAGATGAGGGTAAGAGCCGGGGGGGAGAGAGAGAATAAAAATGAATGAGAAGGTAGCCGCAAGTCCCAGGCCTCTCTCTCACGGAAGGACTCGGTAAGAGTGCACAGAGAAGTCCAGTAAACACCCGACTGCTGTTGGAGTAAGTCAGATGATCATTACCTGTGCCCTGGAGTTTCCTACTTTGGGATGATGGTATTTATGCCACAGGTATTCTGTCCGTAGACTACAGCACTCCAGAACAAGGCCGAATAACTTGAGTACAATAGGAATTTTTGGAGTACTCAGTATCGCCATTACTTCGCCTTCATATAATCTCAGGTGGTTACCGAAAACCCACAGCGCCAGCTAGGAAGCACCAATTACAGACTTACTGTACCCCTGTAAGGTATCCGTAGTTCTAGTGCTTTTCTAAATGCAGGCGGAATTCCAGAATATCTCTCTTTAAGTTTACATACCAGAATGTAATCATCGACCACATAAGAACACAGAAGGTGGTGGGCGCCATGTTATTGAAAGACTTCTCTTGAGGATAGATCCTTCTTTGTGTCTGTCTGTAGGTACATATGTGTATGTCTGTAGTAAGCTATAAGTGGCATGTGGAAATCATAACCAGTTTTATCCAGTTTTGCCAGTTTTATGGAGTTGAGGGGAAATCTACTTAGCACATAGACCAAAATGATCTCATGTACCTCTAATTGGTTATCTTTGACACTAGTCTTTTAACTGAAGTACTCCAGGGAGGGGGTCTTCTCTTTCTCAACTGTCCTATATGTCTCACCTAGGATCTTGTACAAGGAGCTATTTTGGAGTTCATTTTCCCTGAGGGCTCTGAGATTCTGGAACTTATTCTCCTTAGAGATCTGACAAAGTACTGGTACCTGGCGTGTATTCTATGTTTTCATTTTGATGAGACCTTCAGTGTTGCGTTGTGGCTCTGAATGATTCTAAAATTGAGATTTTTTTTTTAAGGTATTAACATGCATAGTAAAATGGATTAAAAAATCCCAGTGACTCCCCAGTGAGTCACGTCGCCCATGCTCCATGCGAAAGCAGTTAGGGACTCTGGGCCCATGGCCATAATAGGGATTGATCACAGAGGCCCCCTCTGCTTCATTTCCAATAAAGCTTTTCGTTCTGATTCATGGGAGAATTAATGTACCTTTCTCTCTGTTTTTATTCTAGTCCTCAAGAATATTCTTACATATAACAAAGAATTCCCATTTGATGTTCAGCCTGTCCCCTTAAGGTAAAATAAAGAAGCATCACTATCTGTCTTTTTGTTTTATTGTCTTATACCTATTTTTTCAGATATTTCTAAAATTTTTTTATATCAACATTGCCACCTTTAATATCAATACGGCAACATTTTTATGTCAGCGTTTTTGTGTCAGCGTCTTACCTGTGAAATGAGTGGCCGTGATATCTCTGTAGGATATTTAGTTTTGTAGCTCACTGTTTTATCTGCCGTTCTACATGTAGAAGAATCTTAGCACCTGGTGAAGAAGAGAATCTGGAATTCGAAGATGAAGAAGAAGAGGGCGGCGCGGGAGCAGGGTCTCCCGACTCCTTTCCTGCTCGAGTGCCCGGTGAGCATCCCTTAGTCCAAAATGGGCAGAAGTGAATCCAGCATGAGGGTGTTTACAACTTATTTTGGTGCTTGCTGCTGAGAAGTGAAGCCTTCCCAGAGCTCATGGCCAGTCTTAAAAATGAATTTTCACAGCCGTGTTATTGACCGTAGCCATTTTGTAAGTATAGTCTGAGAACATCTTCCTGTCTGTAAGCTGACCACCCTGAGGTCCAGGGACTTGGCGCGCAGTGCCCTCCCCGCTACGATGTACTGCGGTGAGCAAAGAGCAGAACAGAGTCAGCCAAGGGAGAACATGACATCTGGAGGAAACCAGGTGGAGGCTCTGAGAGTCCTCCCCAGTGAGTCACGTCCCCCGTGCTCCACGTGAAATGCTGTCTCTGAGGGAAACAGTTAGAGACTCCGGGCCCACGACCGTAACAGGGATTGATCACAGAGGCCCCCTCTGCTTTGAACCGGCCAGAATTCTAGCCTCCTCGCAGGAAGGCAGCTACTCAGCATAAACCATATCGCTTGCACAAACGGTTTGTGGACAGTAGCCACTCTTCCTGAGGGATAGTGGGAACATTCAGGTTCCCGGATTCCAGCCAAGGGGTGGCTTTGCCAGTAGGCCTTTCTGAGAATGAGTCTCGGGCCTGCTATGTTAACTGTTTTTTGGACACGATTACAAGCACTTCTTTAGTTAATCAAAAGTAGTCATGAAAATTGGATCTGGGGGAGTGGGTGCTGAGCAAATGCCCTTTTTTCCCATCTTGATTTAGGAAAGCGAATGGCAAGCCTTCTTTATTTGCGAAGATCTCAGTGGGGATCCCCCTTGTGTACGTGACCTAGGCGGGCACCTGGATTAGTTTCTTGCTTCTCCCAATCCCTGGTTGACTCTGGTCTGTCCTTAACACAGTGCGTAGTTTTCATTTGTGGTAAACTGGGTCACTTCAGGAAAACTAGCAATGTGCTAGAAGATTATCATGCGTTTTAAAATAGACTCTGGAAGCTTCCCAGTAGAGCTAAATACAATCTGTGTGTCATCCAGATAGCGTTCTTGGTAATAAGAATATAGTAAGATTCCTGTATTCTTGAAACTCCCTGGGGAGGCTTTATGGAGTGGGAGCAGCCTGGCTTGAACCAACAGCTACATGGGCTAGAGTCTGGGCTCCGCCAGTTACTGGTTGAAGGACTTTGCTCTTGTTTCCTAAACCAGCCTGAACCTCAATTTTTTTATTTATAAAATGGGATAATGATGGTGCCTAACTTAGAAGGTTACCGTGAAGATTAAGCATGGCACTGTGCCTGAAGCTTTGAGCACTGTGTGTGTCCGGTGCTGAGTACTTAGTGACTGCGGTCACTCCGCCTCCCCTCCCTTCAGGGGGCGGCCCCGGGACCTGTGTGTGGGTTACTGGGGGAATCCCAGGCCCTAGTGAATGTTTCCTTGGTACAAGGGCATTATTTCCAGGCTGCTCTGCTCGGTGAAGAGTGGGATATTTGTCTTACTTTTGCCATTTACATAAGAAATTTCAAGCTGGTGAGAGAAATTATTTTGCTGTTTTACCGACTGAATAATCATCATTCTCTTTTCAAACCACATACTGGAATTGATGTCGCTTCCGGTGCTGAAAATTTAAGCCCAGTTTCGTTGTTTGCTCACTTAACGCACTTCTGTGGCAAACGGGATCCTTATGGAGCAGATGATGTGAACGTGACACAGATTAAGGTCTTGGTGGGGCTCGGGGTGCGGAGTTGAAAAGAAACTACATCGATTAAATCCATTTGCTCTGTAAGATTAAACCCAAGCTAAACAGATCTTTGTATCCTGATACTGCATTGTGATATCTCATTTCAGACACACAGGAAGGTTACCAAACCTTTTGTTCCCTGAATTTCTTTTTCCTCAAAGTAGGAAAGAGCACATTTAGTTTAATTAACTGGATTTAGTTTGTGATGAGTGTTATTAAAACAGTAATTTATAAGATTGTATTCATTGAAATCGCCACTGAAATAGGAAGATGACATTTAACACTTAATTGTAAAGCAGGAAAACCGTTTTTTTTCTTTGTTACTCGGTGGGAACCCACGATTTCAGGGTCACCTAGACAGTGTCTGCAGTTTGGTGGCAAGGAATTGTGATGTTTTCTTTTTATTTGTCACCTTTGTTTTTTATAATTTGTACGTTTTTTGTGACTTTTTAAAGTCAGATTTATTGAAGAATCATTTATGTATATAACTCACCATTTTTAGTGGTCAGCTTAATGAGTTCTGAGAAATGCATAGTTACATAACCACCACCAAGTGAGGCTGATGACGAAGGCGGTATCGTATGTGGGGCGGTATTGACTCAGAGTCGTTTTTTCCCTGTTTATAATTAAAAATGACTTCCAGCCAACCTTTCTTGAAGAACAAAAAAAAAAAAGCTTAAAAAAATCTTAGCTTTCTTGATACTACTTTCTTTTTTCAAAAATGTAAAAACTTACAGGCAAACATAATAAATGTATTTTAAATAACTGGCTTAAACTAAAATGAGATTTAATTATTCTAAAGGTAGGCTTGCTGGATGTCCTCTAAATAAAGGCTATAAATTTACAACCTGTTATTTATCTCCAGAAAATGTATTGACAGTGTTGAATAGTAAAGCTACTAAAATCGTAAACCAAAGTAATATGAATTCAAAAATAGCCCAAACCACCCTTTTCAAGATTTTACAACCCATTTTCTTATTGACAAGTTCAACTGTAGGCTTAGCTGTTACAAAATTATCATATGAATGTGTTGACTTATCTCTTATGTAGGCCTAAGTATATGTACACAGTTAGTTTTGAAACTAAAAGAATGAAATTTACCTCTTTAATGTGGACACAATTTTAATATTCATTTGGGAAAAACATAGGCTTTCATAAAAGGAGAATCTACCATTGGCTTTAAAGTTGGATGAGCAGTCCCCTTTTGACTGTCAAAAAAGCCGTAATCAAAGTTAAAAAGACAAATAAGGAGCCAACAACTTTAATATATAAGAAACCTTTACCTTATGTCAACAAAGGCCACAAGCATATTAGAAAATTGGGCAGAGAGACATGGACAGTGTACACACACATGCAGACACACAGATATGCACAAGTAGCCCTTAAACATATGAAAAGATAAGTAACTTATAATAAGAGACACACAAATTAAAACTGCTGTTGTGAGGCTGTGGGGAACACACTCACTGCTGGTGTGAGAACAAAAAGGTTCAGCCCCTCTGGAGGGGAATTCGTCAACGACAACAAAAGTAGACATTTTATTCTTAGGCCCAACATTCTCCTTCTAGGACTTTATTCTGAAGCTGTACCTCCAATAAATTGAAAAAAAAACAAACAAAAAGCAAAACACATATACATCAGGTTATTTATTGTGCTATTTGTAATAGTAAAGTATTAGGAACAACCTAAATGCCTCACGTAGATTGGCTGAGTAAACTGTCATACAGAGAACACTGCAGATAATAACTAGGAACATCTTGAACTAATTGATTTTTTAAAAATTTTTTAACAATTATTTCTTTTTGAGAAACAGGGACAGACTGTGAGTGGGGGGAGGGGCAGAGAGAGAGAGGGAGACACAGAAGCTCAAGCCGGCTCCAGGCTCCACTCTGTCAGCACAGAGCCCCATACAGGCTCTGTGTAATAAGTGTAATATTGTGTAATAAGTGATTTTTGAGAATAGAGTGTTAAATAAGCGAGGTACATCAAGGTGATTCACCTTAATAGATTGAGACGAATCTCTGTCTTCTCAGTAGATGCAGAAAATATTTAAATTCTAAATCTATTATTGAGTTTAAAAAACTCTGGCAGACTGAGAACAAAACACTTCTGTAGGGACACTTAGAGCCAAAAATCATACTTAGTGGTAAAAATTGAAGCTTTCCTTTTCAGATGAAGAACAAGACAAGAGTAAGAGTGCCTACTATTACTTCTTTGTATTAACATTGTTCTGGAAGTTCTAGCCAGTGCAGTGGGACAAGAAAAAGAAATAAAAGATAAACAGTAGGGGCAGAAAATCCCTTTTTTTATTCATAGTTAGTATATATATGTGTGTGTGTGTGTATGTGTGTGTGTATATGTGTGTGTATGTGTATATGTGTATGTGTGTATGTATGTGTGTGTGTGTAAACGTGTATGTTTGTGTCTGTATATGTGTGTGTCTATATATGTGTGTATATATGGATGTATATGTGTGTATATGTCTATATGTGTGTGTATGTGTGTGTGTATATGTGTGTGTATATGTATATATAGTATATGTGAAAGAATCAGTAGATGAGAAATCAGGATTAATAAGCGTTTAGCATGCGTGGTTAGAAAAAAAACAGTCTGTACTTGAGGATCGATTCTATCTATAAAAGAGCAACAATTGCTTAGAAAATGAAATCACTTTTGTCAGAGTATCATAGAATATTAAATACCTAGTAATCCAACAAATGAAGTATAAGACCTTTGTGAAGAAAATAATAAAACTATCAAGAAAAGTTAAGTCTTTAATAAATTGAAAGGTATAGTTCAGTTCATGGATTAGAAGAAGCCATTTGTAAAAGATGTGACTATTTCTAAAATTGATCTGAACTTCACTGTAATTCCAAAAGATTTTTTTTTTTTTAAAGAACTTGACAGCTGTTTTTATAACTTAAATGGAAAATGTAAAGGGCTAATAATAGTTGCCTCTTGAAAAGCAATGTCAAGAGGGGAAATTATGCTTTACCAAATGTCAAGACTTTTAACAAAGTTACAGTTCTTAAGAAACTACATAGCAGGGCGCCTGGGTGGCTCAGAAGGTTAAGTGTCTGACTTCCGCTCAGATCATGATTTCAGGGTTCGTGAGTTCAAGCCCCATGTCAGGCTCTGTGCTGAAAGCTCAGAGCCTAGAGCCTGTTTCAGATTCTGTGTCTTCCTCTCTTTCTGCCCCTCCCCCACTTGTGCTCACTCTCTCTCTCAAAAATAAGCATTTAAAAAAATAAAAAGAAATGACTTAACAGTGCAAGTTTGAGAGACAGTCCCATGAGACAGAATGGAAAGCCCAGAACAGCCCGTGCTTGATTTGTGATCAAGGTGCACTGCAGATCAATGGAGGAAACAGTGGTCACTTAAATAAGTGGTGTGGGACAGTTGGGTGTCTGTGGTGGACAGAATGAGCTTGGGCTCCTTCCACACACCAAAGACAAAATCTATTCAAAGCGGATTGTAGAATTAAATGCAGATGGAAAAACGAGAAGGCTGTTACCAGATAAGGAAATAACCCTCATGATCTTGGAATGGGGAAGGATTCTTGAATAGGACACAGAAAGCAGTGACTATAAAGGAATTTAAAGTTAAGAAATTGAATATATTAACATTGAGAATTTGTCATAATAAGAAGACCGCATTAACAGAGAAAGGCATTTTAAACACATCAAACTAATCTTTGGTGTTAGAAGTCAAGAACGGTTGTTATCTCGGAGGAGGGGGGTTGGGTGTGGTGGGGACACAGGGCGCTCCTCGCATGCTGCTAAGAAAGATGAACATTCCAAAAAAAGATGGACAAAATAATTGAACAGATACTTCAGAAAAGAGGAAATCCAAATGCTCATTCTAAAAAAATTTTTTAAGTTTATTTATCTTGAGAGAAAGAAAGTGAGTGAGCAGGGGAGGGACAGAGAGAGAGAGAGAGAGAGAGAGAGAATCCTGAGCAGGCTCCATGCTGTCAGCACAGAGGCTGATGCGGGACTTGATCCCACAGACCGTGCAATCATGACCTGAGCCAAAATCAAGAGTCAGACACTTAACCGACTGAGCCCCCCAGGCGCCTCCAAATGCTCATTCTGAAATGAAAAGGGGCTCAGCCTCAGTCAGTCAGTGGAGAAATGCCTACTAAAACTGGATCAACATTTCTCCACACTCAAACTGACCAAAAAGAAGGGTGTCACAGAGAGTGGGGTGTGGGGGCGGTGCTGGGCGTGGCGCCTGCACAAGCATTTTGGACATAGGTTGTCTTTACATAGTAAAAAGGTGGGCACTGCCGTGTGACTTGGTGATCCCTCTCTTTTGCAAATGTGTGCTCACGTACACTAAAATGTGTGTGCAAGGATGTTACAGCTGTGTTAGTTCAAACAATTTCCAAAAGCCTGGAGCCGCTCATAGTGGCTGCCAGCGGAAGAACGGGTACAGACACTGTACCGTGTTGATAAACCCCGCGTACCACTCACGCCTGCACTATGCAGTCATTCAGGCGAGCAAGTTACAGCGACTGGCAGAAGCGGGCAGACATTATTGTACCGTGCTTTTCAGTAAGTATTTTGAAAGCCAGGATAGTGGAGAAGAATTAGAGGAACCGTGGGTGGTGGTCGGAGGGAGCTGCTGGGGTAAGGGTTATCTTTGACCTAAGTGACGGTCCCCTGGGTGCCTGCTTTCCAGGTTTCCTTAAGCTGTGAGCTTGTTTCATTTGCTCTTCTGAATATTTGTCAGATTTCACAATTAACATTTGAAAGAGACGGTGGATGCAGGAAGAGACCTTTTTTTATCTTTAATATAAGAAAACGTTTGAATATTTAAAAATGTGTTAAAATATGGAAGAATGTCAAGGATCTGTTTCATGTGAAAAGGTACTGTTAGAATTTTACTTGGCAGTGGTATTGAGTACTGCTTTTAGGGTTCCGAGCTGGACATTTTCTTTCACAAGGGTCACCAGTTAAGACTCTTGAATGCCCGTGGTAATTTTCATGTCCTAAAATTCACTCGCTGGAAGTGTACAGTTCAGTGGCCTTTGATCTATAGTGTGCATCTTATCAGGGTTTCACAGGTCCATTTTGAGGGCATTTTTATACTCCCCCCAAAAAAAAATCCCCTGGAGCCTGTTTGCAGTTAATTAAATGTACTATTTTTTTGGTGTTTTTGTTTGTTAGTTTGTTTTATAGTTTATTGTCAAGTTGGTTTCCATATAACACCCAGTGCTTATCCCAACAAGTGCCCTCCTCCATGCCCATCACCCCCCTTCCCCTTAAATGTACTGTTTTGAAGGTAGTAGGTTGATTGATTCACAGATTTCAAATACTTCTTCATTAAAAGTTAGGATAACGCGTTGTTGGATAGGAATTTGAAGCATGTCAATGAAAGTCCTTGATAAATGGCAGGTTCTGTAGTTTGAGATACTATATACGTATTAGATTCAGATCAGTTTTTCCACCTCTGTTCTCTGTAAATGATATTGAAATAAGTTAACAAACGGTACAGTTGATTTCTTCCTTCAGATCATTTTCTTGGTTGGGAATGTGCTCTTGTGCGGGTCTAGGGGATTTTCGGTTTTAGAAAGTTTCATCGATACGCCTGTATGGGAGGTTTCGAGCATGTGGTTACTCTCACTGCACATGCCCTTCTCAGCAGGATTAATTTCCAAGAGAACAGATCGTACAGAATAGGATGCAGAAAGGGGTGGGGAGTTTGACTATAAAATTACTTAATTAAATACATAAATAATAAATTGTAAGTTATTTCCCCCATTAATAACTAAAAGATTTATGATTGAGTCTGGTGTTAAGTTTCTCAAACTTTGGGATAATATAACAAAAGTTTAAAAAGCTCTATGTTTTTTCTACCACTTCATATAGAGATATGAAATCTCATATATATGAGCACATGTGACGTGTTGTGTGTGTATACAGTTGGAGTATATTAAGTATATGGTAACTTGTAATTGGGCTTCCTGAACTTAGTGAGTTGAACCTTTAACAAACTTGACTTACACGTTGGTGTTGACTGTGAATTAGGAAGTGTAGATGTATCTTGGATTATATTAAATATATTAAATATTTGTCCAAAAGAATAGCATTGAGTGTTCAGAAACCCACATTAATGGCTGGCTAGTTACCGAGTCAGGTAGGAGCAAGGCTGTCTTCTCTAGGTTACTGAAGCATTGACCCCGAAGCTGCTGGTGAGGCTCACTTTTATTGCTGTTCTGTTGCCAGGTACTTTATTGCCCAGGCTGCCGTCAGAACCAGGAATGACGTTACTCACGATCAGAATTGAGAAAATTGGTCTGAAGGACGCGGGGCAGTGCATCGATCCGTATATTACCGTTAGTGTAAAGGGTAAATAACTCTGTGTACATTTTCCCCTCTCGTGAATTTCATAATGTTGATTCTCATTTGGGATGTTAAGGGCTTTGGGGATGGGTTCTTGCCTCTGCGACAACTCATTTGAGTTCATTGTGCCGAGAGATAAAATCCCTGCGAAGCTGGCCTCTTTCCTTTACTGAATATTTCCGAGAGATTTACTAAAAATACTTTGTTGTTTATAATCTTCATGCACAGTTGCTTTTGAGGGTTTTTTTGTAAATCTTTTTTTTCTTTTTGAGAGAGACAGAATGAGCAGGGGAGGGGCAGAAAGAGGGAGAGAGAGAATCCCAAGCAGGCTCTGCAGTGTCAGTTCAGAGCCCAATGTGGGACTCGAACCCACAAACCATTACATCATCACATGAGCAGAAACCAAGAGCCCAGATGCTCAACCGACTGAGCCACCCAGGCGCCCCGTACATGTCTATATTCTTAAAATTCCATCTAGATATACACACTGTCTTGAACAGCAGATACTTCCGTTCACCTTCTCAGGGTGTGCGGTTTTCTTTGCAAAACCCCACGTTCTCCTGTCCCCCAAGCCCCGCCTTCCGGTCCTCTGCTTCCTGCTGTAATCCTTGAGGCACAGGGGAGCCCTGCGGGCGTGGGCGAGAATCAGGCCTCCCGTGAGTCCTCTGTGAAGACAGGAAGTGGGACGTGTCTGTAAACACCCCTATCTGAACGTAATCCTGAAGGCCATTAAAAAGTAATTCTTATTAAGCATCACTGTCTTTAGGATTTGCTTTTTCTACTGTCCAGGGGGGCATTCCATTTATTCCTTGAAAGCCGCTCTTTTCTATCTTTGGTTTTAGATGGACACCACACCGATTCAAGGCTTTTGCTGGTGTTGCACATTTTGCACAGTACTTTATTTGTAAAGCAGCCAGCGGCCCTTCAGAAATAATTACTGGGTGACTGCAGATGGTGTCATACTATTTATTATTCAGAAATAACTGTACAAATCATCAACAGTTACTCTGCACCTTGAGGCAAACCAAGGAAACGGGCTGACGTCAAATGGAAGGAACTTTTACCAATCATAGAAGTAAATTCAGACCCATGGGCTCATGAGTAGCACATTAAAAAAAAAAAAATTCAGACACAGAGAAGAATCTTGACGCCCCACAGCACTAAAGCTGTCATACTTGAACCACTGCTGTTACCGGCTATCAAGGCCCCGGTCTACTGGAAAGTACGCATACCCGACGCTATCTTTCAGGCCATTTGTAAAACCGCACATCTCGGTTGGGACTGTATGCTGTAAAACAACAGCGTGAAATGATGACGCGGTAGATACCATGTTGTTCTTCATACACATTGAGTGGAAACATGTTTTTGTGTGAATATCTTTAGCAGCTGAAATCCTCAAATCCACTAAATTGTTTTAAGTTCTCCAAGATAGGAGTCTGTTGACTAATACATCCACACTCATCGTTGAGTGAGTCCACGTTGAAGTTGATCGAACGGGCAGATTCCTGGCTCCAGGAAATTAAAGCCATCCACCACACGTAGTGTACCATCTGGTGGTTGTAAGTCGGGTTATTTTATAGCAGATTCAATCAGAATTCAGGTAGTACGTATAAAAATGACTCCTCTAGGGAAGGGGTTCATCGGCAGCTTTCATGTCCATTGTTTTGGCTCCGACTTGAGTACAATGGGAATTCAGGTCATGTTCGATTAAAGGCCTTTCCATGCCATGCACTTGGTCAAGGTTGCCAAACGGGTAGGGGCCCCACCATGGAACCAGATTCATGTTCCAGATTTGTACTGTGTGCAACACAGTAGTGGCTGAAGGAAGACACGAGCCCTTCTCACCTCCTAACATGGATCAAACTTTGTTGCTTCAGACTTTCACTTGCACCCAGTCATGGCAGGACTTACTTGCCCTTGGCCCTGAGTCTGTCCCCCCACGCCCCTGCCCCCCTCTCTGTCCCCAGCCCCCTGGAAACATAACCCTGGAAACCAGAAGCTCGGTAGGAACCTGTTAACACCAAAGGGAGTGTATGTTACGTCATCTGAGAGCCGCCCCTTGGCTTTTGCCAAAGTCCCTTGAGGAAACATAAGCCTCTGTGGTT
This sequence comes from Hyaena hyaena, assembly GCF_003009895.1. Lineage (NCBI taxonomy): Eukaryota > Metazoa > Chordata > Mammalia > Carnivora > Hyaenidae > Hyaena > Hyaena hyaena. Next base: position 380,869 of record NW_024081719.1, on the reverse strand, counting down.
CGTTTGCAGTTTTTGAGCCTCTGTTTGAAATTCTCCTTTCCTCTCTAGATCTGAATGGCATAGACCTAACTCCCGTGCAAGATACTCCCGTGGCTTCCAGGAAAGAAGATACGTATGTTCATTTTAACGTGGACATTGAGCTCCAGAAGCATGTTGAGAAATTAACCAAAGGTTGGTCTGTGATGGTAAATCATTGGCTTCTTGTGGCCACAGTTCTGGTCCCGTTGGTGTCTCTGTGCCCTGTGACCTCGCCCAGTTGGCAGAAGTAAATGCCATACAGTGTTTATTGACCTGAACGAAATTCCCATTTTTTAAAATGGGAATTAGGCGTTGTATTGTCTAGTGTCATAAATAACAGCTCTATAATAAAATGTTCTTTGATAATAAACGTCACCGTCCTGAACGACGAACCCGGATGAAGTTCTCCTCGTAACCAGGTGCGGACGGCGGTGGCAGCCCTGGATGGGGGAGGCTCCCGTGGCTGACGGAACAGGGGGCTGCCCCAGCCGCGGGTTTGGGAAGAAGGACTCGCGCCTGTCGCTTGGTTGAGAGGAGGGTGGGAAGGAGCAAGAGCGAGGTTTGGAGAAGGTGAAGTCGCCCTCCCCTGGGCCGCTCCGAGCCGCTTGCCCGGCGGGATGTCATGTTCTGTGAAAAGGCCTCCGTCCCTTTCTCACCTCACGTTCCCTTGCGGTTCTTGGCGTTTTCGCGCTTTGCAAGAAGCCCGTACAAGGTACGGAAGAGCCTCTGAAGGATCGCTCCTTCCTCTAAAGCAGCTGACGTTCTCCTCGAATCACTGCTGCCGTGGCCCCTGCTCCACCCCGAATGGCTGTCTGCGTGGTGGCTGCGGGCCCACGCGGGGCCTCCTGCACTGAGTCCTAGCCCCGGGGTCCCCACCCCGGGTGCGCCCCGCGCCCTGGTCCGGGGGCCCTTCCCCGTGGTGCCAGGTGCACCGGAGTTTGAGAACCATCGTCAGGAGACCACGCAGGTAGGATGCGCTCGAGGAGCCAGGTGCAGACGCCGCAGTGTGAAGTTCCGCCTTGTGCCTAAAAATCGGAGAACATTCTCTTAGTCCGTTGCTTGGGGACATGTTTCTGGCACGGAGTGACGGGGACCATCTCGCGGGCTCACTTCTGGGTTCTGGTGCTGCGCTCCCGAGGCCCTCACCCGCAGGATGCTGAGAGCACAGCTATATTGAGTCTGACCCTGCTCATCTCTAACTTTGAACTTCTGACGGACAGTATTAGTCTAGCTGCAACCAATGTAAGTGCGAATGAAGACGCTTTTTTCACGTTTACAAGCACATCCGTTCGTCTCTGTTCATCAGTCTCGTTTCACATTCTCCTCTTCCTTCTAAACACCACGAAGAACAGAGGTGCGCCCACCAGGGACGCAGGAAACAGGCCATCTACTCACGGTGCAGATGAATGCGTTCCTTAAAGGGATGCTGTCATTTTGGGACCTCAGCACTTTTCAGACGTGACTGTACTTTTACGTGTATTCCGACGCAGACCCGGGCGTGACGACAAGGAGACAGGTCCCTGGCTGCAGAGACCGAGAAATGTGACCTGTAAGGGTTTTCATCCCAAACGACCCTTTACTGCCGTAGGAGGGAGAAGAGAAGGGACCCTTTTGCAGATCTGGAAGGTCACACTTCTGGGGAGGGGGAGTTGAGGGCTGAGAGTCTGTCTCTCCCTCAGCCACGTCCCACTGTCTGCTGAGACGGGGGGGTGCCGGGGCTACACACACATTTCGGAACATCGCTAAGCCTCTTGTCACCTGTGGGTTCTGTCATCGGTTTAGGTCTCAGACGTGTGTCGTTTTAAAAGCCAAGCAAGACCCAGCACCACTGTGGCTCAGGCAGAGTGACGTAGCCGAGGGCGAGACCCCAGCTGCCTCCCTACTGGTTTCCACGCATTCGTTAGAAATTAATTGTTCTTGGCCACACCCGTGAGGCAGCTCATTCCGTTTTGAGCTGCTTTCCGTGGGGAGAGCCGGTCTGTGAGACTTACCTTTGGGGCGATGAGAGCATGTGACTTTTTCCTTCCCGCCTGCTGCTCGGGGAAGGGGTGGCCTGCTCTCCAGACTTTGTCTCCCGATACACTCCCGGTGGGGAAAACAGAACAGTGCTGGAATACTCTGAAAGGTCCTAGGAAATAGGTAGCCGGTAAACACTGAACCAGCACACCGTCTGTGTTTTAATTCTGACACACCCAAAAAAGTTGAATTTTTGAGCTCTTCTGTCAGGGGGAGAAGTGACGTGAGCGTGGATTTTTTCATGAGCGCTTACAGGCCTCTGCTGCTTAGTGAGCTTCTGTGGAGAAGGTGAATACTTCCCTGCTAACACTTCGCGACCGTTCTGTGCTGTTGACCAGGTTCTGCCCTCCAGGGGCTTACGGTTCTACCCGGGTGGGAACTTGGTACGATCTTGAGGCCACATTCGCTCAGGAAGCCCTGCTGTGCTCTGTAGGATTCGTGGGCATGGACGGCTGTCCCTCCGGCCAGATGGAGGAGAGCGCTGGGTGACGACGACGGTCGTGGCATCAGAGCAATTGTGTGACGAAGGTTACCTTGTAAGATTACGCTGCCCACCGCCCGGCCGTGTGCTTCGGCTGATCTGAGAAAATAAATGTAGGGGCGGTGACGGTCTGCTTCTGAGGCTAATGTGGTTTGTTTTAATCCCTTAGGTGCAGCTATCTTCTTTGAGTTCAAACACTACAAGCCTAAAAAAAGGTTCACCAGCACCAAGTGCTTTGCTTTCATGGAGATGGATGAGATTAAAGCGGGGCCGATTGTAATAGAACTGTAAGTGACTCACCCACCGGATTCGTTCTAGTTTAATGGTGGCTCGTAGTTCTTCTCAGTATGTGACCCTAGGCGAGGTCGGCTGTCCCCATGTTTTAAACCATGATCTCTCTACTGTGGTTACAGATACAAGAAACCCACTGACTTTAAAAGAAAGAAATTGCAGTTATTGACCAAGAAACCACTTTATCTTCATCTACATCAGACTTTGCACAAGGAATGATCCTGCCGTGGGTAACCTGGACCGTCTGTGAGCCCCGCCCCCCAGCAGAACCCACCCTAGCTCCGTGTGGCCCAGCCCCCTCCGCCAGGCAGGAAGCAGGCCGCGCCCACGCTGCCAGTCAAAGTGAGTCTGCACAGTTCCGGTCCGGCTCGCCGCCTGCATAGACGACTCCTTTGGATACAGGCTTCCTGTAGTTTTGAAACCTGTTTTTACTTTTCTAGTGTTTGTGCCGTTCGTAGTCCCTCTTCTACCTTACCACTGTTCCTGCCCTGCTTCCTGGAACAGCACTGCTGTGGTAGGAGGTGCTCATCTTCACAGTTAATACAGCAATAAGATTGTGCTAGAGTTTACACATCCGTTCCCTTCTGCTCCGGGAGGCTTTTTTGGTTTGAGTTAACGCCGGACTTTGGGCTGACGTGGGTGGGAAAGTGTGGAACTGCCCTGAGAGGAATCGGACCGGTTTTGCCGCCCAGGGAGGTTGCCCAGGAGATGGATGGGCGGCTCCTCAGACGTGGCCCGAATTCACCCTGATCCCTAGTCCTCCTGTTTAGAAATCGTGTGCCTTGGCCAGATCAGCCTCCCACACGGGGGTGTTCCCAGGTCGTAGCCGGAATGTTCCAGATGACCGGATTGTTGCGGGGAGCGGGCGTCTGCTGTCCTGTTGGTTAGCGGCCCTTCTCCGTCCCACGCACCGTTGCTCGTTCGGAGAGGGATCCCGGGGGGAACGGCGGGGCGCCTCTGAGCCGCCAAAGGTGTTTGGATGGCTTGATCACCTCGTCTGCGTCACGTGAATCTGAGTCCGATGCTAAGGAGATACTGCAGGAATAACTGCTGTTTTTCTGACAAACTGATTGTGAAACCTTAAAGCCTGCACCCCTCTCCTCAGAGTGGGGAGCGTGCAAAAACCTGGAGCTCCTCTGTGGTTTTCTTCTTGTAGGTAGATAGGACTGCCATTTATTTCCTAGGTATATCGACTCTCATCCATATGGAAATATGCAGGTCATGAGCTTATTATAATTTGACTATTTACATTATTTTTGACTTACTGGGGCATAAATAAAACTTCCAGAGTACACCCGAGGTAGATATTTGATACATAGAACATTAAGGTTTGGGGTGGGCTTTCTGTGGGTTAGATTTAGAACCCACATATTTAATAGTCACTATTTTTAAATGCCCAATGCTAGCATGAGGGTCCGTGGCCTATTTTTAAACTAGCATAATAATCCTAGGCATACCTTCAGTGTTTGCTTTTTAAAATAAGTAGCCAGAATTAAGTGTTCTAGCTCTTGCACTTCAAAGAAAGCTGGTCTTTACCTTCAGTTGTTGTCTGTCAGTTGTTTTAAGAGGGATTTTATAAACTTTGAGCCTGGAAGAATTCTACCAAATCAGTCTTATCTCTTGTCCTGATTAGATTAATCCCAAAATGATTTAGCCCAGCATAGCTCAAGGGGAAGAATTTGCCTTAATAAGTTACCTTGCTGTTCCCTCAACCCTCGGACCGGGAGCAGTCAGCCCCCAGACCGACAGCTCCCCCAGGAGCAAGAACCACATTAACCACATTTTCTTCAAGTCGTGTAAACGGCCTGAGGGGCTGGACAGCACGCCGTATCTAGTCCCTTCTGTTTGATGTTGCTGACGAGACCGAAAAAATAATCCCTTAAGTACCTACTATTAAAATGTAGCAAAACTGATACATTGGTCTTTCTCTTTTCTTATAGACCATAAGACATGTATGTCAGTGATAATTTATATGAAGAAGCCTCTCCTATCGTTCACATAAGTGTGGTTCGTGTAACTACAGTTACAGTCGCCTTTGACACCAGTGGTCAAGAAGTGTAGTGGATGCTCTGAGTAGCCGAGCTTTAATTCAGACCTGAGCGGAATGACAGAACAAGTGATGATCTTGAAGCAGGAGACACAGAACACAGCACTGCCCACAAGTTACTTCTCACCTTCCAATGAGAAAACTCAGACGTTGGACAGTAACTGTAGTTGAAATGCTTTCAGGCCAAAGCACTGCTGCCTCAGAAAGGAGGTGGTTTTAGCCACTAAGCCCAGATACACACTTGGCTGGCATTGGCTTCTGAAACAGCTGGAACTCAGGCCCCCAAAGGTGCCCACCCCCCGCCCAGCTCTGCTGCAGCAGCGGTGCCGGCAGCGACTACAGCGGGTTCCCAGCGGCTCCCGTGAGCGGCCCTGGAATTGTCTAGTTTACTGACTTTGCAGAAATAGATACTGACCGAAGTTTTAGAGGTGTAAAAAAAAAGACTAGCTTTGATCTTAAAACGGATCTAATTTACCTTTCCTCCTTGCTTCTCTCTCCTAGCAGGTATGGCCTATATTTTAATACTATATACGATTAGAAATCATATTAACTGCATTATTCCGGGTCTTTGAGAGGCTAACATACTCAAAAGTTGCATTTGTGGACTTAATCGTATTTTACATGGTTAAAAATAACCTATGCTATTAACTGTGGAGGTGTTCCTCGTTTCCTCTCTCCTTGATCTGAAATGGGAAGACGTACACATGAATTCTCTTCCTGTGGAACTACTTCCGTATCCTTGAGAACTGTGAAGTGGTGGTCTTCCAGCGGTTCTTCTCGTCCTAAAGTGGGACTTCTTAGTTGAGTACAAAGAAAAATCTTTGTTTCGCAGTGAAGCTGCGAATCCGCTTTTACGTTACAGGGTGTTTGCACATTAAATGTTTTAATGGTGACAAGCCCCAGTCTAGGATTCAGTTGTACCAGGACGTCCCAGAACTTCGGGGAAAGGGAGCGTATAGTCTAAGCAACGAATACCACCCTTTTTCTTAATTTTGATTAAATCTTAAAACTGTCTAAAAGACATGGTGCAGTCATGGGGACAGTTAAGACTTACATATGGTGTAATCCCAAATTCTTAGTATTTTTCAATCTGAGCGCCACCATTCCCGTCTGAGGTTTGGAGTAGTAGTAGCAGCAGGAGCAGCTCTGGTCCTGAGGCCATCCTTTCTCAGAGCAGTACACTCTCCCCGTCTTTTTTCTGTTCCTTGAAATCCAGAGCGAGTATGGGAGAAACAGTAGATTCTACTTTTTAAAAAAGAAATTTCCTTACTTTTTATGATCAGAACATACCCTGTTCAGTTTTTTTTTGCACCTTAAAGCAAGAATCGTAAAAGTAACAGAACATCAGGCTGATGTAAACTCATCCTCAGGAAGCCTTTCTCAACCAGGCGCCCAGAGTCACCGGAAGGCACACGAGTGCTGTACAGAGGGGCCCACGGACCTCCCTGAAGGTCGAGGAAGACGCGCGGTTGTGGGGTGTCCAGGTGTCGTTAGGCTGAAACCCCGGAGCAAGGGGGAGCGAGCCACAAGTCGCTCCGTCAGCCCGCGTCTACATGGGTCCACGATGGCACAACCCTCGTGAGCACACATTCCAATGAATCGACAGACACTTGGGAGATACTAATAACCAAATTTTTATGAACTATTACTACAAAGAACTTCAAGAAGGGAGAGAAAGTCAATGACCTTATAGTAAACATTTTTAGCGTAACAGTCTTTGCGACCAGATATTTTAAAAAACCAAGCTTATAAACACCATTGCTCTGTATTCAACTGGTGTACACTAAAAACAGGTAATAAATGGAAATACATATTCTAGCATTTCCACAGGAAATGTTCATATTTCTCAGGACACTCTAAATCATTGAGCAGTTACGCGCTACGTTAACTAGAACACAGGTATTCTTTATTGCACATTTCAAGGTTGTCAGAAGGCTCTAGCTTATGAGGTGGTTTTATTTAGGGGGAAATGGTATTTTTCAATTGTTTGGCTCAAAAATGCACACTGCCAGGGCAGTTTAGTTCTAAAAACAAACCTTTTAAAATAAACTTTTGGATTTTGAAGCCAATGAAATCCTTTACTGTAACGAATGTGCCCAGTCACTCTCTCTCAGACTGTGTGTCAGAGGTCACAGTTACGGGCTCTGTTTTAAAGCCTGTGAACAGTCCTGGCTACTGCTCTGGGAGGCAGGCGGGGGCTCGTCTCTGGAGCTGGAAGGCAGGAAGTCTCTCGCAGCAGGTGGAGGCGGGTAGTCCTGGGGGCCGGGGGGTGGGGGTGGTAGTCGGGTGCCGGGAATAAAGTACTCTCTCGGGCCAAGAGAGCCCAACGGTCTGAAAGGTGTGTGTCCCGCTAAAAACTCTCGAGGGTCGAGCGGCAGGTCCCGTTTCCCGGGTGGAATGCCTGGCGCATATTCTCTCAAGCCTAGTGGTGGACGGAAGCCAGGACCTGGGAAAAGTAGAAAGTGACGTAAATGCATAGGATGATTTTAGGCATGTTACAGTCTTTAATTTCTCACAACTCTAGAGGTCGGTGGCGGCATCCCCACTTCAGAGAGGAGGCACAGTGAGGTGGGTCAGCGGCTGGCCAGGTGGCCAAGAAACAGGCAGGCTTTGCATGTGGCTTGATCGAGTTTGTATGCTTTCTGTCCCACAGTTCTGCCATCTCTCTCTCTCTCACAAGGGCTTGGCTTATACTTGAAAGCACCGTGTGTCACAACAAGAAGACAGACTGAAATGAGGGCTTTACTGCAACAAGGAAACGTGGTAAAGGAAAATCCCTCCGTCTGCTATGGCGTCAAAAATCCAGGCAGTCGCTCACCGTGGACCTAACATGCCATCAAAACCCCGGTGCTTGTCCTCCCTGGGGAAAGGCCTTCTGGCCGCCCCGTAATGAAATTCTACCTTCTCTTAGAGTGAGCACTGCCCTCCCGCTGATTCCCAGTGTGGGGAGGGAAGGTTGAATCTCCCTCTTTTATCATCTATGGTCCCATCGTGAGGATTACAGCTTTATGTTTCCTGACCTAGATGTCTGGGCTCCAGAGGACACTGTAAGCTCCTGAGTTGGGAGGGGGAGTTCTATCCATCTGCAGAAGTATTTCTGGCTTTCTAGAAATCTCTCTGGTCTACAAGAGATACATACTGCCCATCTCTGTAGAGGAGGGCTGTGCAGCTCCCCCCTCCCGTGTCCGAAAAACATGTATGCCACTTGCTTTGCCCTTTCAGTAGATGACCTTGTAAGTCACTATTAAAATTTCAACAAAGAGCGAAGAGAAAAGATGAGTTACATTCTACAAGTCAATTACTACCATTCAATCATCATACCAAATGGCGGGGGCAGTGGCCGAGGCCCGAAAGGCCCGCAGAGCTGAGGCGGTGGTCCGTACCGAGTGGGCGGCGGTAGAGGGCCTCCCACGGGCGAGCTCATGAGGGGCACCCCTGGGAAAGGAGGTGGCCCTTTTGCAGCCATAGGAACCTGCAGAGCAGAGGCAGTTAAAGTTTTGGAAGACGTGGGTACGACACACACAAACCAACACCAATAAAAGTGGAGACCCAACAAAGCAGAGGTCAGGCACCGGTCCAAAGGACAAGCAGTGTGACAGAGCTTACCCCCCGCCCCCCATGTCCTCCCACCGGCAGCTCAGGCAGATTAAAGGGCTGGCCCAGGAGCAACCAGCTTCCCTGACCTGGTCGTGCTGGAACACACAGGCGAAGGGACGGCAGGAGGACCGCGGAAGGATGCCCAGAAGTGACTGCTCACTAAGAAATCCTACCATGACCACCATCCTCCGTTCCTAGGGCACCCCTTCCCCCCACGTCCTTCCCGTTGCCACAACGGCGCACTATTTCCATCCTAAGCACGGACAGGACAAGGGGCAATGAACAATCCACTTTCTACAAGTGTAACAATAGCTGCCATTCAGAGTGCCTGCAGATCTCTCAATCTCCAAGTATGAACATCTGTTTTAAACAGGAGGGAACAGAGACACAAGAGTGTTATTTTGCTGAAGGTCACACGCGTGTAAGAACCCAGGAGATGATTCAGGATCACGTCTGCCTCCCAGCCTGCCCCCCACCCCACGCCTCTGCCTCCCTAACCTAACAAAGGGGCCTCCGCTCTCTGAAGTCTACTCCAGCGGGGTTTCAGGTCTTCTCCAAGCTGCCAGTGGACAAAAAGTCCTCAAGAGACGCGTGTCCCTCAAGTCCTTCACGGAAACTTAGAAGCATTTTCCGACAGCAGTAACGTTCTCCATCCTGAGAGGCAGGCAGAGCCCCCACATGTACCTTCACTCACCGGTGCTGCTCTGCTTTCTTGCTAGAGATGCTGACTTCCTTTCCTACAGGAGACTCGGAAATTCTAAACCACCATGCACAGTCTGATTTCCACCCAGGGCAGCACCGTGCGGGCCGGGCGGCTCTGGTAGAGCACGCACATGTGAGTGGAACCGAAGGGAGCTGCCAGGAACCCGCGCGGCAGGTAAGGACGGATTCCCACTGTTCAGGATTTCACCTGCTGCAAACACTCTTCCCTTCCCAGTCTCGAATGTCAAGACTATTCACAACAGCGTCTGCCTAGTATACACCTGAAGATGTTCTGAAATAGCACACTTGCCGTGGTGGTGAATTCTATATAATACACAGAATTCCTTTCCTTTGCCTCAGACCAGTTAACACTGAAGCACACACAAGGCAGAGGTGGAGCAAGGGCTCTGCAGTCTTTAGTTCGTTATAAGAGATGTTCTAAACAGGTGAACAGCCTAACCGAAACAGGAAAAAGGAAAAACCAACCAAGCAGTCAGATTCCGGCAACCCGGCAACACTTTCAGGTCAGAGCCAACAGTAAGCTCAATACTGCCATGCAATTTAAAGCAAAGCAGGTTAGTGTCGTGCTCGTCCTGTCCTGTCCAGAAACACGTCAAGTCAAAGCTCAGTTCCGTCCTCAGCCTCCAAGTACTTACTACTGCTGACTGCTCAGCCACAGACGGAATGCTGGGAGCTGAGGGGCCTTCGGGGTCTTGGGAAACAGTTTGCTTTTTAAAAAAATGAGACAGTACAGATATAACAGACACACAGATGGATGACAGAGCGAGGGCTTGTAGAAGCTCAGTGTTTCCTGACCGACCTAATTACAACTCAGAACACCTGCACAGCTTACCTTGCCTTCATCCGTCCCCTTACTTGGGGAAGAGCTCCTTGAACCGCTGTTCATCATGGGAGCCGCACCAGTTCCTGGATCTACTGGAGGCCAGAGAACGGACTTAGATCTATGCTGACTTACATACACCCTGAGGAAGAGGGAGAAATCCTTGGATTTTGGACTATGAGCACGCTCAGATCCCTTACCAGACGCAGAGGGTTTCCCAGACGCCTCAGATGACCATCGAGGACGAGGTGGAGGCCCGTCCACTGATCCTTGAGAAAGAAAGAACAGAGCCCTTGTGTGGGTTTCTCAGAACAAACAAACCAGTTGTAGAGAAGTCAGGGTTCAAGTCCGCCTAGAAAGCAACATTAAAAACGGGTCTCCTAATACATATGAGGGGAAATCCCAAACTGACTCACAGACTTAAAGAATTAAAACGAACTCTGACAGAAAGAGCAGCAGTAAAACCTGCATATTAACAGCACCAGGCAGGTACTTCAAGCTACAGGCCTGACGCAGCCGGACAGATATCTTCCGGCCTGTGTCATCTGACGTGCCTATCTCACCAAGCATTAGAAACGTATTTGTAAGAAATAGGCTACACAGCATGGTATATTAATGAGAAATGGATGTATGCTGTGTAAATTATAAAGTCTTTTATAGCTATTTTTATAATACTCAAGCAAGGAACCCCATAGAAATTTAAAGATAAAAGCTTATACTTTGCAGTAAAAAATTAAAAACCAAAAAAATATTTATCATCACATATTCTAGATTTTATTTATGTATTTATATGTTATATTAATGTTAATAAATGCTTTCTATTCTAAAGCAGATCTTACAGCAGACTATTTATTCACCAAGACATATTAAGAATTTTTTTTTCTCTATACGAGACAGACCCATATTCTAAAGTGTTGTTTGCATTAGAATTTTCAAATAAAAAGTGGGGGAAAAGCCTCTAGGATCAGTGTACTGCAAGGTAAAATGTGAGTGCTCACCGAATTCACCTCTAGGCATGTCTCTTCGACTGAGGGTAGCAGAGAGCGGTCGGGCAGGCGGGTCGGCCGTCGGGGGAGGGGAGCACTCCCCCCCACTCACAGGAGATGGACCAAAAGAGCCGTTCTGGCTCAGAGGACCTGACGAGGACAGTGCACTCTTACCACTCGGACGCAACCTGTCTTTACTAAGTTCCTGGGATTGCTTCTAGGGCATCGTAACTAAGACACACAGAAATAAAATGTAATTTCTATACACTGTGACCAAAACCTTGACTGCCGCTACCTCTCCACGGAGGGTTCTGGGCGCTGGGTCTCCCCGGCCGCGGCTTCACAATCACCGGCTCTTCCTGCAGCATTGCCATCTTCTGGGTTAATTCCAGTAACCTGGGAGGCAGGGGGAAAACGGACTTAACTGTGAGGTACCAAATTCCCGAGTAGATAACCCGGAAGCACGGCCTCTAATATCCCTAAGACGCACTGAAGAAACATTGACCATCACATACTTGTGCCTCAAGTTGGAGGCTTCCCGCTTCTCCTCTGCCATAGCTCTTTCTGCAGCGCGAGCCTTGAGCTGTTGGAGGAAACAAGACCCGGATCAGTGCGGTGGCCACACACCAAATAAAGGAAAGAAAAAACAAATCTTACCCAGTTGTCGTGAGCTTTCTTCTCATGAGTAGCGATCTGAAAAAGACAACACACCAACAGATACGTTCGGGGACACGCTGTGACAGGCGCTACGACAGCCCCCTGGACACCACAGACTTCTGCAGCTGCTGGGCGGTACAGGAATTACCTGGTTTTTAAATGAGCGCTCGGTTTTCTGTAATTCATCCTCCATTTCTTGAATTCTGCGCCTAAGAATCACACTTGTTTTTATCAATTAAAGTGCAATTTAAGAAAAGTTTCAACAGACTCCCCCGCCCCCTCTCCCTACACCTGCCCTCCTGCAGCTCCGTCCACACGGAGGAACACAGTCACGTGGTCACGGTAAGAGCATAATAGGAGCGAAACTAATACTAATTTCCTTATTATTTAATGCCTGGAGCTTCTGAGTTGATACACTGAGTTGATACCTGACTGCTCTTCAGTGTTCTCAAGCAATCCTGCTACAGCTGTCTTCTTCCATAAAGCTTTTCCCTCCATTAAATACAGCCAGAGAGTCCCAGAGCGGTCACTCCCGGGTCTATCAAATGGCACACTCGCTTTAGTGATTTCTGCTACATCATTACAGCAAACGGCCCTCCTAAAACAGTCACTCCAACACACAGACCCCCAGGAACTGCTGGCACGAACCAAGTCCCCTTTAGTCTTGCCAGTACTAGGCATGAACAAATGCCTGTTACAGGACTTCTTTCCTTTGTTAACTTAAACTTTCTTTTCTTTCATGTGAATTAACTGTATTCACACCCTCTGACCATTTGTTTATGTTCTTTGCTAATTTTGTTCTACACAACATGGTTTTTTAAGAAGCGAACAGTACTTTCCCTAGCCGCTGACCCCTCTGTTGAAGCTGAACTCACTTGTACGTTTTTACTTCCTCTGCAGCCAAAAGTGCCTTTTCATCTGCAGCTGACAGCCGCTGCTCTCGGTCTTGCCGCTCAAACTCCTCCTGACTCAGTTTCCTAAGACAAAATCGGTCGTCAGTGGAAAGTGTTTCAGTCTTCCCAGTGGGCTGAATGCCTCCAAGCAAACATCACCTCCCTCCTCCAGAAAACACACGGCAGACGTACAAAGTCAGGAGGGAATTCAAACTTGACATTCAAGGATAAAAGTCAATCACCTGCATTTTCTAACGTCTCCTAATTCTTCAGTCACTAGTAAAGAAATGTCAGAAACTCTACATGCCCAGGGGCAAGTTCCTTGTGCGTAACGTGAAAGCTCACTTTGCTGTGAAGGCCCGGGCTAGCCAACCTCACACAAGTAAGCTTAACATAAAGCAAAAGATCATCACTTCTCTTATTTCTACCACAGAACGAACTATAATTACTTCCTTTATTTCCACCATGGAAGGACTGCTTCTCAATCCAAGATGGGCACCACGGTACGTACGGTAAGTCAGCCAAAGAAAGCCTTTTAGAATCCATCTTCTAACCTGTGCAATTAACCACAGAACACTCCTACACTTCAGATAGGGAACTCCTACCCCTATTTCAATGGAACTGTGATTTGAGAAAAATCTCAGAATTGGCCATGTCTAGTGAATAAAATAGGAAAAGAATCCCAGATGTTGCCTAATCAGGATATTACCTACTGGAAACTGGTTTTAACCCAATTAACCTTCAAGTTCAAGATACCAATGTACTGTAAAATAAACTCCAACGCTAGCAACATTTAAAGGTTTAAAAATGCTATTCTTAGGGCACTTGGGTGGCTCACTCAGTTGAGCATCAGACTTTGGCTCTGGTCATGATCTCATGGCTTGTGAGTTCAAGCCCCGCTTTGGGTGATCACAAGCCCTGCATCTGGTGAGCCCCACTTCTCTCTGCCTCTCTTCCCCTCGTGGGATTCTCTCCCTCTCGCTCACTTGAGCCCTCTCTTTCTCAAAAAAAAAAATTATACATATATATAAATAGAAATGCTATTCTCTCGTTACCCTTGTACATCTTTGCCCATAGTCTAATTCAAAAGACACTTAACTCGAAACTTAAATTTCTGAAGCAAAATGAGAAGAGCTATAGTTAAAAGGCTTAATAACAGTACAGAGAAAAAAGGCTTATGTATTCTTTTATAACTGCCCACTAATACTCAGCAAAATATTGTATGAGTGGCTATAATATACTGGTTACCTAGTAAGACGCTAAGACAAAAGTATGAGCAAAGTACTCTCCCTGCACTAACAGAGCTCACAGTTTAATGTGTAAAAGATGCACATAATGAGAGAAAAGTCCCTGCATCTGGCTAGGAAGAGATGTGAGAAAATGGAGTCTTGAAGGAAACATCAGTATTTTTCCCAGTAATGAAGAAGTTGGTCTGAGAATACGGAGAACAATTAGAACACCGGACAAAAGCAAAAAGAATGTTCCTGAAGACATCAGAGAGCTAACATATTAGCTGACAAGTGAATATATGAGGCCAAGTACCAAGAGAAAAAGGAATCTCAGAATTATAAGAAAGCCTGGTATCTGAAGCCACCTTTTCCCCAGGTTCATTCCATGAAGTGAAGACAACGGAGACCTAAGGAGACTGAGCAGAGCTTTCAACAGACCCTGGGTTCAAAGAAAAAGTGGAGTTCAAGGTTGCCAATGAGGGGGACCCCCAGTAAAAGCCCCGCAGTTTGGGTTGAGACTTGAAAGAGCTATGCAGTGTCCTCTGCAGGCAAAACGGTGTCCTCTGAAGAGATGAGAACATTTTTGAAGGATGTGAATTGCTGACTGGAGTGAAGTAATAACCACGTGCTAGAAATAAACTCCCATATTTTCTGTAGAAAAATCACATCATCCCAGTCCTCTCCTTCCCTTCACAATCATCATACACGACTTTTGCCTCTCAGTCAAAACTAACCAGGCACCGCACAAGACATTGTGATCAAAATCTAAAAAACAAGAGGGATGCATCCATCAGGTAGCCACACACACTCCAAAATAATTATGATGCCTTATATATTCAAGAAAGTAAAAGTGAAAATTACAGACTTTAGCAGAACAGAAACTATAAAACTGAAACACAATAACTGACATGAAGAACTGAATGATTTCAGCAGCCTACTGGACATGCAGGGGGAGACTCTAGCACACTGGGACACAGGGCAGGTAAAAACCAATCCAGAACGAAGCAAATCCCGGTAAGAGTGTAGGGGACACGAGAAAAAATAAAAAGCAGCGTAAGTGGAATCTGAAGAGAGAATGAGGCAGAATCAATACACCAAGACGCCCAAACCAAGAGGTCAGGTCCCCAGGGCCCCGAGCAGCATAAATGCACACAAGATGGAGGGAGGGCAGGGAAGGAGACACGGGCGCCCACACCTGAGCACCTCCCAGCAAAGCTGCCGAAAAGCCAGAAAGAATGACTGAGGGCAGCGAGGGCGAGGTGAACAAGGAAAAGAAGCCTGATCTGGACTCCTCACAGAGACTATAAAACCAACAAGTACCTGGTTGTTTCTACAGTGATGACATTAGACAGCTGTGCACGTGAGGGGGCGGGGGGCCTAACAGAGACACGTTCATACAGAGACACACCAATCGAATCTGCCACCAAGGGACGTCCATCAAACAGAACGAACATGACCCCCAAGAAAAGACTGCAGGTGTGCAGACAATAAAGAACTACAGAACGATGAATATGGGCGTTGGTGGAACGAACACTGGCCAGAAAGCGCTGCCACAAGATTGGAGAAACCTCCGTGGAGGGTAGGCGTTTGGAGAGTTACTTGGACAGCATCTAAGGCAGGCGCTAAAGCCCACAAAGGGGTAAATCCATTAACGTAGGTCAGACTTTGACAAGTTCAGGACTTATGGTGTGGGCTTTCGGGTAATTAGATGAAGAGAGGAACAGCAACCTGTAACTACCCAGCGTACACAGGGGAAAGGCACTTACTGAAAATAGTCAAACACCCCAAAGACAGAAAGATGGAAGAAACACAGAACAGGCCATCAAAGATTTAAATCTGAATATATACTTAGGAGTTCCATTAGAAGAAAAAGTGGACACTCACCCAGTCTCTCCAGCTGCCTATTTACTGCTGCAACTCACTCCAGAAAAGATTTGAAGGGACATAAACCTTTCGGTGGGCAGAGACCACCGGGTGGAAATACTGTCCAAGGACATTTTGCCGCAGAGAGCAGTGCACAGAGTACGGACGGCAGCGTGCAAGGCTCTGAGCGGCTGCAGGGCAGGACGCGCCCCTGGAGAGGCAGCTCCCCACAGCTGAGAGGGTGCCCTGCGTGCCTGTGAAGGAGTCCAGAACCAATGCACGAGAGAGTAGAGCGTTTCTCATAGATTCTAAGTACAGGAGGACATGCAGACTGATGTTTTAGAAAGCTCACTCTGGGCTGCGAGTGTATTCTTCGGAGCCTGGAAGAGGGGGTGTGAGGAAGGGAAAGTGGGGCAAGGTGAGGAGTCAGGGACTGGCATGAAACAGGACAGGGGCCTCGACTAACAGGCTTCGGGACAGAGAGCAGGGTACAAACCAGGCGTGATGATTCAGTGTATGTCGGACGAACAGAGTAAAAAATAGTGCCACAGTGACTATCGTCAAGAAAAACAATTGCCGCCTAGGACGTTGAGATTACTTCCGGTGGCACAGAAGCACTCTGTACAAAAGTAATGTAATGAGAAGTAATTCTCTGAAACAAGCCAGGTATTTGGAGAGCTGGCCTGAACGAAATTTGGAAAACAGTTAAACTGTGTGGTAAGCCAAGAATTACAGAAAACATCAGTGGTAAGGTTTCCATGTTCGATGGCATCAGGCAATATTGAGCTTAAATTTCAAAATGATGAAGTGTGCTTAGCAGGACAGGCTTCAGAGAATCCAGACACGCCGAAGAGTACAGCACAGGAGCAAAGCCCCGGGGCACCCGCCGCTGACAAGGTTTTTTGAGATAACGTGGGTAATTTTGTGGAGAAAACAGAAAATAAACTGCCAAAGTGTACCTTTCACAAGACCCGTCTACTCCAAATTTGAGATACAGATTTCAGAAGGTCGATACCTAAACATAAACATCAATCAGGTGCTTCTAGATTTAAAGCTCCAAACGTCCTTGTCACAATCACCTGTGTACAGTTTAATCTGAGCATCTGACTAAAGTAAATCCAAACCTTAGGCTGCCCTCATGTAACTACTCCTTCCGGGGCATTTACTGCACTAAACTTCATGTCCTACAAGTCACTCAGGATTCTGAGAGGCTAGATTAAGAAGTAGCAGACCAGACACAGGTCAGATCGCAATTACTTAAATGCCACACAAGAGGAAAGAGAAGCTCATGGTGGAGCCATGACAGGGAGCGGGGAGTGGGCAGCGGGTCTTCACCAGGCGGGCACGGCCATGACCACTGGTCCCAGGAACCATGCAGGCCACAATTTCTGACTGATTGGAATGGAAAGAAAAATACACATTAGGGGAAACGAGAAAGAGATAAAAACAAATCTCTACTAATAACGGATGGAAAAACCCCACAAATACTGTTCACAAAAGACAGAATTCTGGGGCTGCCTGGGTGGCTCAGTTGGTTAAGCATCTTACTTCGGCTCAGGTCATGATTTCACAGTCTGTGTGTTTGAGCCTTGCACTGGGCTCTGTGCTGACAGCTCAGAGCCTGGAGCCTGCTTCAGATCCTGTGTCTCCCTCTCTCTCTGCCCCTCCCCTGCTCGCTCTCTGTCTCTGTTGCTCAAAATAAAATAAAGACATAAAAAATTTTTAAAAAAGGAAAAAAGATAGACTTCTGTCCGGGATTCACACATCCGCTCACACAACACGGCTGCTGAGAGCGAAGCAGGAGTGCCTTACTTCTGCAGAGCCGTCTCCTTCTGCTGATACAGCTCGTTCAGAATCTCCACCTTCTGCCTCAGGGTTTGGCATTCGCCTTCCAGGCCGGCCTTGGCCGACTGCAGTGAACTGCGCTCATCTTCCAATTTCTTTATCTGCTCTGTGAAGGACAAAACAGTCAGGCTGCATGTGTGCACAGGGCTTGCACACTAGGGGGAGGCGAGGAGGCAAGAGGGGTTAAGAAACACAGCCCTTTCTGCTCAGGAAGCAGCCTACCTTCCAGGTTGCATTTAGTAGACATCGAGGCTCTAAGCTTAAACTGTAGAAGTTTTAGATCCTCTTCAACTACTGATATTGCAGTTTGTGTCTAAAAATTCCAAAAGAGTGAAATGGTCTTACAAGGGGGCACAGTGAGAATTCACAGGCACTCACAGTACTCCACACAAAAGATTGTACCCGAGAAACGTCCATCATCTGCTTAATTTGATTTTTCATCTTCTCACTCCGGTCACCTAAAATACAAAACACTTTAGTCGCTTTTTCCTCCTTTGCTTTTTAACTATAGTTTCTTGATTTCTCTAAAATGAAACAATTACGGTGTTCAAACTTTCAAAGGAAAACCAAATTAGCCAATAAACCGATGAGGCTCCATGACTTTCAAGAGAATTGGAGACATAGACTGAAAAAGTGAATTCCTAGTTTGTGCCAGAAAAATGGTTATCTGTGCCAGACTCAAACCAGAAGGGAATGTGGATGAGGGCTCTTCTCATATCAGGGATCTTATTATTATTTTTAAATCTACTTATTTGTTTTTGAGATAGACACACACACACAAAAGTGGAGGAGGGGCAGAGAGAGAATCCCACACAGGCTCTGTCTGCACCGCCAGCACAGAGCCTGATGCAGGGCTCAATCTTACCAACTGTGAGACCTTAACTTGAGCTGAAATCAAGAGCATGATGCTTAACCGACTGAGCCACTCAGGTGCCCCGCAGGTGTCTTATTTAGGACTGACTCTCCTGTTCTCCCCTGGAGTCTGCTACCAGGTGTGGTTGACAACACCCACTACGCAAGCAATATCCAACTTGAAAAAGTGTCCAGACACCAGACACCTATCCCTCACAGTAAATACTGCCACCCTTTAGCTCCACTCTCAGGGCCTTAAGTATACGGCTCCCACCACCTCAGTGCTCCTAAAACTGGCTGTGGGCCTTAAAACTGCAAAGCTACACAGATAATGGGCATTAAGTCCAAACGTCATTGCCATGGCACTGAGACAAATTTCTCCTGCTCAGTAGTGCTCGGCACTTGGAGGGGAAGTCACGACCAGGCTGCTCTAGCTGCAGGGCACACAGCAGCCTCCGTGGGAGGGAAACACAGAGTCCACGTTCATGACACACTCACCGATACACCACACGCAGCCACCCACCTCCCCAAAGCACGCAGACGTGTGCCCAAGTCCAGTGATTTGCGTCTACAACTCTAATGCTTATGAGAAAGTTCACTCAGCCAAAAAGAGCATTGGTGCACTTACAAACAGGAACACAAAACGAGGCCCAACCTCCCTGAAACCGATCTTACCTCCCACTTCTCCATTTGCTAATTCATCCACCTCACTTCCTTCTTTATTCTGACCCTCAGATTCAGATTCACAGTCTAACCGATTCAACTGTGTAATGCAATTCGTCAAAGCCTAGAAAAAAAGCAAAGGGGTATTAGAGCCTCTCAATTAAGCAGATTTTATGGGCGTTCGTGAGAATTAAGTATTCAAGAGAATAAACTTACGTTAATATTATCATCTTTGTGAGTAAGAGCTACTTCCAAATTTTTCTGAGACTTCTCAAATGATTTAATTTGCTCACTGAGCTCAGCATGTGATTTACTCCAATCTTTGATTTCCTGCTGCAACTGAAATGTTAAAACAATGAATTTCCAAAGACTAGAGCTTTTGCGCCAGACCATGTCAGGACACAGGGAAGTAGGGGGCCATGCTACTCTTCGGCCTGTCACTGTGGACTGAGGCCTTGGTGAAGGGGGAGGGGACAGAGGCTCCTACCCTCAGAACTGCAGTGAGAACATGAGAGCTCTCCAGGAAGTCGATCCACTTTATTGTATCCTT
Source organism: Hyaena hyaena (assembly GCF_003009895.1). Lineage (NCBI taxonomy): Eukaryota > Metazoa > Chordata > Mammalia > Carnivora > Hyaenidae > Hyaena > Hyaena hyaena. The sequence continues at coordinate 361,338 of NW_024081719.1, read as the reverse complement.
CAGAAAACTGCAGCCAACTCAAGTAACTCAACTCTCAGTAGGAACCCAGCACATCTCACTGTCTCCCATGTCCACACTCCAGGTCATGTAACCTTCCCTTCTTCAGTGAAGCAGTTAATTGCTCAAAGGAGGGTTATAAATGCCAAATTATTTGGTCAAGGAGCAAATCTATCACCCCCCCAAGGCTATTCAAGTTAGTAACTGGTTGGTATCTGACAAGGCAAAGACTAAACCTTCTGATAGCTAGAAGACACTGTAGAGAACAGAAAGTCCAGAACAGATGGAGGATACATACATCAACTCAATTTTGGGAGCACGGTTTTAACTGTGCATATCCAAGAATAGAATTCTGCATACATATTTCATTTCCTTAAAAACAGATCTGAGAAAAGATATTCGAGGTAATGATACTTGGTCCCCTCATTCATATCATCTAGGATGTGAAATTTTTCTTTACCTGCTCTTTCTTCTTCTTAAGCCTAGCATTTTCTTCTTGAACCCGATGGCATTCAGACTTCACCTTTTCTTCGCTAAGTTTAGCTTCATTAAGAGCAATTTGAACCTAATGCAAAACACTCCTATTAGTGAATTAATTCCAAAGGGGGATGGAGGGATGTTACACTTTCCCAATTAGACATCATATAGTTTTTATTTATCGCATATTCTAACAAAAATCAAATGTTTGCTCCTCAACAAAACTAAGGCACCCTATTAACATCCTGCGGATATTACAGAAAACTTTACCTCTGAAAACTCGGAGGCATTCACTGAAATAACATCCTTTAACTTCTCTATAGACTTCTTGTTTTCCAGAATCTGCCATGTGGAAAAAGAACATATAAAAATGTGGTAAGATTTTAGTGAAAGAGTGGGATATATGCTAAAAGATGAGTATGAGGGACGCCTGGGTGGCTCAGTCGGTTAATCATCAACTTCGGCTCAGGTCATAATCTCACGGTGCATGGGTTCAAGCCCCACGTCGGGCTCTGTGCTGAAAGCTCAGAGCCTGGAACCTGCTTTGGATTCTGTGTCTCCCTCTCTCTCTGACCCTCCCCTGCTCACACTGTCTCTCTCTCTCAGAAATAAAACATTTTAAAAATTAAAAAAAAAAAAAAAAGATGAACATTATTCCAGGGCCATCCTCTACTTATCAGGTAAAAGCAGGTGATTCAATTTCAGCTGAGGACAAAGTCAAGAAGGTAAAGATGTAAGGAAAGAAGAAAATCAGAGCTCTATCACATGCCATCCACAACCTTCCTGCTGTGAGGTAACGTGGTAGATGCCTAGACCAAAAAGGTAAAAGAAAAAAAGAAAAAACTTTCATGTAATCCTCTAGTTCAAATCAATGTTTTTTCCTATTGGTTGGGGCGGGGGGAATCCCCAAGGTCACTTTAAAGATTCTCTTGGGGCACCTGGGTGGCTCAGTCAGTTAAGCATCTGACTTCCATTCAGGTCATGATCTCACGGTTCTTGAGTTTGAGCCCCACGTCAGGCTCTGTGCTGACAGCTCAGCCTGGATTCTGTGTCTCCCTCTCTCTCTGCCCCTCCCCTGGTCATGCTCTCTTTCTCTCTTAAAAATAAACATTGAAACTAAATTAAAAATCCTCCTGACTGGGGCGCCTGGGTGGCTTAGTCGGTTAAGCGTCCGGCTTTCGCTTAGGTCATGATCTCGCGGTTCATGGGTTCGAGCCCCACGTCGGGCTCTGTGCTGACTGCCGGCTCAGAGCCCGGAGCCTGTTTCAGTCTGTGACTCCCTCTCTCTCTGACTCTCCCCTGCTCACGCTGTCTCTCTCTCTCTCCTAGAAATAATAAAACATTAAAAAAAAAAATTAAAAAAAAAAAATCCTCCTGACTGAACTGAAAAATGGTTGGACTTGAGGCAGAATACTCAGATCTCACTTACAGAATTGCACATAATTTGTGAAGATACTGCCTCCTCAGGGAGGTGGCACATACTCTTCCATCTTTCAGCTGGGGGCTGCATGGAATTCCTTCCTTCCAAAGAGGACAGCACACCAAGAGCTGGGACCAGGAAACTCAGAGTGGAGGAAGCTGGCAAGCCATATAAGGGAACCCTGAAACCATCACTGCAACCTTCCTCTCTTCTAAAACTGTTCTAAAAGGCTTGTTTAAAAAGGATTATGTAGGGGCGCCTGGGTGGCTCAGTCAGTTAAGCGACCGACTTCGGCTCAGGTCACGATCTCATTTGTGGGTTCGAGTCCCTTGTCAGGCTCTGTGCTGTCAGCCTGGAGCCTACTTCTAATTCTGTCTCCCCCTCTCTCTCTCTCCGACCCTCCCCTGTTCACTCTGTCTCTTCTCTCTCAAGAATAAATAAAAAAATTTAAAAAAACATTTAAAAAAAGATAAAAAAATAAAAAGGATTATGCAAAACAAAAGTACTCGAACTTTTTGACTGGGCTACGGTTTCTTAGTTGTTCCACATGTTTCAAAGGCAAAGCCGAGCAAGAAGACACTTACCCAGGGCTAAGAACACAAATACTTTTTAGAGCCATGAAAATAACAACCTGCGGTACTAGCATTTAAGATTCTATGTAGACGGATGGATGCGGGTTCGACTCCCCTGACTCCCACTCTTCCTTTATTTGAAGCATGGGGAAATGAAGAGTAATTCACCCCCCACAGGGGAGTCTGAAAGCAAAATCACAGTAATGCTTTGCAGCAAAATTCTTACCAAGTCCTGATTCTTTGCATTCTGTTCTCTCTCAGATTCTAACATAACACGCAGATTTTTAGCTGTATTATCCAGAACTTCATTTGTTTCTTCAAGTTTCTTGATTTTATCCTATTAACAGACATTAAGATTAATCATAATTACTCATGATTTTTCTTTTGTTTTTAGAATGTAATCCCACAAAGAGAAGGAATTTTTACCTTAAATTTAATTGCTTCATCAGACAGAATCATATTCTGTTTCTTGGTTTCCTGAACATGTTTCTTTGACTCCTTGATCTATATAAAATAAAGCACTCAGAATTCAGAAATATAAACCACAGTGTTATCAAAACATATCTCTGAACAGGTGATCCTGTAGAGAAGAAAGCAATACTTTATACATAGGATGATTACTTCCAATTTGGATGGTTTGCAGGAAGTAACGAAATCTTAAAATAACCCTAATAACTGAACTATATAATACAGGAAGAAATAATCCAAGCTGGAATCATGAGGGAATATACTGAAATACCGAAGAATAATTATACCTTCTGTTCATAATTTGACAATTTTTGTACAAGTTCTGCATTTTCTTTCATGATATTCTTCAACTTCTCAGAAATCTGCTGTTCAGTGACTAAAAGGGAGAGGAAATCCATAAGGTTACTATGATCACTAAATAAAACTGAATTACCCAATGTATCAGCACTATATTCTCTAGTTCTGTGACAGAAAAGGACTCCTTAACATAACTACTATGTCTTTAAAAAAGCAACCTGTAGTTAATAGCAATAAGGGTATAAAAATACTACTAAAATTTAAGAAAAATATGATAAGGACCCTTATTTCAATGAGAAATTCCAATTTAAATTTATTTCAAAGATAGAAAATAGAATAAAATATTTTAGTTTGATATCCTTCCCTTCATGAAGTACCTTTCTTCTTAGAAAACAATCATTTCTAATATATGTCATTTGCAAAAAGAGAGACAAAAAATACAAGCACACAGATTTCCATCTCTCATTCTCAAATTATCTACATAAGTAAACACATACCGTGTTATTAAATCATTAGCATCAACATAGTATGCTTGCATGTGATGCATCTGCATGAAACCAATGAAGCCAATCTGCCCCAAATCAGATTAATCTTCTTCCAACTCCCCCAATTTGTTCCACCTCATCTCCTCTATCTCATTTGGTGGCATCATCTACTACTCTGTCATCCAAGCTAGCAACTTGGGTTAGTAAAACGTTCAGGGGTAAGTCAATCAGACATCGGAAGTCACGGTTACCTACTTCTCACTTACATAAGACTCAGATCAAACACCCATACTGAGGAAAGAGTATAAATAATAAAATAAGCCTAAACACTTACCTTGATATACTCTATCCTTTACCTAGAAGAAAAATGAAATTTGATGTCAAAACATTAATAGAAATATTATAGTATTAGATAGTATTATAGAAATAGTTTATACAACAGGTAAATCATAACTAAATGAAAATTTAGCAACAGTTTGGTTCACAATAATAATCCATAGGATTAAAAGTAACAAAAGGTTAAAAAGCATTTCAAATCTAACGGGTAGTGATACTTCATAGTTTCTGATAGATAAAAGCACTAAAGTGAATACCTCATTTTGCAACTAAAGGTATTATTTTTATCTATTAAAAGAGCACCAACTTATTATTTTTTTATAGAAATCTGTTTTTTTTTAATTTTTAATGTTTTATTTATTTCTGAGAGAGAGAGACAGCATGAGCAGAGGAGGGTCAGAGAGAGAAGGAGACACAGAATCTGAAGCAGGCTCCAGGCTCTGAGCTGGCTGTCAGCACAGAGCCCGACACGGGGCTCAAACCCACGAACTGTGAGATCATGACCTGAACTGAAGTCAGATGCTTAACCAACTGAGCCACCCAGGTACCCCAAAAGAGCACAAGTCTTATTAAGCATTTAACATTAATACTGGAAATGGGTATTTTCATGTTAAATAACTAATACTTCTTTTACCCGAAATCATTTGACAACCCTGAACAGCCAGAAAGAGGCCTTAGAAACAATGATCAGACTCTCAGCAAACAAAATTACAGGCATAATTTTTGTACTAAGATATGTCTCCTTCTCGCACCAGAAAACATCTTTGAAATCCTATCAAAAGCTGGCACCTGAATGGGGCGCCTGGGTGGCTCGGTCAGTTGAGTGTCCAACTTTGGCTCAAGTCATGATCTCATGGTTCATGAGTTTGAGCCCCTCATTGGGCTCCGTGTTGTCAGCGCAGAGCCTGCTTTGTATCCTTTGTCCCCCCTCTCTCTGCCCCCTTCCCCACTTGCATAAACTCTCTCAAAAAAAAAAAAAAAAAAAAAAAAAAAAAAAAAAGGAGTTGGCAACTGGCTGAATTTTGAGATCTAATAAACTAAGTCATGTGATTTTCCCAAACCCTTAAAGACAGTGGTCATCAACCTAAAAGGGAAAGAAGATTGCTCGAGGGAAATGCACCGACAAGAGACATAACTAACCTCTAAAGCATCCTTAAAGGCAGCACTGATTACAGGGCTATAAAATCTAAGCGCTACTCAATTTTTAAAAAATTCTATCACTGAATGTCTTTGCAACTCAGAAGTTATTTCCACTTTCAAAAGTTACAAAGTGGTGATGATACCCAAATCAGTCCATAAATCATCCATGATATCTTGTTATTATTACAGTATTTAACACCACTTATAATAACGTTGCTATAGGAAAATGCATTCAGAGTTCCAACATGGAAAGAAATGGCTGTTTCTCTAATGTCACAGCCTTGCTAATGGGAGACTAAGCTTCTTTTGCCTTCTTTCCCCCAGATCAGGAGGCAGGAGGCGACAGGAGGAAGCAAGAATCAAGCAAGGGCAGGGCCTATGGTTCCAAAGTCAAACACTGAGGCTGGGAAGCACCATTTAGGACATACAGCCTGCCTTACCCTGTGAAAATGTAAACAGATTTTAGGATTTTTTAGATGGGAGAAACAAGAGTGGGAAATAAAAAACATTTTCACCTTTTCCCCTTCCACTCATCCTTTCTATGCTCCCTTTCTCCTTTCATCTGAGGAAAAGTCCCATAAGGTCAGAGGACTCTTCACAGGAATCTAGGCAAAAGACCTTTCTTTTTAAGTGACTTTACCATCACTTGTGCAACAAGAGAAAGTTTATGAGCAAGGATATGTCTGATAAAACTAAGAAATCAGAAAAATACTCAATTTTAAGAAGACATGGATCCAATGCTTTTGGCTACTTTAACTGTTATGCTTGAACTGAAACTGAAAGCTCATTCACAGAAAATGATACTTTTCTCCAATTACATGATAACTATGAAACAAAATGAAACACAGTCACAAATATGAATATGTATGAGTGTACACACATAGATAAGCACAGAAGACCAGTTCTGCACAAAGATTCTAAGGAATAAAAATCCGAGTGTTTCTCTGGATACTACATAATCTGTATTTCTAAATAAAAAGATATTTAATGAGCACAATAACACATGACCAAATTAGAAAATCTGTGAAACAGATATAGATGGAAAAAGACTGAAAAATTACCTAGTGTCTAGATCTATTTTTACTATTTTGTTTTATAGCATTTTTTGTTTGTATATGTATTTATATAATATACATGTACCTACACTTTACTGTCTTGATTTCTGCTTTTTTCCATTTATATTATGAGCATTTTCTGGGCTCCAGTATCTTTGAAATACATACATTTAGAGAGTTACATGGTATCCCATTATATGCAGGTTCAAGAACAATTCCCCTACTGTGGATCATTTAGTTTGTACGAAGTTCTCATTCCAATAAACAGCGTTCCATTGAACACCCTTTCACAAGATTTTTAATGCATGATTGGTTATTTCTTTAGAACAGACTATAAGACATGGTATTATAATAAAAAGATACAACATTTTTAAGAATTCTGATACATAGTATTTAAGTGCTTTTCAAGATGGCTGTAAGGGTTCCCAATTCTATTATAAATGTACACTGCCGCCTGGGTGGCTCAGTCGGTTGAGGTTGAGCGTCCAACTTCAGTTCAGGTCATGATATCGCAGTTCATGAGTTCAAGCCCTGCAATGAGCTCTCAGAGCCTGGAACCTGCTTCAGATTCTGTGTCTCCCTCTCTCTCCAGCCCTCCCTGTCCCTCTGTCTCTCCCTTTCTCAAAAATAAACTTAATTTAAAAAAAAAAAGGGTAAAAAAAATGTATATAAATACCCAAGTAGGTACACATACACTTCATCTTTAGACTTTTACCTAAGATTCATAAACTGAAGTTTTCCGATTAAGATTATATACATGTTGTCTAAGTCTTTACCAACAAAGATTACACTGAATTATTTCACAAGACTAGCTTAGGTTACATGCATTTGTGTTCACGTTAGGAACTGAAAAAGAAACAAAAGGGCCAGTGATTATAAAATATCCTTTGTCTTGATGAGTCAAAACATAAGTTTAGTTTACTCACAGCGAGGACAGTTCTCCAGAAGAAAATGGCAAATGAAACAAGTCCCAAGAAGGCAGTGATAAGCACAGGCTTCCATGGCAACCCATAAAAATCAGGCCCAGGCTGAACATCATCAGGCAATGTAGCAACTAACTGAAACAGAAATATTAGAAACAATAAGAAACCATGAAGAAATTTACAACAGAGCAGTCACAAAGAACCATCCACAGAAATTCTAGACGAACCTCCATCACAAAACCTCTCCATCAAACATCTTAAGTTGCTTCCACTGAGGCAATAAAGATAGGATACCTGCAGCCCAGTTCTTGTTAGGCTTGAAGTATTTTTGTACATCATGAAGCTAAATGTCTTTAAGCTGAGCATGTATTTCTACTTTACAGTAGGTTTTACCACATCATATTGTCTAAGATATGTCTAGAATCTCTCTGGATCATACTTTCCTCTTAGCTAATTTTTAGGAGTTAAAAAGCCCCATAAAACAAAAAACTTAATACCCTAGAGAAATAATCACCTTTTGTGGCTCCAAATTGATAACGAATAACAAATAATATGCATTTCCTCTAGGATTTTAAATCTTAATTCTTTTACTCTTATACAAAAACAAATGCTGAGTAAGCTCATACAGCTCCTGATAACAGGTCTAGACTGCTCTGAATTTAACCATCGTCTACATAACCCAACGCCTTTATTTTAAATGCTTCCTGGAATACAACTGTATAAGCACCTGCCGGCTTCTACACTCTCACCGCCCTCTACGAAAACACAAGTATCTATCCCACCGCCCCCAACAGTGCCGGGCGTCACTGGAAACGGGTCCAAAGCGATCGTGACCGCATACGAGAAATAACCCTGCCTGGTAAATGGAAGTAATCGGTAACAAACGCGCAAGTGACGAAACCTCAGACACACTCCCCCGGCCCTGTCTACACCGCACTACAGCGCCTTGCCTGCCCCGGGCCCGGCCCCACTCGTTTCTCCCTCGCCGGGTGAGCGCGCCCACTCGGCTCAGAGCTCTCTACCCGCCTGCCAGAGCTGGGGTCCCTCCCTGGGGGTGGGGCCTTCACCTCCAGGAGCTTGGCTAGGAGGGCCGCGTAGAACACCGACAGGGGTCCCAGAAGTTCCGGGTCCCCGGGGGAAGCGGTGACAGAAGGCACAGTGGCAGGAACTGAGTCCATTGTGTGGGGATGGCTGAGCAGAGGCGACGCTTCCCCGTTAACAGCACCGCGTCCCCCCTCTTTCACCGCTTCCTCCTTCCGAAAGGAGCCGGCTGAGGAGGCGGACACCGGGAGCGAACTTCGCCTCCCCCGGCCGCTGGCCCTTTCCCCCAGCGCCTCCTGGAAAACACGTCATCAGACACGGCCCCGGGGAGGCCGTCAGGGCGCCTAGCGGGCCGCGCCGCAGTGGGCGGGGCCGCGCCGCAGTGGGCGGGGCCGCGCCGCAGTGGGCGGGGCCGCGCCGCAGTGGGCGGGGCCGCGCCGCAGTGGGCGGGGCCGCAGCGGAAGAAACCGAAGGCGAGCGAGGCGGGGAAGAGCCACCAGACCTGCGCAGAGGAAACCGAGGGAGGTGCCGACAGAGGTTCACCGCCGCAGGAGCTGGTCTCGCAGGAGCTGGGGGAGACCGCGCGATTTAAAGGGCCCGGGGACTACGCGGAGGAGCTCGGGCTGGGGACAGACCCGCCCCTCAGGCCCCTCGGCGCCGACCTCGCGTAGCTGCATGCCGGGGGCCGCGGGCACCTGTCCTGCCGCTCACACGGGGGACAGCAGGCGGGACTGGGCCTCGGTCTCCTGGGCGAGGCTTCCTCCCCCAGCGCCCCGTCTCCCGGCTCCACTTCTTCCGCTCCTACTCCGCACGCCGGCGCTCGCTCTTGCCGCTGCCCCGAGGAGCCTCGGCAATACGCACGGTGCGACAGGGTTTGGTTCCGGGTTTCGTATTTTATAGTGCTGTGCCTTGTGGGAAAGGGCAAGGATTATGCATAAACACCTCCTAAAAGTTGAAGAAAGTGGGGCCATTTAACCTGGAGGGAAAATGATGTTTGCCAATCTTTAAAGGTACGTCTTCAAGTTTAATGTAAAGTCAATTCGGAAGAACAATCAGGAAAATCCTGAAAACGAAGAGCCCTGGAGAGGGGTGGGAGGGGACGGGAAGGCAGCCTCTGCAATTAAAATAGAAAGTAAGGTACTGACCCAAGAATCCAGATTATGGAACAGAATAGAAAATCCAAAAATAGACCCAACTGCATTGAAAACTTGGAATATGGTAAGTCAGTTGGGGGGAAAGAGCCTTTTTAATAAGTGGTATTAGCATAACTAAATAAACCATATGGAAAATGATAAAATTGGATTTTTTCCATAAGGATAAATTACAAATGATCGGACACCTAAATGTTAAAAAATGAAAACAAACAAGTACTAGGAAAAACATGGGTGAATTTCTCAATGTATTGTGAATGAGCAAAACCTTTCCAATTATGTCTCAAAATCCAAAAGATCTGCAAAGAACTATTTTAAAAAATTTGTCCAGCCCCTGCATGCAAAAAATGCAAAACAAGCAAAGTCTGCCAACGACAACCTGAAAAAAACTATTTGCAACATTAGACACAAGAGGTTAATATTACTAAAATACAAATAACTGTACCAGTAGGGAAGAAAACAGCCAGCAAACCTATACAAAAATGGGCTGAAAAACTGAACAAACAGGAAAAGACCCAGGAATAGCTCACAAATAGCTCATGTGAAAACATGCTCTGCCTCACTCATAATAAAAGACCTACAAATTAAACCTACACGGAGATACAATTTCTCACGTACCCTGCAAGATCTAAACATCTGACAACACTTCTGTCGGTGAGAGAATGTAGGGGAAACAAGTAGTCCCATGCATTGCTCATCATTGCAGAAAATGATACAACCTCTATGAAAGGGAATTTAATTTAGCAACATTCCCCCCCATCACTTGTGTATTTACCTTTTGATGTAACAATCTCACTTCCAAAGATCTCAAAGATACTGTGTATACAACAAATGGTGAGAAGACAATATGCACAAAACTATGTTATCCCAGCATTATTTGTAATAACAAAAGACTGGAAACAACCAAAATGTCCGTTAATAGAAAAGTTGCTGAATACACTAAACTGAAACTGGAAAAAAAGAAATTAATAGATTTTATATACTGCTAGGGTATGATTTCCGGAATGCTTTTTTAAAAGGAGGGGTGGAGAAAAATATGTAGAATACTACTTTTATATTAGAAAGTAACAAGAGACATATATATATATATATATTTTTTTTTATGGCTCTGAGATAAAATTCACAGGCATATACTACACAAAGTGCACAATCTGCTAAACTGTCACATATGAATACGTCTGTGAAACCACGATCACATTCAAACTGAACATATCCTTCACCTCCACCAGTCATCTCCTCCCCTTGGTAATCCCACTTCCTGCCACTTGCTGACTGCATTTCCCACAGCTTTATATATGAAATACATAATACACCATGCATTCTAATTCTCTGGCTTATCTCAGCCTAACTGGAGATTCACCCATGTTGCTCATACATCAATAGGTTACATTCCATTTTATTGCTCAGTAGCATTTCATTGTATGGATATACCACAATTTGCTTATTTATTCAGCTGTTGATCTGCGTTTGAGTCCCCAACTCCCTCTGTCCAGTTTTTGGCTTTAACAAATAGAAGGGCTATGAATACTGATGTGCAAGTCCTTTTAAGGATGTAGAATTTATCAGGGGTACATGCTTAGAAGAGGGATGACTGGATCATCTGACATTTACCTTTTGAAGAAGCTGACAAACGGTTTTCCAAGATGATATACCATTTTACATGCCCCTCAGCAGTGTGTATTTCCAGCTCCTCTGCACTTTCTCCCATACTTAGTATTTTAATTTTAATAATTTTAATTTCAGTCAATCTACTAAGTATATAGTGATAATTCATGGGGGCTTAAATTTGCATTCCCCTGAGAAGTAATGATGTTAAGCATTTTTTAAATGTGCTTATTTCCTATGCACATATCTTCTTTGGTGAAGTGTTACTTTACTGGGCTATTTCGTATTAAATGAGCTTGGAGAGTTCTTTATATATTCCAGATGGAAGTCCTTGTTCAGATACATGCTTTCCAGTGCTTCTCTGCTAGTCTGTGGCTTATCTTTTCATTCACTTAATAGTATATTTTGGAAAGTGTAAGTTTGTACTTTGATGAAATCTAAATTCTTGAATTTTTATGAATGAATCCTGCTTTTTGTGTCAAGTCTCAGAAATCTTTGGCTTAACTTTTTTCTAGAAGTTTTATAGCTTTAAGCCTTACACTCACTTCTGTGAAGCATTTTGAGTTAATTCAGGTTTCTGACAGGTATGGATCGGTTTTTTACACAGGGATATTTGCAATAGTTTTGGTACTGTTTGTTGAACCGACGTCTCTTCTCCTCTCTGTCTTTCCTCCTTTGTCTGAAGCCCAATGCCAGATAGGTATTTCTGGATGGTCTATTCTCTGTTCCATAAATCTTTTTGTCTATCTTTACACTGATGCCACGCTCTCCTAATTACCACAGCTTTACTGTAAGTCTTGAAATCATCATGCTTGTGCTGTTCTAGGCCCCTTGAATTTTCCATATGAATTGTACAATCAGCTTGTTGTCTTCTACAAAACAAACCCTGGTAAGATTTTCATCAGGATTATGCTGACTCTGGGGATCCCACTGGGGAGCTTAATATTTGACATACTGTTTGTCACAGTGATGATATGATAGCATAACAACAGTCTTCTCTTGAACAAGATATATCTTGCCGTGCATTTAGGTCAATTTCTATCAGCAATATTTTATAGTTTTCTATTGTAAGTCTCACAGTTTTACCAGATTTATCCTTAAGCAATTCATATTTTTGATGCTATTTTACACATGGAGGTTTGTTTTTAATTTCAATTTCCAACTGTCTGCTACAATTTTAATCCTTCCTTCCCACACTACATTTTACTTCTTTTTCTTGCTTTAGTACACTGGTCATTGCCTCACTGTGCGCCACTATTAACACTGAACAGATGTGGTAAGAGTGAACATCCTTGTTTGGTCTCCAATCATAAGGGGAAGCATTTAATTATTCACCATTAAGTATGATGTTAGCTGTTAAGTTTTTCATAGAGCCTATTTTAAGCCCCTTTCTATTACTAGTTTGCTGATTACTTTTTTTTTTTAATGTCAGTAATCAACATCGGATTTTTTCAAATGCTTTTTCTGTGTCTATACATCAGAACATTTGGAATTTATTTTTAAAATTTGTTAATATGTGACTTGCATTGATTGATTTTCTAATGTTAAATGAACCTTGCATTCTTGGGATAAACCATACTTGGTCATTATGTATTATCATTTTTATATATTGTTGGACTTGATTTGCTAAAATTTTTAGAATTTTGTGCCTATGTTCATGAGAGATACTGATCTGTGGTCTTCTTTTCTTGTTATATCTTGGTCTGGTTTGAACTGGATGTATTTTCTCATCTTCAATTCTCTAGAAGAGTTTATATAGAATTAATACTATTTCTTCCTAATATGTTTAACTGAATTCACCAGTGATGCCATCTGGACCTGGAGTTTTTTTTGCAGAAAGGTTTTTTAACAATAAATTCAATTTCTTTAATAGCCAAAAGCCTTAAGTAGGCTTTTGCAATTTGTGTCTTAGATGGAATTTCTTCACCTCACCTAAACTATCAAATTGACATAAATTATTCATAATATTCCCTTTTATTGTTTTAATTACTATAGAATCTGTAGTGAGGTCATGTGTGATTACAGATATTGGTAATTTGTGTTTTCTCTTTTATTTCCCTGATCACTCTGGCTAGCGGTTAATCAATTTTATTACTCTCAAAGAACCAGCTTTTGTTTTCATTGGCTTTCCTTTTGTTTCCTATTTCATTAAGTTATGTTCTTTACTTCTTTTCTTCTGCTTCTGGGGATTAATATGCTCTTCTTTTTCTAGTCTCTTAGAGTAGAAATTGAGGTCACTAATCTGAGATCTTTCTTCTTTTCTAATATATGGTGCTATAAATCCCCAAGTACTGCTTTACTGTTACGGCAGCAACTCAGCTGTTTTCATTTTCATTCTGCTCAAAATACTGATTTCCCTTTTCTTTAACCCATAAGTTATACAGAAGTATGTCAGCTGGTTTCCAAATATTTGGAGATTTTCAAGAGATCTGTTACTGATTTCTAATTCAGTTTTACTATGGCCAGAGAATCATACTTTGTATGATTTGAGATTTATTTTTTGAGATTTGGTTTATGACCCAGAATGATTTATCTTGGTAGATGCTCCATGTGCACTCAGAAAGCACATATACTCTGCTCTTCTGGGATGTTCTATAAACGTCAAACAGGTCAAGTTGTCTGACAATGTTGTTCACATCTTCTAGAACCTTATTCATGTTCTATCAATTACTAAGAGAAGGATATTGAAATCTCTAATTATAACTGTATACGTATATCTGTTTTTCCATTCACTTCTATCAACTTTTGCTTCATGTATTTTAGAGGTCTATTATTACAAACACAAATGTTTACGATTATTATGACTTAAAGACTGACTATCCTAGAAAATAACTTTATCCCCATTACATACTTTGCTTTAGAATCTACTTTGGTATTGATATAGCCACTGCAGCTTTCACTTGACTATTAGCAGGAGATATCTTTTTCAGTCTTTTTAGTTTTAACTTTTTTATGTCTTTTTAAAGTGTGGTTCCTAAAGGCATCTATTTGGATCTTGCTTCTTTACCCAATCTAACCACCTCTTCCTTTTAATTCAGGTATTTAAACAAATTCTATCTGATGTGATTACTGATACGATTAAATTTAAGTCTAGGCATCTTCTTTTTTTCTGTTTATCCCATCTGTCCTTTGTTCCCTTTTGGCTCTTACTCTGCCTTCTTTCAGATCATTGAGTCTTCTTAATGAATCTAATTTATCTCCTCTCTTGGCTTATTTTGTTATTTTACTGTTTCAGTGATTGCTTCAGGGTTTATAGTATATATCTATAACGTATCACAGTCCACCTTCAAAAGTGACCTGTACTACGTCTTGTGTATAGTAAGAACTTTACAAGATTTAATACCATTTCTCCATCTCCCGACCTTCATGTTATTGTTGTCCTGTATTTTACTTTTATGTATTTTTGAAACTCAATGCTACAAAAAGTTACATTTAAAGACATTTAAATAATAAGATGAGGACCGCCTAGATGGCTTAGTCGATTAAGCCTCCAGCTTCGGCTCAGGTCATGATCTCATGGTCTGTGAGTTCAAGCCCTGTATCAGGCTCTGTGCTGACAGCTCAGAGCCTGGAACCTGCTTCAGATTCTGTGTCTCCCTCTCTCTCTGCCCTCCTCCACTCATGCTCTGTCTCTCTCAAAAATAAATAAATGTCAAAAAAATTTAAATAAGAAGATGATAGTTTTATATATGTACTTATATGGTTGCCATTTCTGGCACCCTTCGCTCCTTTCTGTAGCTCCTCTATTTCCACTTGTTGCCATTTTCCTTATGCCTCAAGGTCTTCCTTGAACATTTCTCAAGGCACAGGTGTGCTGGTGAATTCATTCAGTTCTTGTACATTGGGGGAAAAAAATCATTTAATCTTTGCTTTATAAAATTATTTTGCATGGTATGATACTATAGGTAAACAATATTGTTCAAGTATATTAAAAGATTTTATTCTACTGTATTCTGCCATGTATTCTGATAAGAAATCTTGATGTCAACCTTATCTTAATCCTTCTCTATGTGAAGTATCTTTTTTTTTATTTCTCTGCTTTTAAGATTGCTATTTATCAGGTATTTTTGAGAAATTTGATTATGATATACGTCAGTGCAGTTTTCTTCATGCTTCTTATGTATGGGTTTCATTGAACTTCCTGAATATGTGGATCTATAGCTTTCATAAATTTTAGGAATTTTCAACCATTATGTCTCTAAGTCTGTTCCTGAACACCTCTTCGATCCTGTCCTCTAGTGATTCCAGTTCCACTGACTAGGCTGCTTGAAAGTGCCCCACAGCTCACAGGTAATCTGATCCGTTTTCTGGAGTCTTTTTTCCCTATATATTTCATGTTGGAGAGCTTGTAATGCTATGTCTTCAAGTTCACTAATCTCTTCACCTACAATGTCTAGTCTAGCATTACTCCCACCCAGTATATTTATCATCTCTGTCACTATAGTTTTCAAATCTAGAAGTTTGATTTGAGTATTTTTAAAAAAATTTTTTTTCATGTCTCTACTTAACTTTTTTAGCACCCAAATTATAGTAATAAAAACTATTTTAATATCCTTGCTTAATTGTAACATCTCTGGTAGTTCTTGGTTGGTTTGGATAGGTTGATTTTTCTTCCCACGGTGGTTTCTATTTTCGTGCCTCTCTGCATGCCTAGTAATCTCTGACAGGATGGCATACATTACAAAGAAATGTGATGGCTGATTTTCTTTGTCGACTTGAGCGGTTATGGGATACCCAAATTAAACCTTAATTTTGTGTGTGCTTTTGAGGGTGTTTTCAGATGAGAATAGCCATTTGAATTGATTCACTAGGTGAAGCAATACACCCTTCCCAATATGGTTGGGCATCATCCAATCCACTGAAGGCCTGAGCAGAGCAAAATGCAAAAGGAATTTACCCCTTCCTCCAAGATTGCTTGAACTGGGACATCATTCTTCTACCCTTGCTACTCCTGGTTCTCAGGCCTTCAGACCTGACTAAAATCTACTAAAATCTAAAATCTTTCGACTCAACCTGAATTACACCACTGGCTTTGCTGGGTCTCCAGCTTGTAACAGCAGATTGTGGGACTCCTCAGCCACCATTTGTGCATTAGTCAATTCCTTGTAATAATCCTCTTCTACCTGTGTGTGTGGCTGTCCCTTATTGTGGCACAGAAGTGTAGAACCCTGAGTTGAGGAGATGGAGCTGAAAATCCAGGGAAAGCAAGGCCGCTAAAATTCACAGGGCTGAGTACCAAGAGGAGGCATGAGGAGGGGGGTGGTGAGAAAGATCGAGTGCTCTAAGGATCCCTGAAAGGTCCCCTTTGAGTATTCATCAGCACATGAGTTTGACAAAATTACTCAACATCACAGAAACTATCCAAGCGATTAGAGGGAACAGTTCCTGACAACAGGGCCAAGAATAGTACCTATAATTCTAGAACTGGATGAAGTACTCAGAAGGGTCTCAATTAGACTAAATGCTGCTCATGTCTTACCTAACAAACCTGAAAAGCAAGACGCCAAAGAATCAAACCTATTTCCTAGCTATTTTACCTGAACAAACAGAACAAAGCTCAAGAATGTTATTGGTCAAGGTTCTCTAGAGAAACACAACCTGGGAACTCTCTCAGTGCAGGGCGCAGGCACAACTGTAGGGCTCACACCACTTGCTCTCGATCTTTCAGGAATTACCATCCTTTGTGATCTGATGCCCAGGGACTTGAAAATGGCTTCGTTTATTTTGTCTGATTTCTTTTCAGTTACTTCAGTGACAGCAAATCCAGTATCTTTAAATCTAGCTTGGCTGAATGTGGAAATCATTTGCTTATTTTTTAATGGTAATGAAATTAATTTTAAAAATTGTCCACAGGGGCGCCTGGGTGGCTTAGTCGGTTAAGCGTCCGACTTTGCTTAGGTCATGATCTCGCGGTTCGTGGGTTCGAGCCCCGCGTCAAGCTCTGTGCTGACTGCCAGCTCAGAGCCTGGAGCCAATTTCAGAGTCTTTATCTCCCTCTCTCTCTGACCCTCCCCTGGTCACGCTGTCTCTCTCTCTCTCTCTCCTAGAAATAAATTAAAAATATTAAAAAAAAAAGAAAAAAAGAAATGACAGCCAACTCAAAAGCAATAAGCAATCTTAGTACCCAGAATGTAGTTTAAGTACTACTTCCCATTAAAAGAAATCAGGGGCTCCTTAGAGAAGTAACTCCTTCAAGATCCAGGCAGGAAATGTAGAGGATGAGCTTAGAACATCCAGTCACACTAGAAAGCAAGGAAGGTGTCAGTGACCACTGGGTGGTGTCAAAAGGCTCAGAAGCCAAGCTGAAGAGCCTCCCCACCAGCCAAAAATGGGAGAAATTGAGTGCTGATAAGAATAAGAACTAAGTGGATTGAAACATGCCAAGTATTTTCAAATTCATGATGTCATAATAATAATTAGAATAGAGTTAGGAGAAACACACCAAAACACCCACTGGACATCACTGGATAAAGCCAGGAAGCTAAATCATTATTTTGGAAACTATTTAAATAGAAAGAATCAAATATTTATATTGCCTAAACTATACAAACTAAATCTCCGTGTAAAGAATACTTGATTATAACTTTCTTTCTGAAGAAATACCCCAGCCTTTAAATGAAGCAGGAATAATATAATCACCATATCACTATTTTGCAGCCTATGATATATTAACAGACTTAGTCAATGTCACCAATGACTAGTGCCATCAAAAGGAGAGGGACATCCAGGGGCGCCTGGGTGGCTCAGTCGGTTAAGCGTCCGACTTTGGCTCAGGTCATGATCTCATGGTTCACGGGTTCAAGCCCTGCATCAGGCTCTGTGCTGACAGCTCAGAGCCTGAAGCATGCTTCAGATTCTGTGTCTCCCTCTCTCTCTGCCCCTCCCTCACTCATACTCTGTCTCTCTCTCTCTCTCAAAAATAAACATTAAAAAAATTAAAAAACAAAAAGTAGAGGGCCATCTAGACATTAGATGCCTTCTGTTGAAAGCAAACATCTCCTGTTAAGTATCCTTACCAATCAATATTGAACCTGAATCTGACTATCAACTCCCAGCAAATACAGAGTTGGAGAAACATGTTTAGTTACACTGGGGGATGTAGTTAGCAAATGGAGAGCATGATATAACCCCTAGAGGCCAAACACACTCGTTTCTTCAATGAATACATTCCAACAACAACAAACAAAAGGAGAAAATCTACAGGCAGAGGAAATTATATACTCCCCCCACCCCCCCACTGAAATAAACTAGACAAAATATATGGAAAACACAACCTGTTTTTTAGGTGGAGAACAGGCAGCATACAACCATGACTCCTGAAGGAAGGGAAAGCAAGGAGGTGAGCCTGCTGGTCAACCAGCTTCCTGACTGGAGGTACTTTCTCACCTCAGTACTGGGAGGGAGAAGCCTCACAGAGCCCACCAATCTCGCTGAGGACGCGGAGGCCAGAGTTCAGGGAGACTGAGGTAACTGAAATGTGCAGGGAAAGGTACTAGAAAGATGGGGGCTACAAAGTAAAGGAGTTCCAGAAATCCATGAGGGGGTTTCCTTCAATCTTTGCTGAATTCAAAGCAGGATCTGCCTAAGGTAAGACTCTCTGAGGATGGGCAAAAAACACTGCTACAGATGAAAAGAACAACTACCAGGAATCTGAAAACGGCACAAATCCCAAAGTTCTATACAGGCCTGGGAAGCAAATCATGGTCCCGTCAGTTACAGTGACTGGACTTTGCCGCATGCTCATGGCATTCAGTAGATTCCAGAAGAATTACGCCTTAGGACCAGGGCTGTACTATCTCTAGAGTAGAGACAACTATGCACACAATCTTAAAAAAATCCTACAAATAAGACCAGAAAGGTTCAACCTGGTCCATAAGTAACAACAGTCTAGCAAAACAAACCTCAACACTTTTTTTTTAAGAAGCCACCAAAAACTAGGCACTCGACAACCTGGCATCCAGCAGCAACAAGGAATCACTAGAATAACTATGTGATTCTAAAAACAAAAAGCAGAAAAGTATGTCTACATGTTAAAAAAGAAAGGCAGGAATGTCCCATGAGTAGGAGATAAATCAGTCCACAAAAAACAGACCAAGAGAGGTGCCTGCATGGCTCAGACAGTTAAGCGTTCAGCTACTGATTTCATCTCAGGTCAGGGTCTCACAATTCACAGGAATGAGTCCTGTGTCGGGCTCTGCACTGACAGCCTGGAGCCTGCTTGGGATTCTCGCTCCCTCTCTCTCTGCCTCTCCCCTGCTCAGGTCTTTTTCTCTCTCTCTCAAAATAAATAAACTTAAAAAAAAATAGGACAAGAAGTTGCAACAGAGATGACAATTAATTAGCTTGAAAAAATTTAAAAAGAATTATTTTGAAGTTTATTAAGAATTAAAACAAAACGAAACCTTAGCCATGCTGATGAAAGGTACAAGATATAAAATAGAACCAAGGGGAACTTTTAGAACTGAAAAATAAACTACCAGAAATGAAAAATTCACTCGATGGGCTGAACCACAGATTAGAGACTATTAAAGATGAATGAGGGGGCATGTGAGTGGCTCAGTCGGCCAAGCACCAGACTCTTGGTTTTGGCTCAGGTCAGGTCATGATCTCACAGTTCGTGGGATCAAGCCCCATGTCAGGCTTAATCACTAAGCCTGTTTGGGATTCTCTCTCTCCCTGCCCGTCTTGTGTTTTCTCTCTCTCTGAATAAACCAATAAACTTTAAAACAAGCTTTTTTAAAAGATCAATGAGCATGAAGAGAGCAATGGGAATATCTAAACTGAAGCAAAGACCCAGAAGGCTGAAAAACAACAAAAAAGAACAGGGCCTCCGCGACCTATGGAACTCCGTGAAGTGGTCTAGCATACGTGTAATTAGGGTCCCAGAAGGAAAGGCAAGAGAGGATATAAAAAAAAAAAAATCTAAAGAAATAATGTGAAAACTCATCAAAGTGTCCAGAAAAAGACTGAATTTTACTAAAGTAATTATGTTTTCATTAACCTTTTTTAAAAGGTGTGTTTCATGAAATGATGCTCCGCATCCCTCCTCATCAGGGAAATACAAATCAAAACCACACTGAGATACCACCTCACGCTGGTCAGAGTGGCTAAAATTAACAAATCAGGAGACTCTAGATGCTGGCGAGAATGTGGAGAAATGGGCACCCTCCTGCACTGTTGGTGGGAATGTAAACTGGTGCAGCCCCTCTGGAAAACAGTGTGGAGGTTCCTCAAAAAGTTAACAATAGAACTCCCCTATGGCCCAGGAATAGCACTACTAGGAATTTACCCAAGGGATGCAGGGGTGCTGATGCATAGGGGCACATGTACCCCAATGTTCATAGCAGCACTCTCAACAATAGCCAAAACATGGAAAGAGCTTAAGTGTCCATCAACTGACGAATGGATCAAGAAGATGTGGTTCATCTATACAGTGGAATACTACTTGGCAATGAGAAAGAATGCAATCTGGCCGTGTGTAGCAACGTGGATGGAACTTGAGGGTGTTATGCTGAGCGAAATAAGTCAGGCAGAGAAGGACGGATACCATATGTTTGCACGTATAGGAGGATTAGGAGGAACTCAATGGAGGACCATGGGGAAAAGAAAGAGAAAAACAGTGGGAGAGAGGAAGGGAGGCAAACCATGAGAGACTCTTGATGCTGAGAACAAACTAAGAGCTGATGGGGGGGGGTGAGGGGAAGGGGGGTGATGGGCATGCGGGAGGGCACTTGTGGGGATGAGCACTGGGTGTTACATGGAAACCAACTCGACAATAAACTAAAAAAAATTTTAACATAAAAAAATAAAAGGTGTGTTTATTCACAGATGACTTGATCACCCTACTACTCAGAGAATCCTATGAAATCTACAAAAAAAAGTCCTAGAACTAATAAATTTAATAAGGAATGAAGATACAAATATAGAAAAAACAACTGTGTTTCATTGTCTCAGCACAAAAAAATGGTAAAATAGATATAAGACACCATTTACAACACTGAAAACCATGAACTACACAGGCAAACAAACTCTGCATGATACCTGTACCTCAGACTTACAAAACACTGCTGAGAAGCTAAAGATCTAAACGTGGAGATGAACTTGGTTCTTGGATTAGAAGCCTTCGTATTTGTTGATGTTAATTCTTCCAAAACTCATCTACAGATTTGACATAGTAACAAAATCTCAGGAAGCTGGTTCTAAAATTTATATGGAAAGGCAAAGGAACTGAAATAGCCAAAACAATTTTGCCAAAGAACTACCTGATTCCAAGACTTACTATCAAGCTATACCCATCAGAAAAGGGTGTTATCTTAGGATAGAAGTACAGATCAATGGAACAGAGGGCAGAGAGAAACACAAACATGTCAGCTGATTTCTACTCAAGTGCCAAGGTAATCGGAAGGGAAAGGAAATGCTACAGGAGCAACTGGATATCCCTAGAAGGAAAAATACGAAAATTGATGCCATTCATAAAAATTAACTCAACACAGAACAGAGACCTGAGCATGAAAGGTGTAACTATAAAAGTTCTAGAAGAAAACATGAGAAAATATTTGCATCATTGGAACGGCCTAGGATTCTTTAGGCAGGAAACAAAATACACTCACCATAAAGGTAAAAATTCATAAATTTGCTCTTCAAAAGCAACATTAAGAAACTGAAAGGCCAAGCCATCGACTGAAAAAATTACTCATAATATATATCTGACAAAGAAGTTGTAACTAAAATATATGAAGAACTCTTAGATCTTAATATTTATGAGAAAAAAAACAGTTTAAGAAAGGGCAAAAGAGGGGCGCCTGGGTGGCTTAGTCGGTTAAGGGTCTGACTTTCGCTTAGGTCATGATCTCGCAGTTTGTGGGTTCGAGCCCCGCGTCGGGCTCTGTGCTGACTGCCAGCTCAGAGCCTGGAGCCTGTTTCAGTCTGTGACTCCCTCTCTCTCTGACCCTCCCCTGCTCACTCTGTCTCTCTCTCTCTCTCCTAGAAATAAATAAAACTTTAAAAAAAAAAAAAAAAAAAAAGAAAGGGCAAAAGAGGGGCACCTGGCTGGCTCAGTCGGAAGAGCCTGTGACTCTTGATCTCTGGGTTGTGAGTCTGAGCTCTGCACTGACTGTAGAGATTAGTTAAATAAATAAAATAAGCTTTAAAAAGAAGGGCAGAAGATTTGAAAAGCTATTTCACACATGAACACCCAAAACATGGCCACGTGAAAAAGTACTCAACATCTACCACCAAGAAATACAACTAAAACCACAAAGAGGGGCACCTGGTTGGTTCAGTCAGGCGTCCAACTCTTGATTTTGGCTCTCACCATCATGGGACCAAGCCCTGCACGGGATTCTATCTCCTCCTCTCTGCCCCTCCCCCACTCATGCATACGCGCATGCACGAGCTCTCTCTCTCAAAACAAACAAATGAACTTACAAAAAAATTTTTTAAACCCCACAAAGACATGCCTACTAGAATGGCTACAATTTATGACTAATAACATCAAACATTAGCAAACATATGACCAAAAGGACGTCTCATAAACTGCTATGGAAGAATAGACTGGATAGTCACTCTTCAGAATTGTTTTGCAGCTTTTCAAATAAAACAGACTTCCCATACGGTAGGGCAGTTTCACACCTAGGTATAAGTTCGTTTTATAATTATAATTCTACAACGGGCAAACAGAACCTATAGTGAAATATAGTGTTGCTGGGAGCCAGCGGTAAGGGAGATACACTGGGAAGGCACATGAGGAAACGTCTCTGAATGAAGGAAATGTCCCATGTCTTGGTCATTGGTTATTTTAACATGAGCGAATACATTTGTTAAAACTCACTGAGCTGTATTCTTAAAATGGGTGACCTTTATTGTATGTCATTTATATCTGACTAAAGTTGATTTAAGACATACATATGGCAACCTACTGTAATATCTGGACCTCATCAAGATCCTGATTTGAACAAAAACAATTTTTAAAAGTAGGGAAGGGGATTTTCAATGTGCCAACTATTTGGGTGATATTAAGGAATTACTGTTAAGCTGGGTAATGGGCCATGGATTCATTTTACAATTGTCTCTGCTTGAGTATGTTTGAAACTTTCCATGATAAAACACTTAAAAAATTAAAGCATCACTTCAAACATTTAGAGTTACTATGCAGAAAAAGAATTAGATTCTACAAGAAGGAATCATGCAGAGGAAAATGTGGAGTCAGTGAGAGAATGAGCGAGCCGACAGAGCAGTATATGGCCCTGAAAGGTTAGGTTGTTCACACGAGGAGCTGTTGACCCCCAGATCTCCTAACTACCTGCCAGGTGATGAAGAGGAGTTTCTGCAGTTAGTGAAGTTGGACAGGCTGCCCCCAAAGGTCCCTTCCACCTCCAAGATTCCATCAACTGTGGATCCATGAGCCTGACTTCTGGTCCGGTTTTCCTGAGCAAGTCAGCACCCCGATGCTCCCCAGCCCTACCAAAGAATGATCTATACTACTTACCTGACAGTTCACAAAACCTATTTCAAGATACTTTCCATTTTCCCAATGTTCATATATTTGATACGCCCTTTTCTTATACCTTTCCAAAATCAGAATCATGCTTTATACCTCTCGGAATCTTCTATTCCTACTACAACACTCTGCACATACTGGGCCATCTAAATGCTTCCCTGACAACACCTTTCAAGTCCGTGTTACTTTGCAACATTGTGCCCTTTCCCTGGTCTTCCCTGTCCCTGCCTTCCCACACCACTCCCAAGCAGAGACCCTGTCTTATACCACATCTGTGCATGTGGAAAAGGGCTCTGTGCACATCCACAAAGAAAATGAAAAAAGAACTCCTTCCATCTGGAGGCTGTTAAATTTTTGAAGTGACAATGATTCATTGTGATAATCAAATTCGAATTCTGAAACTGCCTTAATCACTGAAAATTTCATTATTCTAACTAGACGGGTCATCCACACCTTTACCTGGGGCGCTGCTAACCACCACAACCACGGAGAAAGCTAAAAACTCTTCCCCATGCTGGTGGCTTTTCTCCTGCATTCCCCAGCTATCCAATGTTTTTAGGCCTCCCTCAGACCATCCACATGAGAAGCAGGCAGAAGGTGAAATCCTACAAAATGGCAGGCACTGCACTAGACACTTTATTATCAACTCCTTCAATTCTTACAACTGGAGTAGGTATTATCTGCATTTGGAAGACGTAGGACAGCTAAACGGAGCTCAGTACTTTGCCCAAGCTTTTCAATGCTGGGATTTGAAACCAGATAATCCTGGCTCAAAACCCATGCATTTTTAAGGAATGAGGGTGCGGGGAATCCTCTTTCCTACACAAGTCTTCAAATAACAGAACATAGTGGAAAAGTATTTTTGTGGGGGAGGATACTTTTCAGGTCCAAGGACAACTTGGCCTCCAACTTCTGAAAAGCTTGCTCATTCCCGCAATCTACCAAGAAAAATGTCCAATTTCAACAAACACCACAAGGGGGAGCTAAGTCCTAAAAAGCTCAGATCTGCTTCCAGATAGATTAAAAGTCTCATTTGAATCCTGACTCCCTTAAGAAAGATAAATCTGAATAGATACTCTGCCATAAGCGACTCTTTCTAAGAAACAAATCTAACCACATCCCTCTCCTGCTTAAAACTTTCCAAGGATCCCCATCCCAAAGAGTCTAACACTACCTGTCACAATACACAACTTCTCTCCCTATCTCCTTCCAGAAGAACCCCCCAATCGCACCCTCAATTATTCAACACCAAAAAGACATCCCTGGCCTCCCCAAAAAGCCTTTTTTTGTAATACCTTCTGTTTCTCTGAACCTGTTATTTCCTCGGTCTAACTGCACGCCACCTTCATCTCCCACCTTCTATTCAGCAACACGCATCAAACTCCAGTTCATCCTTCAGCTCCTGCTGAAACTTCTGACCTTCTCTGCCCATCCTTCTGCCACAATGAAATCAATGTATCCAACACATCATTCTTCCATCAGGAAAATACTTTCTGCCCGTATCATATTATGTCTCGAGTAAAGGTCTTTATCTACCCGCTGGACTAAAAGATCCCGGAGGGGAAGAGCCATGTTTTAGAGGTGTGTCTATGCCCAGCTCTGACGCCGCAGATCTGAGCTAAGAACCCATCAAATTACACACCGGTGGCCTGTGTATAAAAAACCGTAATTGATCGATACTTCTATCTGAAGAAGCTATGTATGTCGAACTTACCGTCGTAGTTAAGTAAGTTATCAATGAATATATTACAAGAATCGCATTTTCCAAGGGCGTGACACTTGCTGGCTCTTCAGCATTTGTTTCTAGTTGCTTTTTTACATCAACAGCATCAACAGGACTGCTTTCCATTGAAATTATCCCTAAAATTGAGGATGAAAATTAAAACTTTATAATATACTTTAGAGTTAGACTTGTTTTTCTTCATTTAAAATATTTATCAGGTGCCCACCAAGTATTGGTCAGTGGCTTCTGTTAAAGGCTTATACAGGTTAGGGGTGCCTGGCCAGTTCAGTCAGTAGAGCACATGGCTCTTCATCTCAGGGTGATGAGTTTGAACCCCATGTTGGGCGCATAGATTACTGGAGATAAAATAAAAAAATATATACTAAAAAAAAAAAGACACCTCTTCTATATGTCTTATATAAAGACTTATATAACTTATATAGTTATGCTCCTAAAGAATTCTAGACAGAGCAAAATTCAGAATGTCCATTCGAGCCACCATACCCTTCCATTATGAAATGAACACATCTCCAGCACACCCTACCCCTCACCAGATCCCCCATCATGTCCCTGGCCAAGCAACTGCTACCTGAACAGTATTTAGTCATGGGAATTAAGAAAAGCAGAATTTTATGGGGTTTTTTCCCCCACACAGACCAGATGCATTTACCAAACGTTCATTTAGTGCTGGTGAAGCACTGTGTTAGAAACTTCAGGCAAAGGCTACGTGGAAAATCGTCAGCGTGAAGACCTGTGGGTGGGATGCACCAATGCTCAGCGCAATGCCAGACCTCGGCGACTGCTTCCTCAACAGATGAATGACAGCTACACAAAAGAGACTTTGCTAAGCGCCCCGAGACACTAACAGGAACTGCTTACTGAGCGGGGGCCTGCCTGGAGCTCTGCATGAGAGGGAGGACTCCAGCTAAGCCTGAAAGGGTTTCACTAGAGGAGAAAGGAGGGAGGCGATCTCAGTTTGAATTACTTGAGGCTGGGGCATGTAAACAGCTGGGAGTGCAGCAAGCAGTCAGAGAGGCCGGAGGAGGGGACTCTCTCCCAACCCAGAGATTCCACTCACTACAGATTTAAGAATGACCTCTGGGGAAGTGTCCACAGTCAGCGCGGCATCTCAGTGTCTGAGAGGCATGAAGGGACACTTGGGGGAAGACGAGCCTGTAAGGGTAGCTGATGTCATTTTGTGACCAGAACCTGGAAGGACTGGGCAAAAAATCTGTTTCTAATTCTGCAAGCAGAGTTTTTCCTAGCCTTGAACGTTTCTAGCCAAGAGAGTTAACAAGACATCGTGGCATAGGACTCATTTTCAACAAGCTGAAAAACTCTCTTAACTCTCTGAGATGAAAGAGTTTAGAACTAGAGAGGATGACGCACGAATGCAATGTCCTTGGAACGAGGGAGACCTCTGGTAGGTCATTTCTCCTGAAATCACAGAATTCCTGCCCACGCCGTGGCTTCTCCTGAAGATGGGGGGGGGGGGGGGGGGGGGGGGGGGGGGGGGCGTGTCCACCCAGTGCTAACAGGTCTCATGGGTAACACTGTAGCCAGGCTTATAGACCACAGCATGGAAGAACATAAAACCAGTGATGGTATCACACATCACCCCCCACAGTGGACCCACAAAATAACACAATTAGCTCTTCTTCAGTAGAAACCTGCGGATACCATTACTGGGGCTGTATTCCTGTTTTTACACAAGTTCCTCAATTCAAATGAGACGAGCTGCTTTCCGCTGAGTGTTTGCTGCGCTCTGTGATGAATGCCATTCGCCGGCGTCCAGCCACACTGGACCACCACCCGCGTACACAGTGCTGTACTGGTCCCTACAGCGTGAGGATACCTAAGCGTAAATATCCCCTTCTCTGTTTCTGAAAAGGTTTTTGACACGTCTAGGTGGCAAATTGACAAAAGAACTGAGCCACACTGTATTCTACAGGGGGTGGGAGAGCAGGGAGAAAACATAGAATCTCTGAGTTTTAAAGCAGTGGTTCTTGGAGCACCTGGGAGGCTCAGTCGGTTAAGCATCCAACTTCGGCTCAGGTCATGATCTCATAGTTCGGGAGTTCGAGCCCCACAACAGGCTCTCTGCTGACAGCATGGAATCTGCTTCAGAACTTCTGTCCCCCTCCCACCCCCCTCTGCTCCTCCCCTGCTTGTGCTCTCTCTCAAAATAAATAAACTTAAAAAAATAAATAAAGCAGTGGTTCTCAAACTTTCATGTGATCAAAATTTCCTGGAGGGCTTGCTGGTCTTCATCCCCAGAGTTTGTGATGCCAGCTGGTCTGGTTGGAAACTACTGTCTGAGAAAACATGAGGCCTTTTAAGAATAATAGTTTAGATTAAAATTATTTACATAAGTAATGAGAGCCCAATACTGATGTTTGGTTGGTTATACTCTCTGGCCTTTTTCCTACTGCTGATCTCCATCTGCCTCAACTGCCTTTCTTTCTGTTCCAGGGTTTCTTGTTTTTTAAAACTCATTCATGCCTGTATTATTCTCCCTTCGATTTCCCACCTTTAGGAACAAATGTTCAGGGGCACTTGGCTGGCTCAGTTGGTAGAGCATGCAACTCGGGGTCATGAGTTCAAGCCCCACAATGGGTGCAGATTACTTAAACAAATAATTTAAAAAAAAAAAATGTCCTAGAAGCTCTTGTTTATGACATGCCTCTACTTTGTAGAGAAAAGTCTGCAAGTTTTACCTGGATCTATGTCCTTCTCGGTATTCAGCTTCTGTGACACGTCTGAGCCATGCTTGTCACCAGTACCAGGTTGATCCAACTGGCTGGGCTCTTTGGGAATCTGTCCTTTAAGGTCTTCTGCGTGATCTTGTGGGAAACTATCTCCAAGGGGTGGTTCTATCCCTACAAGGAAGAAGAATGCATTGGGCTGGCAAAGCCTTGACCATACTCCCCACTCAGCCTTTCCGTTGGGCAGTTCTCCCTCCCTGGCCACCCCCTGGCACCTCACCACTGCCCTCCACACGCTGAGACCCCAGGAAGCACGACTGAGTGGGGAAAGAAAAGCTTCAATTGCTTTTGTCTCACTTCACAGATGACTAAAATTTTCAAAGAAACCTTTATTCCGAAGTATTTTATAAGCAAACCTATTCATTGTAAGGAGTTCAGTAACCCTAACTCTCCCCTTCACAAACCCAACACATGCCCACCCAGGTGAATGGGCAGAAGAGATTTCCAGTCAAGGGCAGAAATAGGAAATATCTACTCCACACAGTAAGAACACAAACTCTTTCATACACAAGCATGTCTGTTTCACAGAGCTAGCCTCAGATACAAAGGCAGCCTACTAAAATAGCTTTCAAGTATTTTCAGAGTACCTCTAATTGTCAAAGAGAGTGAGAACCCATTTCCTTCCCCAAGAGGTTTAGGGCACAGCTCCATGTGACCCACAGGAAAGATAAATTTCTTTAAAGCCTCATAGTTTACCCTAAAAAAATCATTAGAGTTTTGTATTCTTTTTTTTTTTAAACAGCTATTGTTTGTTTGTTTTTTTTAATATTTTTTATTTATTTCTAGGAGAGAGAGACAGTGTGAGCAGGGGAGGGTCAGAGAGAGAGGGAGATACAGACTCTGAAATTGGCTCTAGGCTCTGAGCTGGCAGTCAGCAGAGCCCGACGCGGGGCTCGAACCCATGAACCGCGAGATCATGACCTAAGCCCTAAGCGAAAGTCGGAGGCTTAACCGACTAAGCCACCCAGGCGCCCCTGGAGTTTTGTATTCTAATGCAAAGTAGATCTGATTTGATTACATGCAAAAATCTTCCCCTCCGCAAATTCTGGAGAAAAAACGGCCCTCTGGAAGACAGCATTTATTCTGTGGCTTCATGTTCCCCTGGTACTCTACCACATGCCGCAGTTTAAATACCTCAGGCTGAAAAGCATGGGGACAGGGAACAGAGTGAGGAACTAGAAATCAGGCCATGTCAGGAGACTGGCTTAGAGTCCATTCAATCAATATTTACTGAAAGGCTTCCACATGTCAAGTGCTATGTTAGAGAGCGCTGCATCTGGGTCATGTCCTTGATTAATTCATCTGAATGCAAGAATCCAAGAGCCCAGTAGAATTTGACTAACTGAAGTGACTGCTCCAAAGAGACAAGAAAGAACATGACACCCACAAAAGATGAAAAATGAGGGGGGTGTGGGTGAAGAAACTCAGGCAAGACATCGACTGAAATGTTACGTCTTGGTCTAATCCTTGGTCAGAGAGCAGTTACTTTGTGCTTAAGCTTTTACAGGCTTCCAGTTGTGGAATGAGTAAGTTACAGGAATGAAAGATACAGCATAGGGAATAGTTCTGTATGGCCATATGTCACCTGTATGGTGACAGATGGTGGCTACACTTGCAGTGAGCACAGCAGAATGCACAGACCTGTCCGGTCACTATGTTGCACACCTGAAACTAATATAATATTGTGTTTCAACTACACCTCAATTTTAAAAAGGTGGCAACTGGATGGCTCTATCTGTTAAGCATCGGACTTTGGATCAGGGTATGATCTCATGGGTTTGTAAATTTGAGCCCTGCATCAGGCTTTCTGCTATCAGCACAGAGCCCGCTTCAGGTCCTCTGTCTCCCCCTCTCTCTGCCCCTTTCCCGCTTGCTTGCGCGCTTTCTCTCTCAAAAGTTAAGTATCTTTAAAAAAAAAAAAAAAAAAAGGGAATTTACTTGGAGTGCCTGGCTGGCTCAGTAGGTAGAATATGCAACTCCTGATCTCAGTGCTGTGAGTTCAAGCCCCACAATGGGCACAGAGTTTACTTTAAAAAAAAAAAAAAAGAATTTATTCAAATTAAAAAAAAATTCCTTTCGTAATTTTACATGAAACTTCTAGTCTGTTAATAGGCTTACGTGGAGCATCGTTTGCCTGTTTATAGCTTTCCCTTTAGCTGCTTGTCAAGGTTCCTTTTGAAAATGCTAGAGGTCTTGGGGACCCTGGGGGCTCTCAGTCGGTTAAGCACCCAATTCCTGATTCTGTTTCAGGTAATGAACTCAGTTTGTAAGTTCAAGGCCCACATCAGCCTCCACACAGAGAGCGCAGAGCCTGCTTGGGAATTCATTCTCTCTCTTTCTCTCTCTCCTCTCTCTCTGCCCCTCCCCCGCTTGCTCTGTCTCTCAAAATAAACTTTAAAATTTTTTTAATTAAAGAAAAAAGAGACAGAGAGAAAAAATCCTAGCAGTCTCAACTGTCCTAAGGGTAAGGAATTCTAACCCATGCTCCAGCCTAAAAGAAAAAGGCAGCAGGGGACATGTGGAGGTCACAGTGCTGTCCCTTACCTTCAGGCACACTGCAAACTGTGGACAGAGCTTTACCAGTAAGACAGGAGGCACTTCCACAACCACTCTGTGCCCCACCTGCTTCTGAAGCCCAACTCCCCAAGGCCACGGGCAGGCATTTTACCTTCCTCCAGGCCAGCCCAGCCTTCCTCCGCGGGCTGCGCCGTCGCCGGCGGCGCCGTCTCCTCTACGGTGGAGTGTTTGTACCTGACAAAATAGATCAGATCTTGAATGTCGTCCAAGACCGCCGCCTCTTCAAATACGTTATTTTCCTTGGAGCCCAGCTCTCTGTTTTCTGCCACGCGGGCATTCAGAATCTTCTCTGCTGTGCTCAGAATCTGGGACTCAGATGCGCGGAAGACCTTGTCCAGGACCTTGTCCACGTTGTAGGGCAGGCTCTCCCGCTGCGCGGACCTCAGCTTTAATGACATTTCATGGAACATGGCTTCCAGCTCTTGGACATCGAAGTATTTCTGGAAGCGCTGCAGAGACTGCTGGTCTTTAAAGAAGCTGCCGATGATAGGCAAGTCCTTCCCTCCGTCCCCGTGCGCCGGCGGCGCGGCCCTGTGCACAGTCCCGAGCGGCAGGTCCCCTTCGTGCCCCTCAGGGGCAGAGCCCCGGGCCTCCGTGTCCGCCGCTCCCTGCAAGTCCTCCCGGTCCGCTCGTGCCGGTCCCTCCACCGTGGGCTTCCCGGGGCGCCCGGAGGTCTGCAGGTGTTCCTCGGGGCCTCCTTCTTGAAAGTAATCAGAGTCTTGATTCTCAAACACTTCCCCTAACTTTGGAGTCTCATTTTTTTGGTCAGGAGAGTCACTGATTTCAGGTGATCTCTGGGCTTCGTCACCCACGAGAGGGCTTTCTTTCTCTACCGCCCCACTACCCACGTCCCTGGCCCCTGCGTCTACCCCTTTGCCCAGAGTGTCACTTCTTCTTTCCATTTCCAAGATGTTACTAGTTTCTTCTTTGTTCCCTTCTGCTTCTGCCTCAGTCTTCGCGGTGCCTAACACAGCCCCTGCGGGGGCCTGCGAGTTAACATCCAACCGCCCGCCCTGAACCTCAGCTCTTTTAGCCTGTTCTGCACTTAGAGCATTTTCATCCTCCAGTAGTTCTTCAGGGCTGTAATCGTCTTCTGCTTCTGGTGTCTTCTCGGGATGGAAACCGGGCACTTCTGGGCTATCCACCTGGCCTCCTGTCCCCACTTCCTGTGCGCCCTCCGCGGGCTTGTGAGGAGCCAGCTGTGCGCCTGAGGAGCCCTCCTGGACCGCGTCCGCGGGGCGCTCTACCCTCCCATCCATCTGCCCATCGCGGGCAGGGGCTACCTCTTCTCTCTGTGGCCAGGAAAGATTTCTTCCCGCAACGGGACCCTCTTCTTCCGGTGCTCCTGGCAAAGCAACTTCATCCGGAGGGGAGCGCCTAGGTTGACCGTCCATCTTAAGATGCCGTTCTTCTTTAGATTCGGTGCGTGGAGGCTCCGCTGAAAGCGTGTGTGGCTCTGGTCCACTTACTACCACGTGTACTTCTCCCACACCGTCTACGGACGCGTTATGCTGATGGCCTCCCAACGGCGGCGCGACGCCGACGGATCCCTGCTCAATCTCTCCTCCCGTCGCCTGACTCGCTGCAGCTGGAGGTACTGCCTCACGCTCCGAGCCACCTTCCGAAACCCACTCTGCAGGCTTTTCTTCGTGGAGCATTCCTTTTGAAATATGAACAGCTGCTCCTTCTGGGTCATTTTCTTTGTTATCAAAAGCCGATTCCGACATTTCTTTCCCCTTTCCGGCAGCTGGCAGAGAGCCAGGGTCACTGCTTTGAGTAGCACCGTGTGCCTTCGTGCCTTCCTGCCTCCCCTCCAGCCCCATCTCAGCCTGCTCCAGGCCCTTCTTGGATTCCTCAACGTTCCTCCCATTGCCTGCAAAGTGAACTTCCGGGTCTCTGTCACTGTTTGTTTCAGGGGCCTCTACAATCAAAAGCCCATCTTCTGCCTTTTTAGGGTCGGTGGAATCTGCTGCTGATTGTGGTTTCCCCCATGTGCTTTCTGGGATGAATGCATCACCACCTTCCTTTCCTTCCTCTGAATCAGAACTCCTTACATCCACACGCGTTTGTCTGTCACCTTCTGTGAAGGAGAAGATACTATCTTCCCAGGTTGTTAGTATGTTTTGATCATAGTTTTTGATGCCGGGGGGCTGAGTCACCTCAACCTTATCCTTTTCATTTGAATTCTGCTCTGTATCTGTAGGATATTCCTGAACTCCAGACTTCACTGGCGTCTTCACACCTTCCCCAGCATGTGTGAAGGTCAGTAACGGCAGCTCATCGAAGTTTTCTTCATCTTCCTCGTCTTCCTTGCCAACTGTGTAATATTCCATATCCAACTCCTCATCAAAATCATCTTCTAACGAAGTAACAAGCCTGGTGGTCTCATCATCGGACACAAGGGCATCAGCAGTTGAGCCAAACTTGGTTTTTAAGTCCAGAGTCATTTCTTTTTTCAGAAGTTTATAAGCATCGATCTCCTGTTCACTGGAGAGCTGAGATCCATTACTGGTTTTGTTGCTTTCACTTTCTGGTACCTTTAGTTTATCTTGTAGCATTTCCTCAAAAGGTTCAAATGCAGGTTGGTCTCCCTGAGCATGACCTGCTTGATTGTTTATGTGAGGGTGGTTCTTCTGAGCCCTAGATCTTTCCCTGAGTTCCTTAGAGTTTTCTGAAAACACGCTTTCACTCTCCTCTGAGTTAAGTTCTGGTTCAGGTTCAAGTTCAGGTTCAAGATCGCTTTCGTCAACTACTTCAGGAGGTGTGTCCTCATGCTGAGTTTTTTCTATAGCTTTCTCGGAATTTCCAGTTGCAGAGTTGTACAATTCTGAAAATCCTAAAAGCTCTTCTATGTTGTAATTATCAAAATCATCTCTTCCCCCATCAAAACAAACAAAATCTGTCTCCTGTAAGAGAAAGAAAAACATTAGCACGTCACTAAGTATTGCAGGAGCAAACTCTTATCCATGCTAATGAAGGCTAACCTCAAACTAGATCTAGAGGGGCTTCGGTGCCAACCTCGGGCAATGACCGTTCTTGGGTAGTGGGGGGCGGGGGTGGTGGTATAGAAGCTGGAATCCACTTTTCCCTGGTTTCCTGCTTCCATGGGGAAGGACTCCTACCTGATTTCCCTTCACTGTCTCCTCCCCAGGATTCACACGGCTGGGAGTTTGCTCTGCACCACCCCTGGGTTCCGTTTGGGACCTGCTAGAGGGGACACATATCCTCTCTGCTCCATGCTGTCAGTTTCATAGTGATAGTCCCCTTGGGGAGGCCACCCCGTTACATAGCCCTGTCTGTGGCTGGGTCTGTCTTATTCTACACTACAAAGTTAGAAGGCCTATGATTTCTGCACATCCGAGCCTTATTCACCGAAAAGCTTTATCAATAAATAATAGTGACAATTTGGTCTCCACATTCCTGACCCCTGGGTCCCTCAATTTGTACTGAGCACAAGTGGAGAAAAACAGGGTGTCATTTATTGGGTCCCCCAGCAGCCAAGAACTGTGTCCTGGGAATTCATGTCATACTAGTATGTGCAGGAGACGCTGGAAGACCACCCAGCTTCCCCACCACTCTGCCCTCCAGACTATACTTCTGTTTAACCAGCCAGAGTCAGCCAGAATCACCTTGCTGTCAGCCTCCAAGTCTACACAGATATTTTCTGGCTCATATTCTCTTGGGGCTAGGAAAGATAAATCAGCCTAGGAAGCCTTACTAAAGCCTTATTAAGCCTTATTAAAATACACATGCATGGGCAGTAAAAATTTAGAGGCACAAATAAGTGTGTCAAGGGGGCTCCCCATTTAATTATTACCTCAAGTACAACTTGAAAAGAAGATTCAATAAGGAATATATTCTAAATCAGGGTTGTAGGTGTCATTAAGACTCACTTTCAGGACTATCTGTAAGTCTACACTCTTCCTTTCCTACAATAATAAACAACTTGACATAAATGGGGCCTTGAACGAAGGATAAGTTTAAAAGCCAACAAAGGTAATTCTCTTCTCCTAACTAAACTTTCACCAAAGTCTGAGGAGCCCTGACCAGTGCAGTAGGGATGAATTTCTTCTTTTCTTCACATGCGTTTCCAAGCCACTTTCTTAATTCTGATGGAAGCATGCTGGGGGAGGTACACTAGGAATGCAGACGCCCAAACAAGTGAGGTCACTGTGACCAATAAACTGTTGTCTCACACCTATAACCTGGGGAGTCTCTTCATTAGGAATGAGGCCAGACAGGTAATGGGGCTGATTTTACGACCCTCGAGATTATAAAGAAATGGTAAGTACAGCACTGGCTCTGAGACTTCTTATAGTCTGCCTATCTTACCTAACGATGGCCTGAGGCCAGCAGCCTGCATATCTGCAGCACTATTAAAAAACAGCTCAAGGATTTTTGAATGATGGCGGGCATCAATTACTACCCATTTTAAAACTCCAGAAAACAGGGGTGCCCGCTTGGCTCAGTCGGTTAAGCGTCCAACTCTTGGTTTCAGCTCAGGTCATGAGCTCACCATTTGTGGGTTCAAGCCGGCATCCGGCTCTGCACTGATAGCACAGAGCCTGCTTGGCATCCTCTCTTTCCCCATCTCTACCCCTTCGCCCCGCTCTCTTCTCCTTTTCTCTCAAACTGAATAAACATTAAAAAAAAAAAAAAAGTCCAGAAAATGATCAGCAGAACTAAGAACCCCAGAACACAGAGTCCTCGTCATCACAGAGCTATGTCGTGTGCCCAGGTCAGTGCTTTATAGGATGTGCACTCAGCATCAGGCAGATCTGAGACTAGATCTCTTCCACGTCTCTGAGGTTCCCTTTCCCAAACCTGTAATGTGACTGCAATCCCTTAAATCCCTAAAGAATCAGTAATAAGAAAACCATTGTAGGAGCAGTTAACCATCTGACTCTTGATTTTGCCTCAGGACATGACCCCATCGTTAGTGGGTTTGAGCCTCACGTTGGGCTCTGCGCTGAGAGCGTGGAGCCTCCTTGGGATTCCGTCTCTCCCTCTCTCTCTCTGCCCCTCCCTCGCTTGCACGCACACATAATCTCTCTCAAAATAAACTTTAAAAAAGAAAATTATTGTAAATTGGCATTTCTGATCTAGTACGCAGTTTAGCATTTAATCTGATTTCTCGATACTTAAAACGTCTAAGAGCTATTCAGTGAGTAAAGTTTTCTAGTGGAGTTCTTTCCCTCCTTGTGCCTATAGAAAGTTATAGCTCTTAAACTTAATAACTATGCACAAAGATACTGAATTCTTAATTTTTTATCATATAAAGCAGCAAAAAGAAACCCTATATGATTGTACATATTAGACAACTGCCAAATAATGACACTGTCTCCTATAAACTCTTTTCAAACATTTCTTTTCTTTCTATTTTTAAGAGTTACCTGATTCTAAATTAAAACCTGACACACAAATGTTAGCTTGGTTTTTTTTTTTCTGGCCAAAATATAAGGACTTTCAAAAATCATTAACTATAATTGAATGTGAAAAGCAATTTATAATTGAGAAGCAAAAAATAAAAAATAGAAAATAACAATCCATAACATAACTTACATCTGTTGGAACTCGTAGCTCCTCTTTAGTATATTTATGGACTACTTGGATTAAATCCTTTGGAAAATATCCAAAAATACGTCCAACCTACATGAAAAAAATGGGCAAAAGAAACAAATACCAATCAAAATTCTGTATAAGAAATACAAAGGACAGACTTTTCAGCAGTGAGAGGAAACACACAGATAGATACGTAGGTAGGTATAACCACAAGAGACAGATAATTGCTATTATGATTACACGGATTATTATTCCAATGAAAATTAAGTACAGAATATTTTTTTAAATTTTTTCTTTTTAATGTTTCATTTATTTCTGAGAGAGAGAGAGAGAGAGAGAGAGAGAGAGAGACAGCTTGAGCAGGGTAGGGTCAGGGAGAGAAGGAGACACAGAATCCGAAGCAGGCTCCAGGCTCCAAGCTAGCTGTCAGCACAGAGCCCAACGCGGCGCTTGAACCCACAAACCGTGAGAGCATGACCTGAGCCGAAGTCGGATGTTCAACTGACTGAGCCACCCAGGCGCCCCAAGTACAGAATATTATAAAGCCAATTTTTCTAAAACCACTGAAGTTTCCTTTCATCATGCAACTTAATTCTAAACACAGAGCACAGAGAAAGTGTTTGTATATTTTATGACTAAAACTAAGCAAATCAGGTGCACCTGGTCGGCTCAGTCAGAAGAGCGTGTGCCTCATCATGGGGCACCTGGGTGGCTAAGTTGGTTAAGCATCCGACTTTGGCCCAGGTCGTGATCTTGCAGTTAGTGGGTTTGAGCCCCACATTGGGCTCTGTGCTGACAGCTAGCTCAGAGCCTGGAGCCTACTTCTGATTCTGTGTCTCCCTCTCTCTCTGACCCTCCCCTGCTCACGCTGTCTCTCTCTCTCTCTTTGAAATTAAAAAAAAAAAAAGACATTAAAAAAACTAAAAGAAGAATGTGTGCCTCTTGATCTCAAGGTTCTGAGTTCAAGCCCCATGTTGGGTGTAGAGATTACTTAAATAAATAAATAAACTTAAAAAAAAAAGAATATAAAATTCCTAAGATGAGCAATGACTACAATAAAAAAGCAAATATTTATTGATATAATGGGCTATAGCAGCTTTTTCAAAAACTAGATTTTCAAGTATTAGGGGAGAAAATAAAATTCATACCAATCTACACATCAAGCTTTAGTTTCACACTAAGTAAACCTCTAGAGAAAATTATCCTATTTATCTACAGCACTAACAGCTAAAATACACCAAGCATTCTCCCGAGAGGCATACACTTCCTCTACTGGCTGCATCTAGAAGGGAAAGCAGATCTCTGGGAAGGAGTGGGAAAGGCAGATCCAATCCACCAAGGGGAAAAAAAGGCTATCTTATCACCGACTCCTGAAATATCCTCATTAGGAGTGCTGTCGTTACATCTGGCAAATATGTAAAAGCCAGTCTTAGTACTAGAATACAGCCTTGAAGATTAAATAAAATAGGGCAATTAAAAACTGCCACACTGGCAGTTAAAATCCAAAAACAAACAAACGAACAAAAAAAGAAAGCAAGAAAGACTGCAGAAAACTAAGAAACAGAAGCAAGAATCATTTTGAGAGGCACCTGGGTGGCTCAGTCTGTTGAGCGCCCAACTCTTGGTTTCAGCTCAGCTCATGATCTCATAGTTCATGAGACTGAGCCCCACACTGGGCTCCACACGGACAGTGCAGAGTCTGCTTGGGATTCTCTCCCTCCTTCTCTCTTTGCTCCTCCTCCGCTCGTGGTCTCTCAAAATAAATAAATAAATTTTAAAAAGTTTTTGAAAGCTAAGGGTCTCGAGAGAGTTTTTAATTTTCTAAAGTATAAGTTTCATGAAATAAGAGGGGAGGCTGAGAGGAAATACACATTTTCTCTTTTCAGGAAAATTCGATTAAGAGAAAATCTGGAAAAGGGAGAGAAATCAGAAATATATGGAAAAAGGAAACACATTTATCTTTGTGCAGTCTCTGTCCACTGAGACCATAGGTCATATAAAACTCCATATTTTGGGGTATCTGGCTGGCTCAGTCAGTAAAGCATGTGACTCCTGATCTCCAGATTGTGGGTTCAAGCCCCATACTGGGTATACAGATTACTTAAAAAAATAAAATCTAAAAACAAAACAAAACCCTCCATATTTTTACACTGGGCAATATTGTGTGCCTTAGGGTTGCAGAACCATGGGCCCTCAGGACTGGAAGTATTCTTTATTGTAATCATTTATTTTATTTTTTAAAAACTTTTTTTAAGGTTTATTTTTGAGAGACAGAGCATGAGTGGGGGAGGGACAGAGAGAGGGAGACACAGAATCTGAAGCAGGCTCCAGGCTCTGAGCTGTCAGCACAGAGCCCAACGTGGGGCTTGAACTCATGACTGTGAGATCATGACCTGATTCGAAGTCGGACGCTTAACCAACTGAGCCACCCAGGTGCCCCTTATTTATTTTATTTTGAAAGACAGAGATTGCGTGTGCTCAAGCAGGGGGAGAGGGGCAGAAGGAGAGAGAATCGTAAGTAGGCTCCATGCTCAGCGTGGAGCCCAACTCGAGGCTCGATCGCACAGGATCATGACCTGAGCCAAAATCAAGAGTCAGACGCTCAACCGACTAAGCTACCCAGGTGCCTCTGGAAGTAATTTTTATAGCTAACGTTGCTTACATGTATCATCCTGGCCAAGGAACTGTTGATTTGATTGCAGGGTGGTGGGGGGAGAAGAATACTTGTTCAAGAGAACAAATTCTGCGAAAGTTATTATCATGACAAACGTAAATAAGTGCCACTACCCTAAAAGGAAATATTCGAAAGGAAGATGGGGAAGATGTGGGCCCTTCCTTATGGGGCTTTTGACTTTACATGAGCAAAGATGGTACCCAAACCAACTGCAATATAAAGCAGTACAAGGAAGGGGTGGGGGACGGGCACCTGGGTTGCTCAGTCAGGCAAGACTCTTGATTTTGGCTTAGGTCATGATCTCACAGTTTGTGACTTCAAGTCCCACTTCGGGCTCTGTGCGGACAGTGCAGAGTCTGCTTGCAATCCTCTCTGTCTCTCCCTCTCTCTCTCTGCTCCTCTCCCACTCATGCTCCAGTGTGTGCTCTTTCTCTCTCAAAATAAACATTAAAAAAAAAAGCAGTATAGGGGGTGCCAGGTGAGTAGTGCAAACAAAGCAACACTGGAACAATTATCAGACAGCAAGACCCCTTCTGGCCGGGCTGCGGAGGACAATGCTTCCTTAAGAAGGCAGCATGAGAGGTGAGTATGGCCAGAGGAAAATGCAAGTCAAGTTCACTTACCGAAATGCTCCAACTTAACCACCTCACTGTGTATAAAACAGGCAGCCTAGGTACACGGAAAACTTCCCAAGAGTGAAGCTTATCAAGAAATCTCATGTGGCAGACTGGTAGGAAACAGAACTGATCCTTCTTTGTACATAGTGACTCAACCAGGATTCTGCCTCAATTATAAGTGCTGAACATAACCAGTTAGTCAGTCTTTCAAGATTCCCCCCCCAGGGGGGCTCAGTCAGTTAAGCATCTGACTTTGGTTCAGTTCGTGATCTCGCAGTCCATGAGTTCAAACCCCATGTCAAGCCCTGTGCTGACAGTTTGGAATTTGGAGCCTGAAGCCTGCCTCAGATTTGGTGTCTCCCTCTCTCTCTCTGCCCTTCCCCCACTCACACTCTGTCTCTGTCTCTCACCCCCTCTTCTCTCTCTCAAAAAATAAACATTAAAAAATAAAAAAATTTAAAAAAAGATCCTCGCCTAGGAATCTGAAATGCCAACAAAATGAACTTATTTTTCTCTGTGTAGGTTTCTCAAGCCTTATTTTCTGTTGTCTGGTATTTTATGGAGAGTGAAAGTTTCCACAGCAGGGACTGGGTATTCCTGGAAGTTTGGTCACTCCTCAGGCCATGAAGAATTCTTACTCCTTTCAGTAAAGAAACAGTCCACACATCACACTTTTTAGAAAGGAAAGGACAATAATTCAAAAGCTTTCAATCAGGTCACTTCTAGGGAATCTCCTCATTAAAAACATCAAAGCCTGGCACACCTGGGTGCCTCAGTGGGTTGAGCACCTGACTTCAGCTTAGGTCATGGTCTCGCAGTTCGTGAGTTCGAGTCCTGCACTGGGCTCTGTTCTAACGAACAGCTCAGAGCCTGGAGCCTACTTCACATTCTGTATCTTCTCTCTCTGCCCCTCCCCTGCTTATGCTATCTCTCTCTGTCTCTCAAAAATTAATAAATGTTAACAATAAAAAAACAAATAAAATAAAAACATCGGGGTGCCTGGGTGGCTTAGTCGGTTGAGCGTCCGACTTTCGCTTAGGTCGTGATCTCGCGGTTTGTGGCTTCAAGCCCCGCGTCGGGCTCTGTGCTGTCAGCTCAGAGCCTGGAGCCTGTTTCAGTCTGTGACTCCCTCTCTCTCTGACCCTCCCCTGCTCACGCTCGCGCTCTCTCTCTTCTAGAAATAAATAAAACACATTAAAAATTAAAAAAAAAAAAAATCAAAGCCTGAGTATTTACAACAGCCAAAACACGGAAGCAAGCCAAGTGTCCATCAAGAGATGAACAGATAGAGATGTGGCGCATGCGCATGCACACACGCATGCACACACACTGGACTATTACTCAGACATAGAAAAGAATGAAATCTAGCCATCTGCAACAAGACGGATGAACCTAGAGGGCATATAATCTTAAGTGAAGTCAGTCCGTCAGAAAAAGATAAATGCCATATGATTTCACTCATAGGTGGAATTTAAGAAACAAAACAAAGGAAGAAACAAGGCAAACAAACAAAAAACACCAGACACTTAAGCACAGAGAACAAACAGCTGGGTGCCAGAGGGGCGGTGGATGGGTGGGCGACAGGGGATATCAGGGATGGGGATTAAAGAGTACAATTATCATGATGAGCACGGATTGCAGAGCTGCTATATTGTACACCTGACACTAATATATCACGGTATGTTAATTATACTTGAACTAAAAATTTTTCTTTAAAAATTCTAAAGCACGATTTCCATGTACCATCAGGACACCTGTAAAACTGCCCAGGAAGACAGCAGCTCGGAGACCTCCAGAAGCAAGTGTCTGATGAGCAGGAAAAGGCTGACCCAGGAGAGGCAAACAAAACAAGGAAACAAGAAAACATACAGCGAAAAGGGCATTTTGCTTTTTTAACAGACCAGCAACAATAACACATGACTAGGTTGCCTGTTCCCAGAGCTGCCAATCTTTCAAAAATGTTAATGATTTAGAAAACTAGAGGGGCACCTGGGTGGCTCAGTCGGTTAAACGTCTGACTTCGGCTCAGGTCATGATCTCACAGCTCATGGGTTCAAGCCCCAGGTCGGGTTCTGTGCGACAGCTCAAAGCCTGGAGCCTGCTCCGGATTCTGTGTCTCCCTCTCTCTCTCTGCCCTCCCCCCAATTCTGTCTCTCTGTCTCTCTCTCAAAAATGAATAAACATTAAAAAAATTAAAAAATAATAACTTAGAAAAAATAACTTTAAACATGAACACCTTAAACACAGTCCTGCTCAAAGTTTACAGGATTAGGGCTAATGCTCCCAGCAATGAAGTTCAGAATTTTCAGGTTTCACCACTTAAACCTTTCCTGCGCACTGAGCAGCCACAGCTGATGCGGCCCACAGCTCATGCTGAGCAGCAATAACCAGAAGCAGTTCGGTTCTGTTTAAGAAGCAGAGCCCCAGCCGGGGGCCAGGCCTAATGCCTGCTGGCCAGTCACAGCCATTCTGTTTTCCCATTCCGGCAGAGGGGACATGTGAGCTCCATCAAAGACCCCAAAAAAACAGTAGCACGACACAAGCCAACAAAAAGTAAGAAAATAGGGCGCCTGGGTGGCTCAATCGGTTAAGCGTCTGACTTCGGCTCAGGTCATGATCTCACGGTTTGTGG
The DNA here is from genome assembly GCF_003009895.1 of Hyaena hyaena. Classification (NCBI taxonomy): domain Eukaryota; kingdom Metazoa; phylum Chordata; class Mammalia; order Carnivora; family Hyaenidae; genus Hyaena; species Hyaena hyaena. Next base: position 319,322 of record NW_024081719.1, on the reverse strand, counting down.
GTTCGAGTCCCGTGTCGGGCTCTGTGCTGACAGCTAGCTCAAAGCCTGGAGCCTGTTTCGGATTCTGTGTCTCCCTCTCTCTCTGACCTTCCCCTGTTCATGCTGTCTCTCTCTCTCTCTCTCAGAAATAAATAGAACATAAAAAAAAAGTAAGAAAAGAAAGTTACGTCAAATATATACTTACGCTTCCAGCCCAAACTTCAGGCGATCTCCCTGCCAGTTTATAGTAGACATATACAGGGTCACCTTTTTTAAAACTCACGAAACGACAGTCGGGGCCTGTAAAATCTTCTAGAGCCTCACCCCGGTACATTAACACTGTAGGTAAAGACAAGGGGGAAAAAGAGAGAGTGAGAGAGAGAAAAAAAAAAAAAAAAACAGATGTCAGGATTCAACTTTCAGAGTCCATATTGATTTATCAGGAAAGGAAGGTTTCTTCTGTAAATAACAATCAAGTGTCTCCAGGGCTCTCTGGAATCAATCGCTTTCAATTCATATGCTCCAAGTACCTAAAATCTTTAGAGCTTTATCATTACATATCACCTCCTACGAGTGGACAGGGGAGAGGGCCACCTTCCCTGTTTTCCTCTAAGGACGACACTGGGAAACAGAACACAGCGAGTCCACGCCACACATGGCTGGTCTCGGGGAAACTCTCTAACCGTCTTGCCCTCAATCGCTGCTGTTTCACAATCATAAAGAGCTTCGCTGTACAACTGGATAAATTCAAGTGCAGATGCTGGCTGGCTTAAGCGTGACTGCGTGCAGAGGTAATAAGGAACGGGGGAGAGGCTCCCCAGGAGCCCCCCAAGGGGCCAATTATCTTGAACTAACACTAAAAGGCACGATCTGTAAGTGGCTGTAACTGCTACCATGCAGCAGCAGTAAACACTGTCAACTTCACTTGAGGCCATGCAGCTCTTCCCATACAGTATCTGGATAAATTAACGGGAAAGGATATCACATCCTATTACGGGTCCAGTCACATGACGGGAATGTGAAACTGTTATGATGGGAGGTAATGTGGACTGTACCCAACATTACAAAGCTTTCAAAAACGAAAGGGAAACACCCTCACTTATTTATGTCTATACACAAAAATCACAAGTAGGCATCACAGGTTGCAGGGACAAGCAAAACTATGAGAACTGTTCAGTAAGTAGTTACCTTCGGTCTTAAAATGCAGGACTTAAATCACACTGGATCTAGAAATGGGTAGAAGCAGAATTTTTCTTTTTGGTGGCCAAATACACTGTTTCTGATGTAAGATGAAACGGACAATAGATGCAATTAAATAGCAGAGAAAAAGAAGGGTGAATGGAAAGAACATTTTTTCTTAAAGCCAATTAGCAGTAAGCACATTAAAATGTATCTTTCAATATGTATTTGGGGGACGGGCAGGTAGATCTGAAGGTGGTTATTTGGCTTTTGACGCTAAAATCCGATTATTTTAATATACAGCATCCTAATTCAGATAGAATGGGGGGAAGGCCAAGTTGAAGGTAACGGGCAATGTCAGATCGGGGATTCTATCAGAACTGGAAATGGCAATGTTTTCTCTTTGTTCCCCCTTAGAAGAGATCATGGAGAATGTTTAACAATAAATTAGATGACAACGTCATACACACCGTGAAGCAACTTTCTGGAAAGTACCCAAGGACAGCACTCACACACACACACACACCTTGCTAAACAAACACTTTATGCAACACACAGTCCCAGCCCCTGCTCAGGGGCCAGCTGCACGTTGTGTTTGGTGACATCTGTTTGGACACCTGCCATTTCTCAACTTATGTGACAAGGAAGGGCCCTTCCAACACCATGCCTCTGGGTTGAGGAAGCAACGGCGATGTGATTCTCCAGGTAACGTTATGGTTTTGAGGAACCCAAGTCAGGGAGTCCTTGAAAGCGAAGCACAGCAAGTGTTCTGTCTTAGCCAACCCCGCTTGCCAATCATCTGGGTTTGCTCAGAGGAAACTGAGGGCCAAAACTGTGGAAGCCGCTCAGCTTTTGCGGTGTTTAGTTGCTTCAGCTCTAGGTTACCTCTAGGAACAGGCTAAACACAAATCAAAAGATGCAAAGATGCCTCCTTCTCTTGAACGGTGTTGCAGTGGATACAAACTCCTTCAATTATGAAATTTGCTTTTGAATAGCACCAATTTGAATATAAATAGCTAAAGTGCAGGCGCATGGCGTCTAAGGCATGAACACTTTTTCTCTAGGTGTTGTTTACAATTTATGAACAACCGGTCCCCAAGGCGGGTATCACTAAGTTGCAAGCTTATTCAGGACCCTCCGGGAGGCGGTAGGAATGATTCTGGTCCCACAAACACAGGAAGAGATTCCAACAACACAAGTGACTAAGGCTAAAGCCGGTCGGGTTTATGAAACCTTTGGGGAATTCACTATGATTACTTTAATAATCCTCTTCATCGGATTCTGGACGAGGCATCTCGGGCCTCCTCGCCGTCCACAGTCCATCCCCCACCCCCAATCTAGGACTGGGGAACAATTCCGCTTCCTGCGCAAAGAAGAGGAGGCTGCCGGTCCCAGGTGGCCAATGCAGATTCTCGGCCTCTTTCGAGAGCGAAAGATTCTGGCCTTCCTAAGGTGCCCTCCCTGCCTGGCTGTTTGCAAGGAGACTTCCAAGCACAGAAATGACAGGACTGAGGCAGAGCCGGGGCGGAGACCTTGGAACACAATGCATGCTTGCACTCCAGGCTCGTCCCAAACCCAAACTCCGATCCCTGTCAGAAAGGCAGTAGGAGCCCCAAATCCGAGAAAGCGTTTGGGGGAAGGGGCAGCGCCAGCGCGCACTTCCCGAGCCCCACCACCGACCCGCCGAGCCTGGGCGCTTGGGCGCCCCGACTGCACCCACCCAGTTAGTTCCCCGCGGCGGGGGCAGGAGAGCGCTCGCTGCAGCGCGGGGAGCCCAGGGCGCGCGGCGCGCACCCCATGTGCCCCGTCTCCCCTCGGGGCCGGGCGGGGAGCCAGCGCTGCGAGCCGCCCCCGGGGAAACCGGGGGCCACCGTCACCCCTAAGACCCCGCCGCATCAGCAGAGGGAAAGGAAACGCTGGCAACAAGTGGGAGGCGCAGCCCCCCAGCCGGGGCCGGCTGACGCCGCGGGCCCAGGGGGACGGCGCACACGCCCCGGCGCTCGCCCACCCCGGCGCCGCGCCCGCCCGGCCTGCGCCCCCGGCCGGCTCGCAGGGGTGCCCGGCTCCCGCCCCCGCGCGGCCCCGCCGCCGCCCTCCCGCCACTCACTGCTGCACTCGTCGTCCGCGCACAGCTTGTGCTCCGAGAAGCGCCGGCTCGTGCCCGCGTGCGGCTGGCCCGGCACCGGCCGCGGCAGCCCGAGCAGGAGCAGCCAGAAGAGCAGCCCCGGCGCCGCAGCCATGTTGTGGTCACCGCGGGGGAGCCGGCGGCGCGGGGGCGGGGGCGGGGCGGGCGCCGGCGGGCGGGGCCGAGGGCGGCGCGCGGCGGGGCGGGGCGGCGCCGGAGGCCGCGGCGTTCCCGGGGCGACACGTCAGCACGGCCTCGGCGAGGGGCTCGAGCACGCCACCCGGTGCCGTCGGCTCGCCGCGCGGGCGGCCCGTGCTTGCGTCTCCGCGCCCTCGCCCGCTCCCTTCGTGTTCCTCGCTCACCGGTCTCTGCGACCTTGGAGCACCCCCACCCCCCACCCCAACGTCCCGACACGGGTCCTTTCTGGCAGCTTCTAATTTCAGGTCCACCGCCCCCCAAATCTTGATTCGGTGCCCCCATCCGAACTACCAAATCTCACCCACGAGCTGCCGCTGTTAGTCTTTGGATTGAGGACCTCCCCGTTGGGGGTCCCATCCGTAATCCCCTTAGATTGTGAAGGGGCGTGAGTACTGGAATGATGGGTTGGTGGTGGAAGTTAGAGCTAGTGGCCGGCATGGTCTTCTTTTGAAAAGTCTTGGAGAATAGGGGTAGGCTACGCATACCAGTGCTAGGTCGTCAGATTCTTGGGCCTTTATCCCTCAGGGAAGAAGTAATTCAACACAAAAGGGTTGAACTTCCATTTTATGTTATCATTTATGCCTGCGAGACATAGGGTAGGGTGGGGAAACTTTTAGGTCAAAAGACAAGGCATCTGGCCCTTGTCAAATCCACAGTTTAGTGGAAACCAAATGACATCAAAATAGCGAGAGTATCAGGTGGGGGGGGAAGCTAATTAATTGCACCTAACTTTTATTGATTCTTTACACCCAGGTGTTATTCTAAGGTATCAATTTGTCTAATCTTCACAACAGTAGTACCTCACAAGAGAAGATGCTATTACTGGGGTGCCTGGGTGGCTCAGTCGGTTGAGCCTCCAACTTTGACTTAGGTCATGATCTCACGGTGTGTGAATTCGAGCCCTGTATCTGGCTTTATGCTGTCGGCTCAGAGCCTGGAGCCTGCTTCAGAATCTGTGTCTACCTCTCTCTCTGCCCCTCCCCTGCTCATGCTCTGTCTCTCGCTCTCAAAAATAAGTAAACATTAAGAAAAAGGAAGATGCTATTACTATCCTCATTTTTGAGATGACTAAATTGGGGGGATTTACACATCTAGTGAGAAATGGAGCTGAGATTCAGACCCAGGGAATATCCTTTTAATCACAACTCTGCAAAGCTTCCATCAAGCAACGTGCAATTTTTGGTACTTTCTGATTAAGGGAAGCAAAATCTTTTTAAAATCTATATGTGAAAAAAAAAAAAAGCCATAAGCCCACGATGGCTACCATGTTCTGCCTCTGCTTGGAGCACTTGGCACTGTCTGTAACTGGGGTCTTCTCACTGCAGTGCTCTCTGCTAAGGTTTTTCATCCACCTCAACACCAAACCCATCAGTTGGTTTTCCAAACTAATTGGATTCTTTAAAAGGAAAAGGACGCCTGGATGGCTCATTCAGTTGAGCATCTGGCTCTTGATTTTGGCTCCGGTCATGATCCCAGGGTCATGGTCCCAGAGTTATGGGATAGAGCCCTGCATCAGTTTCCACACTGAGCATGGAGCCTGCTTAAGATTCTCTTTCTCTTTCTCTCTCTCTCTCTCTCTCTCGCCCTCCCACCCTCCCTCTGCCCCTCTTCCCAGCTTGTGTGCTCTCTCTAAAATAAATTGAAAAAAATAAAAGAGGAAAGAATGTGGCCTGTCCCTGTGATCCATAATGTTGAATAAAGAAAATGATATGAGGTTCACATAGATATTCACAGCTGTTTGACTATAGGGGCCATGAGATGTCCCATTGGTCCAGTGTAGTTCCCGTAATTCTCTGGAGAAAATATATAATGGATAAGGTCATTGGCCATCCAAGGATAGTGCCTTTAGAGGTTCATTTCTACTCTGTTTGCTCTAGAATCTTAGGTATGTCTAATGGGCATCTTCAACTTTTGTTAAAAACTAAACTCCTTATTTCCTCTCTCAAACACCGCTCCTTTAGTCTTCTGTATCTCAAGAAATGCCATTTTAATTCCATGTTCCAGATGCTCAGGTCAAAAACTTACAAACCATTCATGGCAACTCTTTCTACCCCACCCAATCCAGCCCAGTCAGACAATCTTTATTTTAATAGCTTTATTGGAGTGTAATTGTCATACAATAAGCTGCACACATTTACAGCGGACTGTTTGATAAGTTTTGACATATGTATATTCCATGAGACCATCACTATAATCAAGATAATTAGTGTATCCATCAGTGATGAGTTTTCATGATCCTTTATAATCTTCCCTCCCATTTCCTGCCAATCTCCAAACAACCTTCTGTTGCTATAGATTGATTTGTAATTGCTGGAATGTGATGCAAATGGAATCATACAGTGTGTACTCATTTTTTGACCGACTTTATTCACTCAGCAATAGCATTGGAAATACATCTAGAATCAGACCACTTCTCACCATCTCCTATGTTAACACTGTAGGCCAAGCCACCTTCATCTGTCACTTGAAAGGTTACAATAGCCTTCTCACTGTTCTGCCTTTGCCTCCCTAAGGTCTGCCGTGTCAACAGCAACCAGTGATTGTTTCACGATATAAATTTGGTCATGTCTCTCTGCTGAAAACCTTCTGACAAATTTCCAACTAAAATGCAATGACTTTATGATGGACTGCATTGTGTTATTTGATCTGACCTAGCTCATCCTTTTGATCCCCACTTCCTAACACTCTTCTCTTAGTTCCACTTAAACTCACCAGGCCCACTCTTGCATCAGAACATTCGTACTTGTAATTTTGCATCAACCTGGAACAGTTTCCCCAGACAGGCCACCAGCTAGTTCCTTCACTTCATTGAGTGACTGTAACGACACTATTTCTTGTTACAGAAACCTTTCTTGATTGCTCTACATGAAATAGAGCTCCTTCCATGATTATCTAGCTCATCATCCCGCTTTTTCTTTAGAGCACTTCTACTAGCCTTACATTTGTTTACCTGACTGACTCCTACCCCAAATATAAGCTCCTTGGGAGGAAGAAATTCATTTTGTTCATGGCTATATCATAAATGCCTAGGAAAATGTCTGGAATGTATGAGGTACTCAACAAATGATTTGTTGGATGAACCCACAATAACTCACATACAATAAATATATTACATCATTAACCTACATAAAGCCTCCATATGTAAATAGTACCAAGAGAAAACATCCCATAAGAACAAGGCATTTTGCGTCTTCCCCTCAGCAGGATCTTCAACACATGGAACAGAAACTGGAATCCATTTATTGGTGATTAAGTGCATATTTGTTGTGGAGGGAGTGAATGAAATTGCAGTGTATTTTTTTCCCTATGCATTACTAGAATAGACAAAGCAGACAAAGATAATTCTAATTTTTCTTATTTCTATTTAGAGTAGAATTAATGACAATTCATTGGTGGAAAAGGCAAAATTCCAAAATGATCTAATTCCATATTAATTTACGAACATTTACTTTGACTAATATTCAGATATGCTTTTACATGAAGGATAAGAGCTCTCAGTTGCTGAAGAACTGGCTGCTAAGTTTGTTGATTTTCCAGGATTTTCATTTATCTTCATTCTTCATTATTATATTATTGTCTTAAGGAGATATTAAAAAGTTAGGTGCGCAGGAAAAATTTCTCATCTGACCTCAATGAGGGTGATGGTGGTAGTGCGTGTGTGTATGTATATATATACTTGTGTATATACATACATAGTGGATGAATCAGCATGCATTTTTTTAGGTTTATTTATTTTGAAAGAGAGAGAAGGAGAAAGGGTGCACACATGGGAGAGGGCAGAGAGAGACAGGGAGAGTGAGAGAATCTCAAGCAGACTCTGAGCTGTCAGCATGGAGCCTGACATGGGGATTGATCCTGAAACCTATGAGGTCATGACCTGAGCTGAAATCAAGAGGGGGACACTCAACCAACTGAGCCACCAGGAACTCAAGCATTCATTTTTAATAGCATTTGATTATGTCGTCCTGATGTTTAACATAAATTCTAATCCCAAGTGTATTATTTGTTCACACCTCAAATGAAATTTTCACTAGGTAAAGATTAAGAGTTTTAAAAATGTGTCTAGTCAGTGGGAGGGGGCATAAAAAATAAGACTTAGAGGGCTCCTGACCTTAAAGACTTTACAGTCTGCTTAAGAAAACAAGACAAATACATCTGAAATAATTAGAAGACAGAGTAATAACATATATAATTGTAAACTTCCATGGTGCCTGTCCAGGAACTTCTAATAGGCCTAATACTAAAGTTTCTAGAAAGAACCCAGTCTATTGCCAATGATGAAACCACTTAGAGTTCAGAGAATGGTGTAAAATATTTACTCAGGAATATGTCTCCCAGGCAAGATGGGGTAATGGGCCAGATTTACCCTCCCATGTTAAATATCTTTTTTAAAAAACGGGGAAAATATATGAAACAATAATTTTAGACATTGGACAACAACCAGTAGAGGACAGTGATCCCTAAGGTAAGTGGGAGAAATCAGGTGAGTGCTATGATTGCCTCAGCTTACTCTCTGGGTGAAGTTTCCTGGCCACAATCAGAGAAGCGATACACAAACAGGTGATCTCCTTGAGTTGAAGGGACAGATTTGAAAGTTTGGGGAGGTCAAGGCAGCTGGAATTTGCAGGGAAGAGTACAGGAGAGAAGAGAGCTGCATGGAGAAGAGAGAACTGCACAGACAGAGCTCAAGATATCTGCAGAGGGTACTTTCAAGTCTTCAGCTGAGTAATGATAAGCACCTGTGTGTAAAAACCTACCTGAAGCCAGGGAAAGAACCACCAGAGAGAACAAGGAGAATAACTGTTGTAGAGAATAGTTTGTATTCCCACCAGTCAGAGTGTAAAACCCGTAATAAGCAGGGCATCGGGTAGACTGTTCAGTAAAGGGGAAAGTGTCAGCCTAAGATTGAAAGCTACTCTAACAAAGCTTTAAAGCAAACCTTGAAAATGTCAAAAAGGTTCCAAGTAAATTAACTGGCTTGCAACAAAGTTAAAGAATATTTTTAAAAATACAAAATATCCGGCACCCAACAAGGTAAATTCACAATGTCTAGAATCCAGTAAAAATTATGAGGCATGGAAAGAAGCAGAACAATACAACTCATAATGAAAAGAAAAATCAATTAATAGAAACTTTCACAAATGACATAATTATTACACAATATAGCACAGTTATATTCTGGTGTGTTTTTTTGGATATGCTATAGAAAAGCATAAGCATGCAAAGTAGAAACATAGAGGATGTAAAAATGGTCCAAATTAAACCAAGGTAAACAAAACAATGGCTGAGATGAAAAATAATGGGTGGGATTAATAGCGGATTAGACACTGCAGAAGAAAACATTACCGAACTTGAAGACAAGGCAATATAAACTCTCCAAAAAACCAGAACGAGATGGAAAGAAATAAACAGAGCTTTAATACACACACTTCAGTCCAATACATGTAATTGGGGTCCCTGAAAGAAATCAGAGACATAAAATATATTTGAAGAAATAATAAAAGCATTCCAACTTTGCTGAAAACTCACAGATCTAAAAAATTCCACAAACCCCAAGCACAAGAAATATGAAGAAATCAATAACAAAGCATATCAAATTGCTTAAAACCAGTGGTAATCAAAAAAAATTGAAAATCATTTAGAGGAAATGACACCTACATACACTGGAGCAAAGATAAAATGACAGAAGACTTCTCATTGGAAAAATAGAAGCCAAAAGACAGTTGCTTGACATATTTAAAGTGGGGGTGGGGGTAGAGAATGATACTCTAGAGTTGTATACCAAGTGAAAATATTTTTCAAAGATGAGGTGAAGTCTTCAACACATGGTGCTGGGATAATTAGATATTCATATATGAAAAAATGAAATTGAACCCTACCTTATACCACACACAGAAATTAACTAAAAAATGGATGACAAATCTAAATGTAAGAGCTAAAACTATAAAAATCTTAGAAGAAAACATAGGGAGAAATCTTGAAGTAGGCAGTGATTTCTTAGATGTGACACTGAAAGCACAGCAACCAACGAAAAAATATATAAACTGGATTTTTTCAAACTCAAAACTTTTGTGCTTCAAAGGATATTATCAAAAGAGTGAATAGATAACTACACAGAAATGGGGAAAATATCTGCCCTTCATATATATGGCAAGATATTTGTATCTAGAAAATATAAAGAACTCTTTCTTAAAAAAAGCAACTTTATCTTATGTATTTTTTAATGTTTTATTTATATTTGAGAGAAAGAGAGAGGGAGACAGTATGAGTGGGGGAAGGGTAGAGAGAGAGGTGGGGACAGAGAATCCAAAGTGGGCTCTATGCTGACAGCAACAAGCCTAGTGTGGGGCTTGAACTCATGAACCGTGAGATCATGACCTGAGCTGAAGTTGGACACTCAACCAACTGAGCCACCCAGGTGCTCCAGAATATATTTAAAAAAAAAACAAAAAAACCTCTTAAAATTCTATACTAAAAAGAAAACTCTTAAAATTCTATACTAAAAAGAAATAATCTAATTTTTTACAAACTGCACAGCAAAGAATTCAAATAGACATTTCACCAGAGAAAATATATAATGACCAGAAGTGTAAAAAGGTGCAGCCACTTTGGAAAACAACCTGGTAATTCCTCAAGAGGTTAAACATAGAGTTAACATATAACCAATTAATTCCACTCCTAGATAAGTAACTGATAGCAATAGAAACATGTATCCACACAGAACTTTATATACAAATATTCATAGCATCATTACTTATGATAGCCAAAACCAGAAACAATGCAAATGCCCATCAAGTTAGTAAATAAATAAGTAAAATGTGGTATATGAATACAACAGCAATAAAAAAGGGATGAAGTATTGATATATACTATGACAGAAATGTCCCTTGAAAATGTGCTAAGTGAAAAAGCCAGCCACAAAGACCATATCTTATATAGCTCCATTTATATGAAATGTCCAAAATATTTAAATCTATAGAAACAGAAAATAGATTATTGATTTTCTAGGGCTTGAAGAGATTGGAGTGTTGGGAAGAAACAGATAAAGACTACAGGATTCTCTCTGGAGATGATAAAAATGTTCTAAAATTGATTGTTGTGATGCACAACTCTGTGAATATACTAAAACCCATTGAACTGTACACTTCAAATAGATGAATTGTTTAGTTATATGAATTATATATCAATACCACTATTACCAAAAAAAGATTTCTCATCATAAAAAGCAAATTTCTAAATATGCAAAACAAAGCAAAAAGATGATGGAATATATCTTAAGATACACAAAAGCTAAGAGAATTCATTACCACCACATCTATACTGTAAGAAATGTTGATGCTCTTTAGGCAGACAGAAATGACCAGATGAAAATATGAATCTAACAAAAGAACAATATAAGAAATTATATGTGTGGGTAAATACAAAATATATTTCTATAAAGTACATAAAATATAAAATATTTTTTCTTATTAAAAAATCTCTTAAAAATAATTATTTAAGGCAAAAATAATAACATCTGTGAGGTTCACAAAATATGTACAGGTAAAATGTATGGCCACAATTGGATAAAGGCAGAAGAGGATAAATGGAACTATACTGCTGTAAAGACCTAGAGTCATAAGGGAAGTGATAAATATCACATGAAGGCATACTGTAATTAGCTAAAGGTGTACACAAGCTGAAGGCCCTATAGAAATACAAACAACAACAAAATCACAAAGAGGTAGAGCTACTCAGTCAACAGAGGAGGAAATAGCACATGCTTAATTAATCCAAAGGGAGACAGAAAAAGAGGAAAGGGGGAACATAGAACAGAGTATAAAAACAGGAAGAAAAATAGTAAGACCACAGATTAAAACCTAATCGTAACATTAATTGCATTAAATGTAAATGATCTAAAAACTCCTTTAAAAGGCACAGATTTTCAGATTCAATTTTAAAAAAGCAAAACTCAACTATATGCTTCCTATAAGAAAACACACTTTAGGAGAGACTGGGTGGCTCAGTCGGTTGGGCATCTGGTTTTTTTTTTTTTTTTTAATGTTTACTTATTTTTGACAGAGAGAGAGGGAGAGAGAGAGAGAGAGAGAATGAGTGTGGGAGGGGTAGAGAGAGAAGGAGACACAGAATCTGATAGACTCCAGGCTCTGAGTTGTCAGGACAGAGCCCGAAGCCCCAATGTGGGTCTTGAACTCACAAACCATAAGATTATGACCTAGCTGAAGTCAGACACTTAACTGACTGAGCCACCCAGTCGCCCTGATCATATGTCTTTTGATTTTGGCTCTGGTCATGATTTCATGGTTCAACAGTTCATTGGATCAAGACCCAAGTTGGTCTCTGTGCTTGACCGTCCAGAACCTGCTTGGGATTCTCTCTCTCCCTCTCTCTCTGCCCCTCCTTTGCTGTCTCTCTGATAAATAAAGAACTAAATATTTAAAAATACATCAAAGTAGATATATTTTTTTAAGTTTATTTATTTTGAGAGTGAGAGAGCATGTATGTATGTGCATGTGAGTAAACAGGATGGGTGGAGAGAGAGAATTCTAAGTGGGCTCTGCACTGTCAGAGCCCAGCTTGATGCAGGGCTCAAGCCCACGAACCATGAGATCAGATCATGACCTGAGACAAAATCAAAAGTCAGACACTTAACTGACTAAGCCATCAGGTGCCCCTATTTTAATTCCAGTTGGTTAACATATATTGTTATATTAGTTTCACGTGTACAATAAATTGATTCCACAATTGCATACATTAGCCTGTGCTCGTTACAGGTGTACTACTTGATCCCTATTATCTATTTAGCACCCCCCCCACCCATCAGTTTGTCCTCTATAATTGAATCTGTTTCTTGATTTGTCTCTCTTCCCTTTTTCTCCTTCGATCATTTTTTTAAAAAAATTTTATGTCTTTATTTTATTTTGAGAGAGAGATCAGAGAGCGAGCAGGGGAGGGGCAGAGATAGAGGGAGACACAGAATCTGAAGCAGGCTCCAGGCTCTGAGCTGTCAGCACAGAACCCGATGCAGGGCTCAAACTCACAGACTGTGAGATCATGACCTGAGCCAAAGTCGGATACTCAACCGACTGAGCCATGCAGATACCTCTCCTTTGCTTATTTGTTTTGTTTCCAGAGAAAGCAGATTTCACAACAAAGACTATTACCAAGGGTAAAGGAAAATGTTTCATAATTTTAAAGCAACAAATACATTTTTGTTTTACTCTGTCAGGTCAGCCTGCACAGTATAATTTATTTCCTGGTAGACACCCTGAGATCTCTTCCCAGACTTCTGACTTATTTTGTGGCCAGTGTCATCCTTTGTGGCCAGTGTCTAGGAGATGGGTCCACTGTTATGGCTGTGCCCAAGGAGGCCCAGTCTTGGTTCCTACTCTCAAGGGTGGAGGAGGACTCTGGATCCTATTATATTCTTCAGAATGGAAACTCCTAAAAGATAAACAAATCTCTCTCGTTAATAACAATCATTTCTCTTTATAAGAAGGGGGGGATGGGAGGCAGACACAGCTCTGCCACACATTAAGTGCTAACATGAAAACACAGTTTCACGTTCAAAACAGGTACAAATTCAAAGCACTAAAGAGTTCGATGAAAGAGGTTAGTAAATAATAGTGGTGGAATTTAACTTCAGTCTTGGTGAGTAGGTGGGATTTAGACTCTAAAAAGAAAGGAAAAGGCAAGTGAAGAAAGCAACGTAAGAGAAAAGACAGCAAAATGTTTAAAGGACAGTAAGGGGATCTAATCTTATTGGAGTGAAATGATCCTAGTAAAGAGTAGTTGGAGGCAAATTTAGTGGCCAGAGTAGGTCAGATTATACAAGTCCTTGAAAATCAAGCACAAAACTTAGACTTAATAGAGTAAAAATCAGAAAGCTATCAGACTTTAAGTGATCATATGACTGAAGTGGAATTAAAGCAAATATCCTATTGTGAAAGCCAAGGAGAATGGAGTTCTATGTTGGGCATGGCCAAAACGGTTAAATTCTTCCCCTCAATCAAAAAGCCATGTCAAAGTCATGGCAAAGGGCATGTTGTACTCAGAGTGAGTCATACACAAGGGAAGTATATCTATCAGTGTGCACTATTTGTCTAGTCCTGACAAATATTATCCCAATTTCTATTGTACAAAGAAGGAAACTCAAACATCTGAAATTGCCACTAATATACAGACTTATATGTTATAAGTTCCTGTGTCCGGTTCCACCTAATTTACCTTGGCACTATTTTCACCGAAGTCAAATATTTGATGCTTTGAAGCAAATGCAGAACAGATTCCAGTGTGGGGTGTATACAACCCAATATCCACAGTGTAGACTGTTTGGCTTTCTCCATTTACGGTTTTCAGATATGAATTACTTCCTTACCGAAGACCGCAGCAGAGGCAAAGAAAGTAATCAGAAGCACTAAACTAGGTATGAGAAGTCCAATCACACGACTCTAGGCAAGTCACCAATTTTTCCGAGTCGTGGATTCTTCATCTATAAAACTGGGGCTAATGTTAAAACCAAAGTTTTTCTTTAAGAAGCAAATGAGATAATATATTAAAAGGCTGATTATTTATGTTTAAATAATTAAACAGCAATATATCTGGCTCTTAGCCAACAGGGATGGTTAATCAGGGATGGTTAAGATTCTCAGTAAATCGGGGCGCCTGGGTGGCTTAGTCGGTTAAGCGTCCGACTTTCACTTAGGTCATGATCTCGCGGTTCGTGGGTTCGGGCCCCGCGTCGGGCTCTGTGCTGACTGCCAGCTCAGAGCCTGGAGCCTGTTTCAGTCTGTGACTCCCTCTCTCTCTGACTCTCCCCTGCTCACGCTGTCTCTCTCTCTCCTAGAAATAAATAAAACATTAAAAAAAAAATTTTTTTTAAATAAAAAAAAAATTAAAAAAAAGATTCTCAGTAAATCAATGACTGTCACAAAGGAGCCCTTTTTTGATACTACCTTCCCTAGAAATTTCCCTTCTTACTGAAAATCAGCAGGGCAGGTAACACCCCCCACCAGGTATGTTTGGCAGTTCCAAAGCACCTCCTGGAGGAGACTTTAAAAACTGAGAGGGAGAAAATCTATTCTTCAGGGTAACAAGCAGTCACAGCAGACCTGTTACAGATGGCACATCAACAAAGTAAACCTCCTGAGTCTTCAGCATTCTGATGAATACATGCAGTACACAGGAACAGGAACATGGACACCATTAGGAAGACTATTCAAATGTGGACACCGAGCAATTGCATAAAGAGTAGGAGTCCCCTGCAGGAGTGAAAGCTCATTCCATTTAAGTCTACATGGGATATGAAATGGTATGGAATATATAAGAGGATAAGACATTAAACCAGAATGACTGAATAAAGAATCTAAACATAATCTAATGGTTCCCTTATTTCTCATGAATCCTCTAGAATATATTGTCCAATAGCAATATAAGACCAGATACAAATATAATTTAAAGTTAGTACAAGTCACATTAGAAAGGCAAAGCAAAACAGATGAAATCTGTTTTTTTTTTATTTTTTTAAACATTTTTATTTATTGTTGAGAGACAGAACATGAGCAGGGGAGGGGCAGAGAGAGGGGGAAACACAGAATCTGAAGGAGGCTCCAGGCTCTGAGCTGTTAGCACAGAGCCCGACGCGGGGCTCGAACTCACAAACCGTGAGATCATGACCCGAGCTGAAGCTGGACACTTAACCGACTGAGCCACCCAGGCACCTCTGAAATCTGTTTTAATAATACATTTTATTTAAACCAATATATCTAAAATATTATCATTTTAACTTGTAATCAACATAACAATTATTAATGAGATATTTCACATTCATTTATTTATTTTGAGAGAGTGTGTGTACAAGGAAGGGGGACAGAGGGAGAGGGAGAGAATCTTAAGCAGGCTCCACATGCTCAGAATGGAGGCTGACATGGGGCTTGATCTCACGATGGGGAGATCATGACCTGGGTTGAAATCAAGAGTTGGAAGTTTAACCAACTGAGCCACCCAGGTGCCTAGACATTTTACATTTTGTATTTCATGTGAAACCTTTGAAGTCTGGTGTATATTTTATAATCATGGCACATCTCAATTCAAACTAGGTACATTTAAAGGCAGCACAGCTCTAGAAAGCAGCGATTAAAAATTAACACCAGATCCATACCATATATTTGTATGTTATTTTGCATACACTTAAGAAAAGCAAACCTTAAAATTCTGTTAGAGGATATAAAATATTCTTGGCAGAAAGAGAAAGAATGATGGTAGTGATCTCAAAGCCCCCAATATTTTGTCTGTTTGCAATCAGAGGTTGAGATTTTTGTTGGAATATCTAAGAATTTCATTGCCTCTTCACATGAATCTGAAATCTTTAGTAAAAAGCATGAACTATGGTTATCATTAAGTTCCTACACTAGTCATGCTTTTATTATTTATTTCTTATAATTATTTAAAACAAGTTAATCATTCTCGACAAACACAAAGAAACCAAGAATGGTTACTAACACAATGAGACTGCACAGAGCCCTTATCCCTTTAGGTGAATTTTAGAAAAACACAATTGCAGGAAAGTAAGGGACCAGAGCTTGATACTTGTTTAGGCAAAGGTTTCTTGGTAGAGGTGTATTGGCATCTTAGGTGGTACAGTCCAACCAGTTGCAAGATATATAGCTTTAGCCCTGGCCATGAAATTGTAGTATCATCTTCATCCTGGCAACAGAATAAAATTGCCCCCGTGCATCCTCCAATTCCCCTTTGTAAGAATGGTACCACCCTCCTACTTGAGATGCACTGCTTGAGACTTTTGTTAAAATCTTATGAGGTACAAAGTACCCATGTTTGGAGCACGTGGCTGGCTCAGTTGGTGGAGCATACAACTCTTGATCTTGGGGTTGTGAGTTTGAGCCCCACGTTGGGTGTAGAAATGATTTAAAAATAAAAAGTGCCCATATTTGTAAATATTCCATATCCTGTGTTTTGTAGTTTCTTTTATCAGGTAAAAGAAAAAGATTATAACATCAGCCTAAAGGGAAAAAAAAATCCCTGCACATTCCAGTGACTTTGCTTTATAGGTTTTTTGTTTGTTTTTGTCATTAAAGCTAAAACCACTCTAACAGACAGTACACACTTCTGAACTTGTATTTTTCTTCCTCCAAGAAAGGTCATATATTATTCTACTTCCATCTTCTCACATTTGTTCTCTTTTTCAGACTGTCTTATCTTAAATTAGGATCTGAATAAGTTTGGGGAGCCTGGGTGGCTCAGTTGGTTAAGCATCTGACTTCAGCTCAGGTCATGATCTCATAGTCTGTAGATTCTAGTCCCGCATCAGGCTCTGTGCTGACAGCTCAGAGCCTGGAGCCTGCTTCAGATTCTGTGTCTCCCTCTCTCTCTGCCTCTCTGCTCCTCCCCCACTAGTGCTCTCTCTCTCTCTCTCAAAAATAAAGTAAAAACTTAAAAAATATTTTTTTTAGATCTGAAATAACTTGTACTGTTAATAGTCAAATCATGGGAACATTTTGAATCATTTGGAATCGATGTAGAGGATTTTTTCTTAATGAAAGAACATGTTTCTTAATTAAAAAGTAGGGGGATATAGGTTGAGATGCAGTATGTGGAAGTACTAGGATAATTATTCTAATATATATATATCATCTTCATGATGGCTGATCTCATTTATCCTATTATGATAAGGTTTCTCCACAATAGAACAGTAAAATTACTTCTTAGCATTAACATCTACTAACTGTATGTTAGTGTATTCAAGTGAAGCAATATACAATCAGTGACTATCCTAAGGACTGAGATGTATGATGATATCAGTAATGATGTTTTAGTAGATCTCTGTTTGGATGTAACAATCATCACTAGCATGAGTATGTATTTTTTAAATTACACACATGGGGCACCTGGGTGGCTCCAAGCTGCTTGGGATTCTTTCTCTCTGCCCCTCCCCCTCTCGCACTCTCTCTTTCTCTCTCTCAAAATAAATAATAAACTAAAAAAAAATTGTGTGTGTGCATATACGTATATATCGCAACCAAACCTCTGTGTGAGACTAAACATTAATTAGTACTCCAGTGCAACTGTTGGCAAACTGTGGCCCACAGGCCCAGTCCAGTCTGCCGCCTGCTTTTGTGAATAAGGGTTATCGGAACACAGACATCTTCACCCACTTACATTTATATCTATGGCTGCTTTTGTGCTGCAACAGCAGAGTGGAATAGTGGTGACAGAAACTATCACCTGAAAAGTCTAAAATATTCATTATCTTTTTACAGAAAAAGTTGCTGATTGCTACAACAAGTGAAAAGTCAAAAGAAAATATGCACAAATAATTTTTCTTTTTTATGGCTGGAATGGGTTTATGAAATAGGATCAAGGAGCTGTTAGTTTCTATGACCAATGTCTCCTCATAAAAGGTGTGCATTTAGGACTAGAAAGCTCGACACTGTGTCACATCAGAGGGTGAAAAATCCCGGTGAAGTTCATTGTGATGAGATTTAAGAAATGTCTTTTCTAGAGAATTCTGAGGTGGAGCTAATTTGGGGGGCTACAGATAATGATACAGTTTTTCAACACTGGTGACAACTATGAGCCCATGAGTTGAGTTGTTCATTAACACTGTGTAATAATTTCACAGCTATCATCTAACATATGAAAGTATCATGAGAGGTTGTCTATTGGATTGTAGTAGAACACTTTACAAGTCTATCCATTAAGTTTTATTTTTTTGCTGATTGTAGACATCATACTCATAAAGCTTTGAGTAAAAGTATATGATCAGTTCAGTATGATTACCTTGCAAATTTTGGCAAGTTTATTTTTCAGAGACTTATTTTCCTTAATATTTTAGTGTTTCTTTTTGGGAGAGACAAAGAGTGAGTGGAGAAGGGGCAGAGAGAGAGGGAGACACAGGATCTGAAGCAGGCTCCAGGCCCTGAGCTGTTAGCACAGAGCCCAACGTAGGGCTCAAACTCAGGAACCAAGAGATCATGACCTGAGCTAACGTTGGACACTCAACCAACTGAGCCACCCAGGCGTCCCTTCAGAGACCTCTTTTCAAATGTACTTTTTAACTTGATTTTGGACTCCATGACAATGAAATTGTCATTGAATCTGTGAGACAGTACAAAGTTTCTAAGCAGTTTGACCTAAGTGAATGTCTCTATCACTATGATGGACACGGAGACAAGGAATGCAGTACTTCTATTTTGAATCCTGATACAGTAACTGGTTCTGCACTTGTCTTTCTGCCACAAAAAATGTATAAAACTAGACAAACTACTTAGGATAACAATCTTCATGCACTGATAAACAAGCAGCATGTGACTGTCATACTTGAGAACAAAGCACACAAGGTAAGCTCCATAATCAGGGAGGTGAAGTTCAAGTAAAGTAGTGGTCTTTCTGAGATGAGGAGAAAATTATCAGGGGTCAAACTTATTGAAGTGGCTGGAATTTTGTGGGTTAGAATACCTGAGCTGCTGTGGTGTCGGTGTGTGTGCATGTGTGTGCGCATGTGTGCACATACGTTGGGGTTGGTGAACACAAATGTGACAGGCAAGTTTGCCTGCTGCAAGAGGAAGACTGAAGAGTGATACTAAAAATCATGTAGTGCTAAGAGACATTGGATTTCCAGCCCAGCCCAGGAGCAGCAATGTCTCTTAATACTTTGGGCACTTCATTGAGAATCCAGAATCAAGCCTTAAGAGAAAGAACCATGCAAAAAAGGTAAGAAACGCATGCTAGAGCCAAGTATAAAACAAAAATGATCACATGATATAAACAGTAGGACCAAAGCTAACATAACCAAAAGGACCAATCAGTAATTAATTTGCATGATAAATGGATGTCATATTCTTTAAAGGAAGACAGGATGATCCAGACTGTATTATCTACAATTATCTCACATACAATTACTATCAAACATACAAAGAATTAGGAAAATGTGTACCATAATAGAAAAGTAGTCTATAAAAAATTTCTGTAAGGTGACCCAGATTTGGGGATTAGCAAAAACATTAAGTAACATTCATAAATATTTTTGAGGACTTAAAGGAAGACATAGTTGTAATGAATGAAGAGATAAGGGATGTCAACATATAAGTGAAATTTTTTTAAAAGAAAAATTCCGAGAACTAAGAAGTACAGTAATTAAAATAGAAAAATTCACTAAATGGACTTATCAGCAGATTGAACACTGCAAAAACAACAATAAGTTAATCCGTAGAAATATCTGGTTTAAAAATCAGAAAGAAAAAAATGAAGAAGGATTCAGTAACTTATCAACATCAAAAGAACTCACATGCATAAAACTGGAAACCCAGAAGGAGAGCAGAGAGAAAATTCCATGAAAAAAATTTTGAGGGAATAATGGCTGGAAATAACCCAAATTTGGGGGGGGGGAATCTTACATATAGGAAATTCAGTGAATAACAAGTAGAATATTTACAAAATAAAACAAAACCCATACTTAGACACATTATAGCCAAACTGACATTAAATCAAACAGGGAAGCAAAGTCTTGAAGGCAGCCAGAGAAAAGTGATACATTACACATGAGAGAAAATGATAGAAATGATAGCTGACTTCTCATCAGAAATAAGAGATCAAAAAACAGGGCACTTGGCTGGTTCAGTTGGTAGAGCATGCAGCTCTTGATCTTGGGGTTATGAGTTCAAACCCCACTCTACACATTAAGTAGAGTTTACCTAAAAAAAAAAAAAAAAAAAAAGAGGGGTGCCTATGTGACTCAGCTGATTAAAGATCCAACTCTTGATATCAGTTCAGGTCATGATTTCTCAGTTGTGAGATTGAGCCCTACATTAGGTGCTGAGCTGATCATGGAGCCTGCTTGAAATTTTCTCTCTCTCTCTCTCTCTCTCTCTCTCCGTCCCTCCCCCACTATTGCTCACTTGTTCTCGAAATAAACTTTAAAAAAAGACAATGGAAGGGCTTAAAGAACGGGAAGACAAAAATCGCCAATTCAGAATTCTATATCCAGAAAAAATATCCTTTAAAACCAAAGACACAATAGACATTTTCAGGTAAATGAAAACAGAAGATTCAACACCAATAAACCTGTACCATAAACAATGCTAAAAAATTTCTTCAGGATTAAAGACAATGACATAACTGATGGAAATTGAGATCTATAATGTTTTAATTTCCTTCACTGTATAATGAACTTATGGTTTAAAATAATAATCATTTATTACTTCTTCCTTATCGGTGCCTTAGCTAGACTTAACTAGGTGGTTGGTTCTTTAGATTTGGATGTTATTGTCCTACTTCACTCATGTGGCTGTATTCAGCTGGGAAGCTGGCTAGGGTTGAAACTTCCAAAATAGCTTCATTCACATGTTTGGTGACTCAGATGTGGTAGCTGTAATGGCTGGATAGGCCTCTCTCTTTCCAAAAAAATTTTTTTTATTATTCAATAATCTAGCCCAAACCTATTTACTTGCTGGCTGGATTTCTAGAAGATAAAACTAGAAAATGCAAAGTTTCTTAAGGTTTCTATCTAGCACTTGCATGGCATCAGTTTTTGGCATATTTTGTTCATCAAAGCAAGTCAAAAGATACACCCAGATTCAAGGGAAGGAGAAATATACTCTACATCTTAATGGGAGAAGCAACATACATAGGTGAGCGGTAATGGGAAGAATTTCTGGCAGCGATTTGAAGATAATCTATTAGAAGGAGTGAAAGTACTGAAAATAGTAAACATAGATAAATATAAAAGATGATATATGTTTCTTCTCTTAATTTCTTTAAAGGACATATGACCCTTTAAAGCAAAAATTATAATGAACATAGATGTAACATATAAGACAATAAAGCACAAAGGATTTGCGGGTGGTGGCAAATGGAACTATACAAGGTAAGGCTCTTTTATTTATGTGAAGTATCATAATTTTAACTCTTAAGAATATTGATAACTTAAGAATGCATATCATAATTCCTAAAAACATTGTTAAAACAATAAAGCAAAAAAGATACAGTTAAAAGCCAACAGAGGAATTCAAATGGAATACCAAAACACTTGATTAATCCAAAAAATGGCAGTAAGTGAAGAATAGAGGAACACGAAACTAATGGGACAAATTAGAAACAAATATCAAAATGATAGGCTTAATTTCAATAACATAAATTATTATAATTAATATAAATGGATAAAACACACCAATTAATAGGTAGAGATTTTCAGATTGGATTAAAAATAGGAAGATCCAACTAATTATTACCTACAAGGGAAGCACATTAAAAAATACCCAGAGGTTCAAAGTAGAAAGATGGAAAGATATAGAATACACAAACAGTAAGCAGAGGAAGCTTCAGTGACTATATTACTATAAGAGAAATGTTACTTTAATGTAAGATGTGTTATTAGAGACAAAGAGGATTTTTCATAATGAGAAAATGGTTGTTAAGTCAGGAAGACACAAGAACCAACACAGTTAATGTGCTCAATAACAAAGCTTCAAAAATATGTAAAGGGGGGGCACCTGGGTGGCTTAGTCGGTTAAGCGTCTGACTTTTGCTTAGGTCATGATCTCGCGGTTGGTGGGTTCGAGCCCCGCGTCAGGCTCTGTGCTGACTGCCAGCTGGGAGCCTGGAGCCTGTTTCAGTCTGTGACTCCCTCTCTTTCTGACCCTCCCCTGCTCGTGCTGTCTCCCTCTCTCTCTCCTAGAAATAAATAAAACATTAAAAAATTTTTCAAAAATATGTAAAGGAAAAAATGACCATATTAAAGGACAAAAGAAATAAATTCACGAATCCATTGTAAGAAATTTTAACTCCCCTATCTTGGTCATTACATAATGAAACTCTATGAAAAGACAGTAATGATATAGAATATCTGAACAGAACTATCAACTCCCTTAACCCCATTGACATTAATAAAACCAATGCTCCACAACTGCAGAACACATTCTTTTTCACTGTCCATGGAACATTTACCAAGATAGACCACATCTGGGGGACAAAATAAGTCTCAACAATTTTTACAATGTTGCTATCTGACAAAGTTTGTTTTCTGATCACAGCACAATTTGGTAATCTCTAACAACACAGATGAAGAAAAAGAGATGGAAGATTCAAATGATCAATACCAGTGTTTTAGGTATCTATTGCCGTGTAACAAAGTACTCCAGAATGTAGTGGCTTAAAACAACAACCATTTTATTGCTCACATTTTGTAAGTCAGGAATTTGCACAGAGTTCAGAGAACTTTCTCACCTCTCTTTCATGTGTCATTAACTAGACTCACTCGTGCAGTTGAATTCAGCTGTTGGCGGATCTGGATCACAAGGTCTGGGAAGGCCTTCCTCATGTGTATGGATAAGAAGCAGACTGGTGGCTTCATGTGGCCTTTCTCCATGTGGTGTTTCTCTTTCAGAAAACTTTTTCTTCATATGGTCTTTCTCTCCAGTAAGAATGCCTGAACTTCTTTTTTGTCTTTAATTTTTTTAATGTTTATTTTTGAGAGAGAGTGTAAGTGGGGGAGGGGCAGAAAGAGGGTGACAGAGAATCTGAAGCAGACTCCGTGCTATCAGCACAAAGCCTGATACGGGATTTGAACTCATGAACTGTAAGATCATGACCTGAGCCAAAGTTGGATATTCAACCGACTGAGCCCCCAAGGTGCCCCAAGATTGCTTGAACTTCTTAATGAGTGGCTCAGGGCATTAAATGGGCAAAAAAATGAAGCTACACCTTTAAGGATATAATTTATTTCCCCAATTCTGAGCCTGGGGCAGGATCTTAGTCCATGTATTTTGAGCAGTTTGTAGTTAGAAAATATTTTTCTCTGTATTATTATGTAAACTATCTTTGTTTTATGCTTTCATTTTTGCCACATTACTTTCTTATCTTGTTCATATTATCAGCTATGATACAGTATAGACTAGGTTGATGTTTTTCCAACTGTTTGGTTATCTAAAGCTTGACCTTGGGGTGCCTGGGTGGCTCACTTGGTTGGGTGTCTGACTCTAGATGTTGGCTTGGGTCATGGTCTCAAGGTTCGTGGATTTGAGCCCCAGAGTTGGGCTCTGCACTGGCAATGCAGACCATGTTTCTCGCCCTGTCTCTCTCTGCCCCTCCCCCAGCTCATGTGTGCATGCATGCTCTCTGTCTCTTAAAATAAACAAATATTTTCAAATGTTACTCACTGGGAAAGCAGACTGGTGCAGCCACTCTGGAAAACATTGTGGAGGCTCATCAAAAAATTAAAAATAGAAATACCCTATGACCCAGTAAATACCCAATTGCACTACTGGGTATTTACTAAAGGGATACAGATACGCTGTTTAGAAGGGGCACATGCACCCAATGTTTATAGCAGCAGTATCAACAATAGCCAAAGTATGTAAAGAGTCCAAATGTCCAATGACGGATGAATGGATAAAGATGTGGTATGTATATATATACAATGGAGTATTATTTGGCAATCAAAAAGAATGAAATCTTGCCATTTGCAACTACATGGATGGAACTAGAGAGTATTATGCTAAGTGAAATTAGTCAGTTGGAGAAAGACAAATATCATATGACTTCACTCATATGAGGACTTTAAGATACAAGACAGATGAACATAAGGGAAGGGAAGCAAAAATAATATAAAAACAGGGAGGAGGACAAAACATAAGAGACTCTTAAATATGGAGAACAAACAGAGTGTGGCTGGAGGGGTTGTAAGAGGAGGGATGGGCTAAATGGATAAAGGGCATTAAGGAATCTACTCCTGAAATCATTGTTACACTATATGCTAACTAACTTGGATGTAAATTAAAAAATAAATAAATTTTTAAAAATGTTATTATCAGTGGTGCTTGGGTGCTCAGTCAATCATCTAACTCTTGATTTCAGCTCAGGTCATGATCTCACAGCTCATGAGTTTGAACCCCACATCAGACTCTGCACTGACATTATGGAGACTGATTGGGATTCTCTCCCTTCCTTTCACTCGTTGCCCCTCCCCCACTCACATTTTCTCTCTCTCTCTCTCAAAATAAATAAATAAACTAAAAAAAAATAATAGATGATGGGCACTGAGGAGGGCACTTGTTGGATGAGCACTTGGTGTTGTATGTAAGTGATGAATGATGGGAATCTACTCCTGAAACCAAGACTACATTGTATGTTAGCCAACTTGACAATAAATAAAAAATAAAAATAAATAAATAAAATGCTATTATCACATTAAATTCTCTTTAGCACAAGGCAACTGTAAGGACATCTTTCTGTTCCTTAGAATATGTCTTTTTCTAGATGGAGTCTAGAACCTTCTGTGTGTTTTATGTTTACATTTTTGTCATGTTATTTCTTTTCTTAATCTTATTTGTGCTATTGAATGAGCTATAGTATAATCACTTTTATTTTATTTTCTTCACCTAACGCATTTTCTAACGGAACGGAACGGTACTAAGGGAAAGGGAAGGGTTATTTGTGCAGCCTTGGGTATGAACAAAATTTATGTAATGACTTTAAACTAACTCCTTGTAACGCTTCCTCCTTAATCCTAATTCTGTTCTCTGAAGCTATGAAAAAATAATCTGCCCCTTCTTTAATAGACCAACCTTCCCAATTGTGGAAATACTGTGTTCCCCTGGGTCTCTGCCTCTCCAGGTCATCTTACCCAGAACTCCTCAACTTTTCCTCATTTTACATTTTTCATCTTACTTTTGTCCCCTTTTCATATAAGTTGGTCAATGTTCCTCATGAAAAGTAGCCCCTGAGGGGCTGCACCAGTTTACATTCCCACCAACAGTGTAGGAGGGTGCCCGTTTCTCCACATCCTCACCAGCATCTGGAGTCCTCTGATTTGCTCATTTTAGCCACTCTGACCGGTGTGAGGTGGTAAACCATACGTTTGCACGTATAGGAGGATTAGGAGGAACTTAACGGAGGACCGTGGGGGAGAAGAAAGGGGGGAGGGGGGGAGAGAGAGGGAGGCAAACCATGAGAGACTCTTGAATGTTGAGAACTGAGGGCTGATGAGAAGGGAGGGGGTGATGGGCATGGAGGAGGGCACTTGTGGGGACGAGCACTGGGTGTTCTATGGAAACCAACTTGACAATAAACTATTAAAAAAAAAAAAAGTGGCCCCTGATGGGTCCCCATGGTCAGCTGAGAGGGGGAAAAAAGATATTCTTGCTCAAATTTTGGGGAGGGGGCCAAATCCTTAAATTCAAAGCTGAAACTTTAAAAACGAGGAAAAAAGATGTCAAGGGAGCTATTAAGAGGTTACGCACATTTATCTTGGCCAGGACCACTCAGCCACACCTCTGGGGTTTCAGCAGTGCGCCCTGAAGCCAAGCAAAAATGTACAAATAGTGGTACAGTGAATTACCCTGGTAATGCCGCATTCTGCTTTTTTGACTGCTCACCTCAGCCAGCCACCATCCTCTCGTCCCAGTCTCCAGTTACTTCTTAAGTCTCCCATTTTCCAACTGGAACCAACTAAGACGTAAACCTTGGGCCAATTCGGTGGGAGGATAGCTGCGCGCCGGCACTTCCGGGGTTAAGCGACAGATGGCGACGCCTGGAAGGAGGAGTTAGGGGCGGAGCCGCGCCTGCCTGATAGCTCGGCGGGCTTTTGCGCATGCTCACACGAAGCCGTCTCTAACTCCGCTTCCGGTGGGGGGGGGCGGTTCACTCGTGCAGTTTCCGAGTAGCGGCGAGGTTGTGCTTACCGCTGCAGGGAAGCGTCCGCTTCAGGTGGGTAAGTGTCGCCTCTTTTGTCCATCAAATAATTATTCCAGGCATTCAGAGTAGAACTTGAAGGGCTGTGCTGGGAGTAACCCATGTTCTGTTTCTACTTTCTCCTTTTGTTCTGAAACCTTTATTTCTGAGAACAAGACGAAAGGGGTGGAGAAGCTATGGTTACCGTGGCAACTGCTTGGCAGCAACTTAGTTTTTGAGAATTTGGAGAAATTGGGAGAGCTGCTTACGGAAGGGCTCGCTCAAACGCGTGTGCGTCGGACGCAGATTTAGATGTTCTGTCAAACCCATACGCCTAAACCACAGAATTCGATTGTAAAAGGTGTACTCTGGCTATAATGTGGAGTGGCAGGATTTGAGGTGGGGTAACTAGGTGGAAAGCGAATTCAGCGAGCAAGACACAGTTTGAAGATGTCCTGAACTGGGGTAGTGGTGGAGGATTGCGGAGAAGAGGGAAAATTGGAGAAATTCCAGACGGTAGTATCAGCGGGACCTAATGTGGGGAATGAGGGACAGGGGCCCTGGGCATCTTGAGGATTAAGTCCATACTTCGCTTGCCTATGGCTGCGAAGATTCCTTTCCCGCCATCATTTCAGTCTCCTGATCCCCTCTTCCACGCAGACCGCAAGACTCTATTCATTACAAGTAGTTTGATGTTCTAGTTCTAGAATATTGTCCTCACCTTTCTTATGATGTTGGGCCAGTTTGTATAATTTTATTAAGCCTCTGAATTTTTTTCAAACAAAAATGAAATAAAATAAAAAGTACTTCTCTCAGGATTTTTATGAGGATTAAGTGCGATAGTTTATATGCCTGGGTATAGAAAATGATCAATATGTTCATTACTACTAATGTATGTATTTGCATTGTTTGATTTTTATGTGTCATTTTGCTGTTTCTTTCTCTAGACTTGAGTTGGGTGTTTTTTTATTTTGTTTTGTGTTTTGTTATTTTTTTAATATTTTATTTATTTCTAGGAGAGAGAGAGAGAGAGCGTGAGCAGGGGAGGGTCAGAGAGAGAGAGGGAGTCACAGACTCTGAAATGGGCTCCAGGCTCTGAGCTGGCAGTCAGCACAGAGCCCGACGCGGGGCTCGAACCCACGAACCGCGAGATCATGACCTAAGCGAAAGTCGCACGCTTAACCGACTAAGCCACCCGGGCGCCCCTGTTTTGTTTTATTTTAATTTAATTTAGGAGCAGTATCTTACCTATTTTTGTATGTTCTTGTAACATAGTAAAGACTAAAACATTTTTTGAATGGATCATTTATTTGGGCTGTTGTTGACATAATTAAATTTATTTCTTACTTTAGAGGAGGTACCTGGGGGGCACCAAGGTGGCTCAGTCGGCTGAGTGTCCGACTCTTTGATGTCAGCCCAGGTCTTGACCTCACTGTTGTGAGGTCAAGTCCTGCACTGGATGTGGAGCCTACTTAAATAAATAAATTGCAGGGGCTGCCTGGTAGAATGAATTTTGCTGATCAAATATTTTCTGTTAGATAAAAAGGTAGCAGTTTTCCTATATAAATAAGAAGGCCGTGAAATGAGATGTACAGAAAGTAACTAATATTCTCAGTCTGGAACAGGTATGAGTGATTTCAGTGAAGAATTGATAAGGTCCAAGACAGAGGATGACCAGGAGGAATCGAGTGTATTCTCTGGTACAGGAATGTATTTTCCTTGGCTCCAAAAGCACATAGACACTGTGGGTAAGTAAAATAACATCTAGCCATTTTAACTGTAATGCAAAGAGATGATAAAATTCAGTATGGACACAAAATTGGTACCTAAGCTGGTTCAGTTTCTTTTTTTTTTTTTTTTTTAATGTTTTATTTATTTTTAGGAGAGAGAGAGACAGCGTGAGCAGGGGAGGGTCAGAGAGAGAGGGAGACACAGAATCTGAAGCAGGCTCCAGGCTCTGAGCTGGCAGTCAGCACAGAGCCCGACGCGGGGCTTGAACCCACGAACCGCAAGATCATGACCTAAGCGAAAGTCGGACGCTTAACCGACTAAGCCACCTAGGCGCCCCGCTGGTTCAGTTTCAAGATGTAACTGTATTAGGGTTTTTGAGACTGTAAGCAAAAAAATCATTTAAAAAAAGAGATCCTTTTTTCTACTTTAACTTTGAACTAATAACATAACAGTATGTATTATCATAGATACCTTTTCTTCCCCAGTAATACTTGCTAGTCATTTATATGCCTGGCATTGGCTACATGTTGGGATACATAGAAGAAGAATATATGGCCACTGGCAGTGAGGAGTACCTATGTAGAAAGTGTTTTTAAGTAGTTTCTGTTGAATTGGATTTAAATTATTCCTAATATAATTGATCTATACTATCTATAGTATAGAACTTTCTTCTATATAAATATAAGGAGATGTTTCTGTTGAGTACATATCCCTGTAGGGATATATAAAAGAAGCATTTATGTGTATATTATTGACGT
This sequence comes from Hyaena hyaena, assembly GCF_003009895.1. Classification (NCBI taxonomy): domain Eukaryota; kingdom Metazoa; phylum Chordata; class Mammalia; order Carnivora; family Hyaenidae; genus Hyaena; species Hyaena hyaena. The sequence continues at coordinate 290,669 of NW_024081719.1, read as the reverse complement.
GTTGCCTGGTGTACTTCTGGGAATACATTAGAACTGACACTTAGTACCCTCCAAACACCTTAGACTAGCCATCTTTCCCCTTGACCAGGATTCTTTGTTTCCTAGAATTTACTCCTGTTTCTTTATGTTTTAGTTTTAATATTATCTCATTTAGTTATCTCAGTAAATTAATGCCCACATGATGGGCATTTTAGTGTTGAGGGAAGTGAATCTTGAAGAAGTTAAGCTCTAAATGTGGGTATCAGGAGTTAAAACAGGTCTCTCTGACCTCAAAGCTTATACTTTTGATAACTGAGATACAATTTTATTAATGAGATATTATATGTAAAGTGCTTACTGCAGAGCCTCATGCATAGTGAGTGTTGGAAAAATAATAGTTTCTTTCCTCTCTTCTCATTATATTTTTGCTAATGAATGTACATGGTTCAAGCTAGGTTTGACTGGCTGATACTTCAGAGGGAATGCTACTTCCCTGCCTTATAGGGAACTAGTGATCTCAGGTTTCTGCTGGTTAAGATATACCTGGGCAAGTTTTTATCATTAGGATTCTGCAGAGAGCTTGAGTCGATCCAAAACCAGCCAGTTTAAGACCAGAATTTACATGGTTAGAAATGTTTTAGAAGTTATGGATAGCCTGTTAAACCCAAAATAAATACTTTATGCCTGCAATGAGAAAATAGTTTCAGGTAATATTGACATTCTAGTGATAAATAACCATGCTAGGACAACAAAATTGCCCAGCAATTAATTTTTTTACTCTAGTAAATATCTACTGGTGTTCTGAGGGGTATGCCCTCTAGAATAAAGGCTTTGAAGGCAGAGGCCAGTCTGAATTAAAACTGTATGTTAAGCGGCATGTGGCTGTCTCTGTCGGTGAAGTATGCAACTCTTGATCTCAGCATTGTAGGTTTGAACCCCACGCAGAGTGTAGAGATTACTTAAAAATAAAAGTTTAGAAAACAAACAAAAAACTGTGTGTCAAATACCTAGAATAGTACTTGGCACAAAATTGTGCTCAAAAAATATTTGTTGACTGACAAGTTTCCAGATCCTTTCCAGGGCGTTAGAGATAGGCTGATGGCACTTGGCTCTTTATTGTACTTCAGTTCACGTCAAAATTTCTTTTCCTAGACAGTTATTTTTGAAAGTGTATCAGCAACAAACAGGACCATCTTTTGCTCATAAAAGAATGAAATGAGAGATATTCGTTAGGTAACAAGGCTGAATCATAAGACAGAGGGGAATTTTCCAAGAATTTAAGTACAGTAGTCTGAAGTCCGATTTCCCGTCTGAGTCGTGAAAACTTGAGGGGTTCATGGGAGGTTGGCCTGAGGTCAGTCCTCCTGTAGGTGAAAAACTGAGGTTTTAGGGAAGAGGTGTTTTGTCAGGTTCCTGGACCAGCGCCTGGTGTTGCTGCTGGTCCTGGGCAGTGAGTGTGGATCTTGCTAAATGCAGCTTCTTATTCAGAGAGCTGGGTGGGGCATTCTGTTCAGTTTCCTGGTGATGCTAAGGCTTTGTTTCTAGAACCACACTGAACAGCAAGCAGTGGGATCCCCACAAGATTTGTAAGTACTTTTAAAAAGTGTGAGAAGCACTAGTGTAGAGCAGTACCTTGTTTTACTCACGTATGCTTTTTTCTTTTTAATTATATACTGCCTTGCATGGTTTTAAAGTGTCATCTAAAAATTGTAAGTTCCATAGTTCCCAAAGATAGAATTTCCAACGCATTTTGGCATTTTTAAATGAAATTGGTATACTATTTTTACAGATATATCCCGTGGAATCTAAGTAGCACAGGAATATGATTCCTTTCACCATCCCCTTAAAAATATTTATGTAAAAATAGTTTTTTAATGTTTATTTTTGAGAGAGCACAAGCGTGGAGGCACAAGAGAGAGGGGGACAGAGGATCCCAAGTGGGCTCAGCACTGACAGCAGCAAGCCCGTTGTGGGGATTGAACTCAGGAACTGTGAGATCATGGCCAGAGCCAAAGTTGGACACTCAACTGACTGACCCACCCTGGCTCCCTGAGAAGATGTTAATTGATGAAGATTTTATATTGTTTATTTTCCTTTCATACTTTTTATAATAAAACTATGTATCTACATCTTATTATTTTTTGTTAATATCTCGTAGGACTTTAAGGTACTACAATTTTGTCTGGAGTGAGACATCATAATTACTAGTTTTACAAAGCTGATAAAAATAACATAAGTATTAAAAGTTGTGTTAAAATTTAGGGGCACCTGGGTGGCTCAGTCGGTTAAGCATCCAACTTTTGGCTCAAGTCATGATCTCGTAGTTCATGAGTTCTGAGCCACCGAAGGAATAGTATGTATTTCTAGAATATTACTGGGTATTCATATACCCGTGAAGGAATAGTATGTATTTCTAGAATGAAAAAAGATTTAGCTTTAGTTCTATTTTGTTTTCATTGATGTAATTCTGAGAGTCCCTAGTTACATGAGTAAGTAGATGGCACTGGATAGAGGGTAATTGTAGCAGTGTATCAGGTCTTTGAATTCTTGAATTACTCATGACAAAATTGCATAGTGATGTGTTACAAAGGATTCTTAAGTCCTTCCACACTTTGATAAACAAAGACTTGGAAATCACCTGACTTGCAAAACGGTGTGTTAGAGTCAGTCACTGTCCCAGTAGTTACACCTACATTTTCACCTTCATGTAATATATATTGATAATGATTGTGAAGCCTTGATTCTAGCATGGTTCTCTAGGAGATTAATTAGGAGATTTGTTTTAGGCGAGAGTGAGTATGTGAGGAAGTTGAAGATCTGGAAGTTGACTGCTCTGAAACTATGTTTGCATAGTACCTATAAGTCTCTCTGTATTCCCAAGGGTCAGGGTACACCACTTGAAGACCACTGGCCTAGAAGGTTTCTATGGTGTGTGGAAAGGGAAGGGGGGTGTCAATATGCAACCTGTTACTCCTAAGACGGGGTTGTGGGGCGCCAGGGTGGCTTGGTCCATGGCTTAGTCCCGACTTCAGCTCAGGTCATGATCTCATGGTCTGTGGGTTCGAGCCACACAGTGGGTTTGAGCACTTGAGGTGGGCTCTGTGCTAACTGCTTGGAGCCTAGAGCCTGGAGCCTGCTTGGAATTCTGTGTCTGCCTCTTAGTCTGCCCCTGCCCCACACCCGTTCTCTCTCTCTCTCAAATATAAATAAACATTAAAACGCAGTTGTAACTAACCCCAAATGTTCTTAACATGAGGATTGTCGATCCTTTAGAGATGTAAATGCTAATGTCTTCAACTGTTAAATCTCATTTGTGTTTAATATCATTGAGTTACTGGGAATTCTGGACCTTGAACAATGAAAGCCTACCTCTTGGAGTTTTCAGAATACTGGTAGTTAATACAGGGCATGCTTGTCTAGGATAACCCTAGTGATTTTTACCCGTTCTAAATACTTGGGATTTGCTTTCAGACCCTCTCAGAGATTCTACCCAGATTGTGTGGTGCAGAAATGAAGGGATGATTGGATCCCATCTAGAGGCCCCGGTATCCCAGTAGCCCATGAATATCAAGTTAGGCATCTCCACATTAGACATTGTTTTCATTTGCTGAGAAGAGTAAAAATAGCATGCAGGAGTTTGTTTCAAGAGAAGCTCACTCTGATATTTATTCGGGATGAACCGAGTTATGCTTGTTAAGGTTTCTCCTTTATCAGAAAGGAGTGTTTTTTAAACTCGAATTGGGATCACTGTGGCTAAAGACTCTTTTTTTTAATCTGTAGCAACTGAAGGAAAAAAGGAGAAGGATTTTGCTCAGACGACGAGCGCTTGTTTGGGTTTTATCCAAGAAGCCCTGCTGAAGCATCAGTGGCAGGAGGCCGCAGGGTACATGCACAGCTACTTGCAGGTCCTGGAAGACTCAGACAGCCACAAGAGGCAGGCTGCGCCTGAGGTGAGGGAGGTGTGTGCCCGCGGGAGGAGGTCCAGGTGCCTGGGGCTTTCTGCCTCTTGAGTGCCACCCAGAGTGGCTTTTGCAGGATCTCAGAGTGCTTTTTTTTTTTTTTTTTAGATTTTTATTTATTTCTAGGAGAGAGAGAGACAGCGTGAGCAGGGGAGAGTCAGAGAGAGAGGGAGTCACAGACTCTGAAATAGGCTCCAGGCTCTGAGCTGGCAGTCAGCACAGAGCCCGACGCGGGGCTCGAACCCAAGAACCGCGAGATCATGACCTAAGCGAAAGTCGGACGCTTAACCGACTAAGCCACCCAGACGCCCCCTCAGAGTGCTTTTTCTAAAAGCCACTAAAAGTAGTTTTGGTTGGAGAATTTGTATTGGGACATTTTTTTCTGGCACATTTTTTTACTTTTTAGGTTTTTATTTTATATTTTAAGTTTATTTATTCTGAGAGAGAGAGAGCAAGTTGGGGAGGGGCAAAGAGAGGAAGGGAGAGAGAATCCCAAGCGGGCTCTGCACTGTCAGCACAGAGCCCAACTTGGGGCTCAAAGTCACAAACTGTGAGATCATGACACGAGCCGTAGTCAGACGCTTAACCTACTGAGCCACCTAGGGGGCCCTACTTATTAGGATTTTAAAGGAAACTAAAAATATTTTGAACCCTGATTCTCAGATTCCCCACTATTCATTCGTTCCTTCTAAAATTCTTCCTTCTTTCCGTGTGTCGTTATCTTTCCATCTCCATAGGATGTTTCCTAACATCATACCAACGTGTTATTTCTTCCATCTGACAGTCATCTCTTGACCCCCATTTTCTCCACTGCTGTGACCCATTTTTCCACTTCCACTTTCAGCCAAGCTCCTCGGAAGGATCTGTATACTTGTTCTTCCCAAACCCTCTCCAGTGAGGCTCCCCTGACTGCCAGCATCACCATTTCTACCAAGTTGCTTTGTCAGGTTCAGCAGTGATCTCCAGGTTGCTAAATATAGTGCCCAGTTCTCAGCGCTCAAGGAACTTGATCTGTGAGCAGTACTGAAGGCAGTAGTTCACGGCCCCCTGTGTGATAAGTTTTCTTCACCTGACTTCCAGAACACTAGTTTCTCGGTTTCCTCTCTTGCCTCACTGGCCTTCCTCAGCCTCCTGTGGCCCTTTGACTTGGGAGTTCCCCAGAACTCAGTCCTCAGTCCTCTTCGTGAACGGCTTGGAGTCAGCTGTCTCTGCTGGACGGTTCGCAGCTGTGTGGCTGTGGCCTCGGTGGCCCTGAGAGTCGCACTGCTGTAAGCGGCGGTCAGCTCCGCCCGGCGCTCCGGTGCCTGGCAGGCATCAGCCCAGCGTGTCTCAGGTGGGCCTTGTGATCTCCACCATCGAACCTAATTTGCCTCCTCTCACATGATGGTTACTTTGAGTATCTAGTCACTGGGGCCAAACTCTGAAGTTCCCTTTCCTTCACACCCCATACCCTGTCGGCTCTCCTTCAAAATTCAGTGTGAATACTTCTCACCAGCTGCGTGGCTGCACGTCGACCCAGGCCGTGATCCTCTCACGCAGATGCCCGCTTGCCCTCCGCACCCCCTCGTGTCAACATAGCGACCAGGGTGATCCTTTTTAAAAAATAGTCTTATAATTAACCCACTGTACAGTTCACACCTTTAAACAGTACAATTCAATTTGTTTTCATATATTCTCAGAGATGTGCAGCCATTACCACAACCTAAATTTCAAACATTTTTGTCCCCCCCCCCCAAAAAAACCCCAGCTCTGTGCCCACTCGAGGTCACTCCCTGTTCTGTCCCTCCTTCCCCTGCTCCCCGCCCTTGGCAGCCACTAATCTACTTTCCATTTCCAGACGTTTCAGAGAGGTGGATGTAATAAAATGAGGCCTTTGTGTGAGACTTCTTTCACCGAACGTGTTTTCACGTTTATTCTTATGAAACGTGAGTTTCAGTTGCAATTTATATCAGTACTTCATTCTTTTGTACTGCAGAGTGACAGTCCATCCTATTTCATGTGTCCCTTCATCTGGTGTTAGACATGGGCATCGTTTGCACTGTTTAGTTATTATGAGTGATGCTGCTATGAACTGTCACGTACGTGTTTTTGTTAGGGATGTTTGTTGAAATTTCTCTCGGGTGTGTACCTAGGAATGGAGCGCTGGCTCATACGGGGTAACTGCATCTAACCTCTTGAGGGAACTACCAGACTGTTTTCCAAAGTAGCTGCACCATTTCACATTACCACCAGTAATCTCTGAGGATCCAGTTCCTCCACATCCTTGCCAGTTGTTGTTATTGTCTTTCTGATTGTAGCTCCCTTCGTGCTTGTGAGGTGGTACCCTGTTGTGGGTTTGAGTCACTATTTCCCTAGTGACTAATGAAGCAGCATGATCCTTTTAATGTTTTTAAATATCTGGTAGATATTTAATAAAGCCAGAAAAATTCTGAGACAAACAAAATTTAACTGTTGGTTGAAAATTTAGTTTGTGGACAATGCTATGTGCATCTATAAAATACTGGACAAATTATAGGTTCTTTTTATCCAGAATTTGTATTATAAAATGAAGGATTTGAATCAGTGTTTTCCAGACACTTGTCGGCTTCTTTTTGAATTAGCTAGGGCTTTTGTTGAAAACATAGATTCCTGCGCTCCACCCTATACTGATCAGACTCTGAATCCCTAAGAATATTTATTTTTAAAAGGTGTCCCAGTAATTCTTATACACAACTAGGTCTAAGAACAACTGTTACTATCTACAAATTTTCTTTAAGCTCTGAAATACTACTATTCGGTGATTCTACAAAGGAAATCTTGATTTCTCTTTCTGAGTTGGGAAGGTGAGTATTAGAATTATACCAAACAACTAATATGTATGTTCGCAGAAAGAGCTGGTTTAAAGTTCTCTTAAATTTACCCTAAGATCGGGGCGCCCGGGTGGCGTAGTTGGTTAAGCGTCCGACTTTCGCTCGGGTCATGATCTCGCAGTTCGTGGGTTCGAGCCCCGCATCGGGCTCTGTGCTGACTGCCAGCTCAGAGCCTGGAGCCTGTTTCAGTCTGTGACTCCCTCTCTCTCTGACCCTCCCCTGCTCACGCTGTCTCTCTCTCTCTCCTAGAAATAAATAAAACATTTAAAAAAAAAAAAAAAAGAACTCATACTTTAAAAAAAAAAAAAAAATTTACCCTAAGATCAATCATGAAATATTGACTTATAGGTGGCTCAGTTGGTTAAGCATCTGGCTTTGGTCATGATCTCATGGTTGGTGAATTCAGTCCCTGCATCAGGCTCTGTGCTGACAGCTCAGAGCCTGGAGCCTTCTTTGGATTCTGTGTCTCTGTCTTTCTGCCCCTACCCCCACACTCACTCATTCTCTCTTTCTCTCAAAAATAAACATTACAAAAAAAATTTTTTTATTGAAAAAGATTTCAATAATTAAATCTTTTAATTGGAGTAAGAGAAATAGATTCACTCCAAGAAGCGATCCAAGTTCTGTTACCAAAGTTTTGGTGCTCTGGGGAGAAAATATACTTTATTAAAATTTGACTGTAGCTGTTAAAAAATTTTATTTTTTTTTAAATACAATTTATTGTCAAATTTGTTTCCATATAGCACCCCGTGCTCATCCTAAGCTGCTGAAAAATTTTAAGTTGGAGTTCTACGTATAGATTAAATACGGTCAGTATTTGTAGTGCTTTATGGATCTCAGGAAACAACTAGTCCTTTGCTCTCATTTTGTGGATAATAAAGATAAGATCAAAAATGGTGAAAAAGCCAGTATTAACAAAAACTAAGTTTTCTGACTTCAATATTCTTGCCCCTATGCCAGTTAAAAAAAGTCTGTCTTCAATATGGATCTGAGCTGCCTGCCTTCTTTAGACTACTGACTTTAAAATGGTACTATTACAGCCGTCTGGTATTTTAATTTAATGGATGGAAAAAACTTTATCTCAAAAGATATAATATTTAGAGATAACTGGGTGAAACGAAGTATAGTAAAATGTTGATAGTAGCAGAGTAGTATCTAGGGAAATGAATTATAGGTTGTAAGCAGGGAAAAAAAATAGGGTCCTTAGGCAGAAATTTGTTAACGCAAGATGTTACATTTCTATTAGTAATTTCTGTTTTGACAGATTATTTGGCAGCTCGGAAGTGAAATTCTATTCTATCATCCCAAAAGCAACACGGAGACTTTCAATACCTTTGCTGACAGGATGAAAAACATGGGTGTCATGAATTACTTAAAGGTGAGAGAATGCAGGCTTTGTGAATTTTTATTGACAGTGCTCATTTTTAAAAGAAATCATCTCAGTGATGAGGTGGGTAATGATGTAAAAGGCATGGAAAAAGGGCAAGACACCTGGATAGATACAAGAAGCTGAAAAGAAGTGGTGTGAAAACTATTTATTTGTCCATTTCCTGCTGCCCGCCTTGTTCTCTGAGACAAAATACCTTCTCTTTGTTTATCTCCAGCTGCCAGGACCAGTCCTTGAGAGATAGCACTTACTCCTCATTATGATGTTGGGCCAGATTCTAACCTCTTTGCTTAAGTCATTTGGGTTCTGTAGGAATTTGCGCTTTTGGAAAAAGGAAGCAGCTAAAACAAATTGGGAATTTGAATTTGTGAAAGTGGTTCCCTGCTCCTCCCCCCCTCCCCAGCTTTATTACAGCATAATCCACCTATAATGCTGGGGAAGTTTAAGGTATACAGTGTGATAATTTGGTACATGTATACTCCGTGAAGTGTTTACTACATAAGGTTAGTTAACACATCCTCCAGCTCACACCACCACCTTATTGTCATTGCTATGGTGAGAATGTCAATGTTCTGCTCCCATAGCCACTTTCAAGTACACCATCCAGTGTTATTCATTACAGTTACCATACTGTACATGAGATCCCTGGAGCTTACTCATCTTGCAACTGAACGTTTGTACCCTTTGACCTACATCTTCCCATCCCCCCACCCTTTCAACCACCATTCTACTCTGTTTCTGTGAGCTTGATGTTTTCAGATTCTGCATGTCGGTGGTGAGATCATACAGTGTTTGTCTTTCTCTGACTGACTTCACTTAATGTGATGCCCTCAGGGTCCATTCATGTTACCCAAAATGACAGGATTTCCTTTTTTATTACTGAATAATACTCTACAGTGTGTATGTGTGTGTAGATACATATGAGATTTTCATTATACATTCATCCATTAGATGGGCACTTAGGTTGTTTCTGTGTCTTGGGCATTGTGAATAGTGTTGCAGTGAATATGGGAGTACAGGTGTCTCTCTAAGATAGTGATTTCATTTCCTTTGGCTAAGTACCCAGAAGTGGGATTGCCGGATCATACATAGTTCTACTTTCAGTGTTTTTAGAAACCTTCGTACTGTTTTCTGTAGTGGCTGTATTTTATATTCTCACCAACTGTGTATGAGGGTTCCATCTTCACATCTTAGCCAGCATTTGTTACCTTTTGTTTCAACAATAGCCATTCTGGTAGATGTGAGATGATCTCTCATTCTGGTTTTAATTTGCATTTCCCTAATGGCTGGTGACATTGAATACCTTTTTATATACTTGTTGGCCAATAATATGTCTTTGGAGAAATGTCTGTTCAGTTTCTCTGCCCATTCTTTTAATTGGATTTTTTTTTAAGATTTTGTTTTATTTTTTAAGTTTTATTTATTTAAGTCATCTCTACACCCAATGTGGAGCTCAAACTCATGACCCCAAGAGCAAGAGGCGCTTGCTCCACAGACAGAGCCAGCCAGGCACTGCAGGGGTTTGTGCCGTGGACCTGTGTGAGTTCCCTGTTGATTCCAGATGTTAACGGCATCTGATAGATAACTTGCAGGGGTTTCCCCCATTCTACAGGCTGCCTTTTCCTGTTGTTGATTGTTGCTCTTGCTGGGCAGAAGAAGTTTGGGTGAATATAGTCCCACTCATTCATTTTTGCTTTTGTTGCTGGTACTTTGGTGACAAAAATCATTGCCGAGACCAGTGTTAGGGACCTTTTTTCCCCCATGCTTTCTTCTTGGAGTTTCATGGTTTCGTGTCTTACAGTTAAGTCTTTAATTCATTTTGTGTTCGTTTTAATAAGTAGTAGAAAATAGAGGACCAGTTTCATTATTTTGTGAATATCTGATTTTGCCAGCACCGTTTATTAAAGAGACGGTCTTTTCTCTGTTGAGTGTTCTTGCCTTCCGTCTCAAATATTAATTGATTGTACACGTATGGCTTTATTTCTGGGCTTTTAATTCTGTTCCATTGGTCAATGTGTCTGTTTTGATGCGAGCACCACCTGTTTTAATGACTACAGCTTTATAACGTAGTTTGAGTCAGGAGGTGTGATGCCTCCAGCTTTGTTCTTTCTCAGGATTGCTTTGACTATTTCTGGCCTTTGGTGACTCCATACAAATTTTAGGATTGTTTTTTCTACTTTTGTGAAAAATGCCCCTGGAATTTTGACAGGATTACACTGAATTTATAGATAGCTCTGACTCTTAAATATAGAGAACAAACAGAAGGTTGCTAGAGGTATTGGGGGGGATGGGCTAAATGGGTGAGGGGTTTAAGGAATCTACTCCTGAAATCATTGTTGCACCATGTGCTAACCAGCTTGGATGTAAATTATAAAAACTAAATAAGTTATAGAAGGTGCAGGGAAAAAATATAGATGGCTCTGGGTAGTACGGACATTTTAGCAATATTAACTCTCCAATCCATTCATAAAGATGTTTTAATAGTCCTAATGTGTAGGCGGAGCCCCCTTTCCAGATTTTTTTTATTAAAGTCTCATCCAAAAACATTGAGTCTCATCCAGAAATACTGAGATGTTTCCAAAATGTTAGATACTTCCCTGTCTGTGGTATATATTTGACTGAAAGAGTACTTTTTCAATAAAGCTTTAAAATGCTCTGCTTTTTAATTTTTTTCAGTATTTCTAAAGTTCTTGAAACACAGCTATACCCATTCATTTCATTGCCACAGCTGCTTTTGGTGTGACAAATGACAAAGTTGAGTAGTTGTGACAGATCATATGGCCTGCAAAACCTAAAATATTTACCCCATGGTTCTTTTGTTTTGTTTTTACTTTTTTCTATTTTCCAATTTATTTTATGGTGGTAAAATACATATACCATAAAATGCGTTATTTTAACTGTTGTAAGTGTACAATTCAGTAGCATTAATGACGTTCACAGTGTTGTGTGACCATCACCAATGGTTTACGTTTTTCATCCTCTCAAATGTATACTCTGTTCCCATTAAGGAATTACTCCCCATTCTCTCTTCTCAGCCCCTGGTGGCTACTAATATGTTCCCTGTTCTATGAATTTACACATTCTAGATTTTTTAAATATTTGTTTATTTTGAGAGAAAGAGTGTGGGCCTGTGAACAAGCAGGGGAGGGACAGAGAGAGAGAGTCCTGAGCAGGTTCAGTGCTGTCAGTGGCAGAGCCCTACGTGGGACTTGATCCCACCAACTGTGAGATCATGACCTAAGCTGAAATCGAGAGCCGAATGCTTAACCGACTGAGCCACAAGGCACCCTGACCTATTCTATTTTCCATAAGTGGAATCACATAGTATTAGTTCTTTTGGGTCTAGCTTATTTCACTTAACATCGTGTTTTCAAGACTTATATATATTGAGGCAAGTATTTGAACTTTTCATGGCTTTTTATGCCTCATTAGCATTGTATCGTTATGTACCTATCACATTTTGTTTATACATTCGCCCATTGTTGGCTACTGTGAGTAATGCCGCGGTGAACATTGAGGTACAAGTATCTGTTTGAGTTCCTGTGTTGAATTCCTTATACCTAGGACTGGAATTGCTGAGGCATGTTTTATACATTTTACACATATAAAATGTATATAAATGGGGGTGCCTGGGTGGCTCAGTCGGTTAAGTGTCCGACTTTCGCTTAGGTCATGATCTCGCGGTTTGTGGGTTCGAGCCCCGCATCGGGCTCTGTGCTGACAGCCAGCTCAGAGCCTGGAGCCTGTTTCAGAGTCTGTGACTCCTTCTCTCTCTGACCCTCCCCTGCTCACGCTGTCTCTCTCTCTCTCTCTCTCTCTCCTAGAAATAAATAAAAAACATTTTATTTTTTTCGTTTTTTTGTTTTTTTTTTTTAATGTTTTATTTATTTCTAGGAGAGAGAGAGAGACAGCGTGAGCAGGGGAGGGTCAGAGAGAGAAGGAGTCACAGACTCTGAAACAGGCTCCAGGCTCTGAGCTGGCAGTCAGCACACAGCCCGACGCGGGGCTTGAACCCACAAACCGCGAGATCATGACCCATGCTAAAGTTGGTCGCTTAACCGACTAAGCCACCCAGGCGCCCCAAAAAACATTTTAAAAAAACTGTATATAAATGTATAAAATATCCAAAATACAAGTCTCCATTTAACTTTGCACCTTTTTACATTCTCACTGCTTTCCTGTTTTGAAGAAAGATTTCTCCCAGTTTAGGATTCTTTTCTTAATTAGAAGAAGTTTTCTGAGTTTCTACTTCTGTGCCAGGTGCTCTCTTACGATCATATTCTCTGGTAGCCCAGGTATGCTATGGGTGGAATTTAAACAGAAGCAGCTTATGGTTCTGCTTGCGGAAGAACTTTCCAGCTGAACAGTTAGAAAAAGAAATGGCCTGACCTGATGTGTGCTCCCCTCTCTTCTTTTAGGAAGAAACTGGCTAGCCATTTGGGGAAGGAGCGTCGAATTTTAGCTAAATTATTGGTTGGGTTCCTTTAACCTCATAGAATCTATTCAGTGAAGTAAAGAAACCTGAAAGGAACTGCATTTCACACTCCAGAGTCTGAGGGTGATAATTAGGATAGGCAGTAAAACATTTCTTAATAGTAATTTAAAGAACACTTACTGCCTTTTTCCAGATAATGTGCTAGACATAGTCCTTGAGGTAGAGGGAGACAGGCACGTACGTGTAATCAGTTATGGGTGCCGGAGCAAAAACACAAGGTACAGCGAGAAGACGAAGGAGGGAATGGTCAGCTCTGGAGTCAGAGAGGGCTGGGATTAAATGCATAGGAGAGTCAGGGGAAGAAGGGATGCCTCAGCTGAGGCTGAGCAAACAGGTGGGTGTTCACTGGGCAGGTCAGAGGAAATGCTGGGAGGGCAAGACAAGGGTTGATGAGAGGTTGATAGCCCTGCATTCAGTGCTTCAGTTACTCTAAAAGTCACTTGGGTAGAAGCCAGGGGAAGTCGGCTGGGTCCTCTGTGCTATCTGCCCCCCCCCAAGCTTAGATTTTACTCTGTAAAGGCGGTGGGAACTCTTCACAGTTTCACACAAATCAGTAACAAGATGAGGTTTCTTTGGCAGCCACATGGAAGGCAGATTGTAGAGGGACAAGATCAGAGAGACCAGTTGAGAAATTACTGCAGTAGTTTGTGATGAAGGCCTTGAACGCTGACTCTACTCACATGACTAACCATACTTCCTGTTATTCCCCCTCTTTAATATTCTCCCTACTTGTGATGCTTATTCTTTACGTACTTGTTCTTATTGCTTCCATACCACACATTCACTTTTCCATCTGAAGCAATGCCATTCCTCAATAGTCCTTTTAAGATGTTTTTTCTGAGCTTATATGACATATATAAAATAATATATTAATCACCTGCTATGGGCCCAACTAGGCAGTAGGTGGGATGCACATATTATTTAATCTTTATAACACCCTTTGGGGGCACCTGAGTCGCTCAGTAGGTTAAGCGTCCGACTTCAGCTCAGGTCATTATCTCATGGTTCGTGGGTTTGAGCCCCACATCGGGCTCTGTGCTGACAGCTAGCTCAGAGCCTGTAGCCTGCTTCAAATTCTGTATCTCCCTCTCTCTCTGACCCTCCCCTGCTCACGCTGTCTCTCTCAGAAATAAATTTAAAAAGTTAAAAAATAATAACACCCTTTGGAAGTTTTAATAAGAATTATTCCATATAACAGGTAAGACTCACAAAGGCCAAGTAACATATTCAGGTTTACTTAGTTTTAAGCAGCATCTGAGCCAGGACTGTCTTGAAAGCCCCTGTTTGTTTCACTAGATCACATGGTCTTCTTTTTGTGAGTTTATATAATTTAGCTCCCCTTTGCATAATGTTAATTGTTTCATGTGTCTTTCTTCTTTGCTAAATTGACATTTTTGATGACAGAGACAATATTGTTACATCATCTATGTCCTACCAAGGATTTAGCCAGCATAGGTAGTTACTGAGTTTTTGGATGAATGGATATCTGATGACCTGTTTGTCAGTGGGCTTTTTCTTATTATTGTTGCAGGTCTCCTTACAGCATGCCTTATACCTTATGCATCATGGAATGCTTGAGGACGCGAGCAGAAATCTCAGTCGCGCAGAGACATGGAGATATGGTGAAAAGTCTTCTTCCCAGGAAGTGTTAATCAACCTCATTCAGGCGTATAAAGGGCTTCTGCAGTATTATACTTGGTTTAAAAAGAAGATGGAATTGTCTAATCTTGGTGAGCGAAGATGGGTGTACTTTTTATGGCGATGAGACCGAATCACAGGAACAGACAGAATCTTTTTAAGTTTATTTATTTTGAGAGAGAGCACGTGCGCGTATGAGCGAGAGCACAAGTTGGACAGGAGCAGAGAGGAGGAGGAGAGACAGAATCCCAAGCAGGTTCTGCGCCATCAGGTGCAGAGACCCATGTGGGGGTTGAACTCATAAACCATGAAATCATGACCTGAGCCAATATCAAGAGTCAGATGCTTAGCCAACTGAGCCACTTGGGTGCCCCTGGACAAACAGGATCCTAAGGAATAACCTCATTCCCCTGCTTTTAAGCCTGACTCTTTCCAGATATTGCAGAGAACAGACATATCTATTGATGTAAATTTCTTGATCATCCTTTGTAATGTTTCTGATAATCAAACTTTTCAGACATAAATTGTGTGATGCATAAATTAAGTCGATTACCATCTTAGATTTATTGTTTTTTTAATTTTTTTTTTACGTTTATTTATTTTTGAGAGACAGAGAGATAGCATGAGCAGGGGAGGGGCAGAGAGGAAGAAAACACAGAATCGGAAGCAGGCTCCAGGCTCTAAGCAAGCAGTCAGCACAGAGCCTGACACGGGGCTTGAACCCACGCACCGCAAGATCATGACCTGAGCTGAAGTCGGACGCTGAACCAACTGAGCCACCAGATGCCCCAATTTATTGTTTTTTTAAGTATTTCCAAGAAGGGTTACAAATTTTTTTCAGTAGACATTATGGCATATAATAAACATTTCTTCCTGTTTATTTTTTTAATTTATTTCTACTTACTTATTTTTTAAAAGTTTATTTATTTAAGCAGTCTCTACACCCAGCATGGGGCTTGAACTCACAACCCTGAGATCAAGGGCTGCATGCTCTACTGACTGAGCCAGCCAGGCGGCTCATTTTCCTGTGTGTTTAGAATGGAGGTTAGTTTGTTTTATGATGTTTGCTTTTTTAAAAAAAGAAGCTTATTTATTTATTTTTAAGTAATCTCTAAACTCAGTGTGGGGCTTGAACCCACGACCCTGAGATCAAGAGTTGCATACTCTTCTGACTGGACCAACCAGGTACCCCGGTTTTACGATGTTATTCTTCACAATAATATGCTTAGAGAATAGGGCACAGTAAAGTTGTTTTGTTTCTGTACAAAGGTCATAACGATTTTCTTTTTGTTTTTCTTTTTTTTTATATTTTTAATTATTTCTGAAAGAGAGAGACAGTGTGAACAGGGGAGGGTCAGAGAGAGAGGGAGACACAGAATCTGAAACAGGCTCCAGGCTCTGAGCTAGCTGTCAGAAGAGAGCCTGACGTGGGGCTTGAACCCACGAACCGCGAGATCATGACCTGAGCCGAAGTCAGAGGCTTAACCAACTGAGCCCCCCAGGTGCCCCATAACGATTTTCCTGATGGACCACACCAGGAATTGGCCGCGTGTCCCTACCTGTCAGAGTTCCCTTCCTCTGCTTCCAGTGGTGATGTTACCTCTCCTGTCCTCAGATTTGTGTCTAATTCTCTGCATCTCCCTTCTATTATATAGTTTTCCTCCATAGCTTTTCTAGGATTAACCCTTTTTATTTTCTTATTCTCCATCCAAATCTCAGTCCCCATATATATCGGCTCATATGTTTAAGCAGTGATTCCTTATGATCCTCATGTGGTAATAGTATTCCCTTGGTCTCTTTGGTATGTAGGTTCACTAATCTCAAAATTCTCTTCCCTTTTTCTGAGTATAATCTTTTCAGGCACTTCTGAAAAGCTGTCTTCATCGTGATAATCTTGTCCAATCTTCATGCTTCCTCCCAGTATAGAATGCCATCTGCCCTTCTAAGACTTGTTAGACCCCCTCATTCTCATACCGTAAACCTCATTGCTGCATGTCCAGCCTATATCAGTTAGCTCTTTATCTGTCGCTTTTTAATTGTCCTAAGTTTATTCATGTCTATTTTATGTTGTATCTTCTCGTCTTGACTAATCTGTCTTCTGAAGTCACATATCTCTTCTTTCTTTGGTTACTCTTGATATATACCCGGTATAATATTTCTTTTAAAAAAGTCTTATTGAGGGGCGCCTGGGTAACTCAGTCAGTTTAGTGTCTGACTTCTGATTTTGGCTCAGGTCATGATTCCAGGGTCGTGGGATTGAGGCCTGTGTGGGCTCTGTGCTGAGCATGGAGCCTGCTTAAGATTCTCCCTCCCTCTGTGCTTCTCCCAAGCTTGTGCTTTCTCTCTCTCTCAAAATAAACTTAAAAAAATTTTTTTTTTAATTTTTTTTTTTATGTTTTATTTATTTCTAGGAGAGAGAGAGAGAGACAGTGTGAGCAGGGGAGGGTCAGAGAGAAAGGGAGTCACAGACTGAAACAGGCTCCAGGCTCTGAGCTGGCAGTCAGCACAGAGCCCGACGCGGGGCTCGAATCCACGAACCACGAGATCATGACCTAAGCGAAAGTCGAACACTTAACCGACTAAGCCACCCAGGCGCCCCCAAAAATTTTTTTAAAGACTTATTGATATTAATTGATTAGATGAGATTTAAAGTCAGTATTTGCCTTTTTTCTCACACCTAGTTAGGTGGAACTCAAACAAGCATTGATGATAAAAGCAATAGGAACTTGGCATTGGCACGGTCTCTTCCATGGGTAGATGACTTAAGACCTTTCTGCAGCTGATGCCTTGTTCGCTAGCAAGAAGACATAAAGATGGCATAATGTGTGGAGCTCTTTAGATCATCTTTAACTTCGAATGTTTGTTTAATAAAAAAAGGTTAGGACTGGTTCTGTGTAACCAAACACATGAGAACATAACTCAACAAATGCTCAGTGTTGGTTTGGGGTTTTTCTCCGTTGCTGTTGGCCTGTCCTGGCTAGTGTGATGCATTTGGTGACTAGAAACCCCCTTCCATGGTAAATTCACACTCCATGTATACTGACTCAGGGGTGTGGTTTTTTTTTTTCTTTTAAAATTCTTTATCATTTCTTACCTATTTTCCCTTTATCATCTCATATTCAGATCCATATTGATATTTATTTAGTTCATCCTCTGTGAAGAGAATACCAATGCCTTTTGGAGACGGGGAGGGGCTGTTGTTTTGGCCAAAAATAAAAGTATTTTGTTTCTATCAGCTGTCACTTTTGAAAGACTAACTTTCCTTTTAAACCTTTAAGATTGTGAAATATAGCGCTCGCTTCGGCAGCACATATACTAAAATTGGAACGATACAGAGAAGATTAGCATGGCCCCTGCACAAGGATGACATGCAAATTCGTGAAACGTTCCATCTTTTTGGTAGCAACGTAGATGGAACTTGAGGGTGTTAATGCTGAGTGAAATAAGTCAGGCAGAGAAGGACAGCTACCATATGTTTGCACGTATAGGAGGATTAGGAGGAACTTAACGGAGGACCATGGGGGAGGGGAAGGGAGGAAATAGTTGGGGAGAGGGAGAGAGGCAAACCATGAGAGACTCTTGAATGCTGAGAACAAACTGAGGACTGATGGGTGGGGCAGATGGGCATAGAGGAGGGCACTTGTGGGGATGAGCACTGGGTGTTATATGGAAACCAGCTTGACAATAAACTGCAAAAAAAAAAGATTGTGAAATACAACATGCCGAAAAAGTGTAAAAAGCAAATGCATTATAAAATGAATAATTTAAAACAAATATCCATGAGGCTACCACCTAGATTCATTCTCAGAGTTCCCCAGGTGTGCCTTCCTGACCGCACTTCCTTTGGTTCTTTTTATGTGTGTTGTCGAGGAGGGGGGTGTTTGGGGGGTGGGGGGGAGAGTTTGTGAAGAATTAGTATTATTCTTTAAATGTTTGTTAGAATGTACTGGCAAAGCCATCAGGGCCTGAACTTTTCTTGTGGATAGTTTATTGGTTGCTGTTAGTATCAGCAAAGTCCTCGATACTGAATGACTTCTGAAAATCTTTTATCTTTGAACAGATGAAGATGATTATGCTTACAACACAGCATCCCAGACTATGCTCAACCACAGCTGGAAGACATCTGTAAACCTTTGTGCCTTGATTCAAACTCCTGGAGTTTGGGACCCTTTTGTGAAGAGTTATGTAGAGGTAAGTAGGCTTCTCATAAAGTTTTATTAGTTTAATTTTGTCGTAAGCCTTATCTTTATTGATCGGAAGGCAACTAAATGGAGAGCATTGTTTTTTTCCTTTTTTTTTTTAAAAAGAGAGAGAGGGGACCTGGCTGGCTCGGTCAGTGGAGTATGCAACTCTTCATCTCAGGGTTGTGAGTTCGAGCCCCGCATTGGGTATAGAGACTACTTTAAAAAATAAAATCTTTAAATAAACATTTAAAAAATTTTTTTTAAATTTCAAAAAGGGAATATGATATCTCTTTTTCATCTGAATAATTTTTATTTTACTAATATACTATAAATGTTAACTGTTTTTTTCCCTTTGCCACTGAATAATAGGTCATGGTTATATAGTTATAAAATAAATACCAAGATAGTTTGTAACTGTTAATTCTATATTATTCTTACTGAATTTAGAAGAAAGGCAGAAGGTTGGTTGGTTGTTGTTGTTTTTTTGTTTTTTTTTTTTTAAATGTTTTATTTTTATTTATTTCTAGGAGAGAGAGAGACAGCATGAACAGGGGAGGGTCATAGGGAGAGGGAGTCACAGACTGAAACAGACTCCAGGCTCCGAGCTGGCAGTCAGCACAGAGCCCGACGCGGGGCCCGAACCCACAAACCGCGAGATCATGACCTCAGCGAAAGTCGGACGCTTAACCGACTAAGCCACCCAGGCACCCTGTTGTTGTTTTTTTTAAAATAGGCTTTATGCTCAGTGTGGAGCCAGCGCAGGGCTTGAACTCACCACCCTCTGATCATGACCTGAGCTGAGATCAAAAGTAAGACATTTAGCCAACTGAGTCACCCAGTTGCCCCCAGGCAGAAAGATATTTTATATTTTGTGGGATAGAGAAGACCAGGGGACAAAAATCTGAAACTAGGTCGTAATACATGGGATGAAGAACAATGGCTTTTAGGAAGCAGGTCAGGGTGCAGTGTCATCTCAGAGTCACTGTGGAAGGATGGGGGGCTTGGCACTGGGAATAAATCCTCAAAAAT
Source organism: Hyaena hyaena (assembly GCF_003009895.1). NCBI lineage: Eukaryota > Metazoa > Chordata > Mammalia > Carnivora > Hyaenidae > Hyaena > Hyaena hyaena. The sequence continues at coordinate 271,149 of NW_024081719.1, read as the reverse complement.
TTTGAAAGTTCCATGAGTGCTAACCTGATAATTATGTTGTCAAGAGATAATCTCTGAAACCACATGCCGCTGAATCTGGGAATTCCCATGAGTGGGTGGGAATGGAAGGGAAGGAAGTCTAGTTCCCATGTGCGCCTTCTGTGGCTGAAGTTATATCGGCACCGAGGTTAGTGCTTCACTGGGTCTTTCTTACTCGCCAGTGGGCCCTGCTTTGAGGCCTTCATTTCTTACAGGAACAATTCCTAGGTTGCTGTGGCTGCATTTTTCTGTAACAAAAATGTGATCAGGAGGAAATGGGAACCCACCTAGGCCTTTGTTGTGAGTGATCTGTGCTCCACAGACATTGTAACGTATGCTGGTGACAGCAAATACTGCCATTACTGTGGTTCCCTGTGCAGGAAGTACTGTTTGTCATTTTAATGAATTTTTGTACCCATCAACAAAGTTAAGTTGTGCATTGTCTTTTGTATAGCTGTCTTACAGAATTTAGCGGAGACATTGTGACTTATTTTATATAGATGCTGGAGTTCTGTGGGGATCAGGATGGAGCCCGAGAGGTGCTCACCAATTATGCCTATGACGAAAAGTTCCCGTCGAATCCAAATGCTCACGTCTACTTGTACAACTTTCTAAAGAGGGAGAAGGCACCAAGAGAGAAACTGATAAGCGTGCTGAAGGTATAAGACGTTTATTTCAGTGACTGAACAGGGTCGGGGGTCTACTTTAAAACATCCCTAGGGGCGCATGGCTGGCTCAGTTGGAAGAGCATGTGACTCTTGATCTCAGGGTCGTGAGTTCAAGCCCCATGTTGGGCAAAGAGATTATTAAAAAAAAAAATGAACTCTAAAACATCCTTAGGTCGTGTTTTCCAACTTTCAAATTCTGACACTCCTAGGAAGTCCCCGTACATGTGTGGTGGTGCCCCAGGGTGGACAGAGAAGGGGGCAGCCCCATGGGTCCTGGCACTGCCATTCCTCTACCGCCCGGCCCAAGTGAGGGTGAGGGCACATGATCAGTAGATCACAAACCCTTTGCCACCCTGGTTGGGAAGTTCTGCTTTGATCATTTTTCAAAACCAGGTTTATGGAACCTTAATTTACACACAATAAAATAATTACTCTAAGTGTGCACTTGAATGCATTTTAACAGATACATACATCCGTGTGTCCACCATGATAATCAATATCCTGAACATTTCCATCACCTCAGAAAATCCTTGATTTCCGGCGGAAATGGTGGGGGAAAGGGAGAGAGGCAAACCATGAGAGACTCTTGAATGCTGACAAAAACTGAGGACTGATGGATGTGGGGGGGAGGGGGGGATGGGCATGAAGGAGGGCACTTTGGGGATGAGCACTGAGTGTTATGTAGACTAATTTGACAATAAACTATTTGTAAAAAAAAAAAAAAAAAAAAAAAAAAGAAAATCCTTGATTTCCCTTTTGCAGCCAGTCTACCCACCTGTTTCTGGCCCCAGGGCAAAGAATGATCTGCTTTCTGTCACTATAGATTAGATTAACTTCCCCTCTTCTAGAATTTCATATACGTGAAATCCACAGCATGTGCTCTTTTTTGTGTGGCTTGTCTTGCCCTGCATGTTTTTGAGACTCATCCATGTAATTGTGGGTATCAGTAATTTGTTCCTTATTATTACTGTGTAGTGTTCCATTTCTGTATATTCACTTCTTGGTGGTAGATTTTCACCCTTTAGCTACTATGAATGCTGCTACATTCACATACAGGGCTTTGTATGCATATATGTTGTCATTTTCCTTGAGTACCTATGTAAGAATGGGATTGCTGGAAAACATATGTTTGAAACAACCTCATAAGAAACTGCCCAACTGTTTTTTTTTTTTTTAAATCTTTATTTACTTTTGAGAGAGAGACAGAGTACAAGAAGAGGAGAACAGAGAGAGAGGGAGACACAGAATCTGAAGCAGGCTTCAGGCCCTGAGCTGTCAGCATGGAGCCTGATGCAGAGCTTGAACTCATGAACTGTGAGATCATGACCTGAGCCAAAGTCAGATGCTCAACTGACTGACCCACACAGGTGCCCCTGTTGTTTTTTTTTTAATTGAGATGTAATTGACATATAACTTTATGTTATTTTTAGGTATACAACGTAGTGATTCAATACTTGTATATATTGCAAAATGGTCATCAGAGGAATTCTGCTTAACATCTATCACCACACAGTTACAACTTATTTTTCTTGTGTTGGGAGCTTTTAAGATTTATTTTCTCAGGGGTGCCTGGGTGGCTCAGTCGGTTAAGCGTCCGACTTTAGCTCAGGTCATGATCTCACGGTTTATGGGTTCGAGCCCCATGTTGGGCTCTGTGCTGACAGCTAGCTCAGAGCCTGGAGCCTGCATAACTATGAAAAAGATTATCACAAATGTGTGGGCAGTAACAATTACATTATAAATTTGATCATCAAATTTATGTGTCTCTGTCTCTCTCTGACCCTCCCCCGCTCATGCTGTCTCACTCTCTCTTTCTCTCTCTCTCTCTCTCAGAAATGTATAAAACATTAAAAAAAATTTTTTTTAATTTATTCTCTCAGAAACTTCAAATATACAATATTGTATTAACTGTAGTCACCATGTTCTATGTTCTATCCCCAAGACTTTTATATTTATTTTATAACTGGAATTTATACCTTTTTGTTTGTTGGGTTTTTTTACTATCGAGTTGTATTAGTTCTTTATATAAGTTAGGTATTAAACCCTTATCAGATATGTGATTTGCAGATACTTTTTCTCCCTTTCACTGGGTTGCCTTTTCATTTTGTTGATGGTTTCCTTTGCTGTGCAGAAGGTTTTTAGTTTGGTATAGTCCCACTTGTTTTTATTTTTGCTTTTGCCTTTTGCTCAACTGGTTTTTGAAGTGACCGTACCATTGACATTCCTGTGGTCAGTGTGTGAAGGGTCAGGTTCTCCACACCCTCGCTGACACTTGGTATCATCAATCGTTTGAATTCAGTCGTCATTTTAGTGGGTATGTAGCGGAGTCTCGTGGTTTTAAGTTGCGTTTCCCTAATGACTAATAACATGGAGCATCTTCTCATGTGCCTCTTGGCTGTTCCTATATCATCTTTTGTGAAGAATCTGTTCAATGTTTTATCTCTTTTCTTAGAGAATTATTTCTCTTCTTATGGATTTGTTAGTTCTATATAATCCATTCTTACCTAGGCATGTGTCCTAGGGTTCACAACATGGATTGCAAATAGTTTCTTCCAGGCTTTGGCTTGCCTTTTCGTTCTTAACAGTGTCTATTGAAGAGCAGAAATTTCTAATTTTAATGAAGTACAATTTATGCATTTTTTCTTTTATAGTTAGTACTTTTTGTTCAAGAAATCTTTGCCTAGCCAAGATGATGAAGATTCTCTTCTATGTTGTTTTGGTTATTTTTCCCTAGAAGTATTACAGATTTATGTTTAGGTCTATGATAGATTTCCAGCTAATTTTTTTGTGTAGTGTGAGGTCAAGATCAGGGTTCATTTTCCCCCACGCGGTGGTTTCAGCACCATTTAGTGAAAAGAGCCCTCGTCCTCCATTGAATTATATTGATAATGTTGAAAAACAATTGACTGTATATATGGGCCCTGTGTGTTCTAGTGGTTTATATATTGCCATCCCTGTAACCACCCCACATGCCATGACTATTGCTTTAAATGAGTCTCTGTCACGGCAGTCATAAATTTGTCCTTTTTCAAAATTGTTTTAGCTTTTTTAGATTCTTTGACTTTCCATGTACTTCTTTATATTTAAGTATTTTATTTTTATTTAGGGAGAGAGAGAGAGCACGAGTCAGGGAGAGAGGCAGAGAGAAGGAGAGAATTCCAGGCAGGCTCCATGATCAACACAGAGCCTGACACAGGGCTCGATCCCATAACCTTGGGATCATGGCCTGAGCGAAACCAAGAGTAAGACACCCAACTGACTGAGGCACCCAGGCTCTCCTTTCCGTATACATTTTTATTTATTATTTTTTTATGCTTATTTTATTTTGAGAGATAGAGATACCGTGAGCAGGAGAGGGGCAGAGAGAGAGAGAAAGAGAAACAGAGAGAGAAGCCCGAGCAGGCTCCTTGCTCAGGGCAGAGCCTGACACAGGGCTAAGTCCCATGAACCATGAGATCATGACCTGAGCTGAAACCTGATTTCAACCACATGAGCCGCCCCCTCTGTGTACGTTTTTAGATCAGCTTGTCTCATGCTACAAATTGTCTTGCTGGGATTTTCAATCTGTAGGTCAATTCTGAGAAAATTTACATTTCAACAGTATGGAGGTTGCCAAATTGTGAACATGGTATCTTTCATTCAGTTAGGTCTTTTCTTTCGTAATGTAGTTTTTAATATGTATATTTTGTTAAATTTATTCCTAACTGTTTCATGTTTGAGGTTGTTACTGTATAGGATATTGCTTAAAAATTTTTTTATTATGGCAAAATATATATAACATAGAATTTACCATTTTAACCAATTTTAAAAGCATTTTATTTTTTACATTTTTATTTAAAAAAATTTTTACATGTATTTTTGAGAGAGAAACAGAACGCAAGTGGGGGTGGGGCAGAGAGAGACACACACAGAATCTGAATCAGGCTTCAGGCTCTGAGCTGTTAACACAGAGCCCAACATAGTGGGGGTGAACCCATGAACTTTTAGATCATGACCTGACCTAAAGTTCGATACTTAACCAACTGAGCCACCCAAGTGCCCATTAAACGCATTTTTAATAGCATTAAGTAATTCATAGTTTTGTGTAACCATCACTGTTCTCTGTCCTAGACCTTTTCCATTATCCCAAATAGGAACTCTGTATCCATAAAACAATAACCTCCTGTTACCTGGCACCCATCCCTGGTTATGTCTATTCTATTTTCTGTCTCTACGAATGCTTTTTTAGGGACCTCATCTAAGTGGAATCATACAATATTTGTCCTTTCATGTCTTTCTTATTTCACTTAGCATAATGTTTTTAAGGTTCATCCATGCTCCAGCATGTATCAGAATTTCCTTCATTTTTAAGCCTGTGTAATATTCTATTGTATATATGTGTCACATTTTGTTTGTCTAGTCATCTATTGATAAACATTTGATTGTTTCCAATTTTTGTTTATTGTGAATAATGCTGTTATGAACATTGGTATACAAGTATGTGTTTGACTTCCTGCTCTCAGTGTTTTGTGTATACCTAGTACTGAAATTGTTAGGTCATATGGTAATTCTTTTTTAACTTTTAATCATCAGACTGTTTCTTTTTTTTTTTTTAATGTTTTATTTATTTCTAGGAGAGAGAGAGAGAAACAGCGTGAGCAGGGGAGGGTCAGAGAGAGAGGGAGACACAGACTCTGAAACAGGCTCCAGGCTCTGAGCTGGCAGTCAGCACAGAGCCCGACGCGGGGCTCGAACCCACGAACCGCGAGATCATGACCTAAGACTTTCTCTTACCACCACAAGCATGAGTCCCACAAAGGACACAATGACTCTAAACCCATATATTTCAATAATAACACTGAATGTAAATGGGCTGAATGCTCCAATCGAAAGATATAGGGTAGCAGAATGGATAAAAAAACAAAATCCATCCTCTTCCTGTCTACAAGAAACTCATTTTAGACTGGAGGACACCTTCAGATTAAAAGTAAGGGGATGAGAAATATATATCATGCTACTGGAAGTCAAAAGCTGGAGTAGCTATACTTATATCAGACAAACTGGACTTTAAATTTACGACAGTAACGAGATGAAGAAGGACATTATAAAATAATTACAGGGTCTGTCCATCAGGAAGAACTAACAATTATATATGTCTGCGCACCGAATGTGGAAGCACCTAAATATATAAAACAATCACAAACAGAAACAATCTTATGGATAAGAATGTGCTAATAGCAGGGGACTTTAATACTCCACTTACAGCAATGGATAGATCAACTAGACAGAAAATCACTAAGGAAACAATGGACTTGAATGACACATTGCGCCAGATGAATCTGACAGATATATTTAGAACTCTACATCTTGAGGCCATGGAATTCACTTTCTTCTCAAGTGCGCATGGCACATTCTCCAAGATAGATCACATACTGGGACATAAAGCAGCCCTTAGTAAATATAAAAGAATTGAGATCATACCATGCACACTTTCAGATCACAATGCTATGAAACTTGAAATCAATCACAGGAAGAAGTCTGGAAAATCTCCAAAAACATGGAGATTAAAGAACACCCTACTAAAGAACGAATGGGCCAATCAGGCAATTAGAGAAGAAATTAAAAAATATATGGACACATGGACACAAATGAAAACGAAAATACAACAATCCAAACTCTGGGATGTGGCAGAGACAGTCCTGAGAAGAAAGTACATTGCACTCCAGGCCTATTTCAAGAAATTAGAAAAAGCACAAGTGCAAAATCTAACAGCTCACCTAAAGCAACTAGAAGGAGAGCAACAAGAGCACCCCAAACCCAGTAAGAGAATAGAAATAATAAAAATCAGGACAGAAATAAACAATATAGAAACCAAAGAAACAGTTGAACAGATCAATGAAACCAAGAGGCGGTTTTTTGAAAAAATAAACAAAATTGACAAACCTCTAGCCAAGCTTCTCAAAAAGAGAGCACTCTAATAGACAAAATCATGAATGAAAATGGACTTATTACAACCAACCCCTCAGAAATACAAGCAATTATCAAGGAATACTATGAAAAATTATATGCCAACAAACTGGACAACTTAAAAGAAATGGACAAATTCCTAAACACACACTCACTACCAAAATTCACACGGGAAGAGACAGAAAATCTGAACAGACCCAAAAGTAGTGAGGAAATCGAGTCAGTTATCAAAAATTTCCCAACAAATAAGAGCCCTGGGCCAGATGGCTTCCCTGAGGAATTCTACCAAACATTTAAAACAGAATTAATACCCATTCTTCTCAAGCTATTTCAAAAGATAAAAATCAAAGGAAAACTTCTGGACTCATTTTACGAAGCCAGCATCACTTTGATTCCCAAGCCAGACAGAGACCTAGCAAAAAAAGAGAACTACAGGCCAATATCCTTGATGAATACAGATGCAAAAATCCTCAAGATACTTGCAAGTCGAATCTAAAAGCACATAAAAAGAATTATCCACCAAGATCAAGGGGAATTCATTCCTGGGTTACAGGGCTGGTTCAATATTCGCAAATCAATCAGTGTGATACATCACATCAATAAAACAAAAGATAAAAACCATATGATCCTGTCGATAGATGCAGAAAAAGCATTTGACAAAATTTACAGCATCACTTCTTAATAAAGACCCTCGAGAAAGTCGGGATAGAAGAAACTTACTTAAACATCATAAAAGCCATCTATGAGAAGCCCTCAGCTAACATCATCCTCAACAGGGAAAAACTGAGAGCTTTCCCCCTGAGATCAGGAACATGACAAGGATGTCCACTCTCACTACTGTGGTTTAACATAGTGCTGGAAGTCCTAGTGTCAGCCATCAGACAACAAAAGGAAATAAGCATCAGAATTGGCAAAGAAGTCATCAAACTTTCACTTTTTGCAGACGACATGATACTCTACATAGAAAACCCGGCAGATTCAACCAGAAGCCTACTAGAGCTGATCCATGAATTCAGCAAAGTTGCAGGATACAAAATCAATGTACAGAAATTGGTTGCATTTTTATACCGCAACAATAAAGCAACAGAAAGAGAAATCAAGAAACTGATCCCATTCACAATTGCACAAAAAAGCATAAAATACCTAAGAATAAACGTAACCAAAGATATAAGAGATCTATATGATGAAAACTATAGAAAACTTATGAAGGAAATTGAAGAAGACACAAAAAAATGGAAAAACATTCCATGCTCATGGATTGGAAGAATAAATACAGTTAAGATGTCATTACTACCCAAAGCAATCTACACATTGAATGCAATCCTAGTCAAACTTACACCAACATTCTTCTCAAAACTAGAACAAACTATCCTAAAATTTGTATGGAACCACAAAAGACCCCGAGTAGCCAAAGTAATATTAAAGAAGAAAACCAAAACGGGAGGCATCACCATCCCAGACTTTAGCCTCTATTACAAAGCTGTCATCATCAAGACAGTATGGTATTGGCACAAAAACAGACACATAGACCAATGGAATAGAATAGAGAACTCATAAGTGAACCCAAAAATGTACAGCCAACTAATCTTTGACAGAGCAGGATAGAGTATCCAATGGAAAAAAGACAGCTTCTTTAACAGATGGTGCTGGGAGAACTGTACGGCAACATGCAGAAGAATGAAACTAGATCATTTTCTCACACAATACACAAAAATAAGCTCAAAATGGATAAAGGACCTGAATGTAACACAGGAAACCATCAAAACCCTAGAGGAGAAAGCAGGAAACAACCTCCTTGACCTCCACTGCAGCAATTTCTTACTTGACACGTCCCCAAAGGCAAAGGAATCAAGAGCAAAAATGAACTATTGGGATCTCATCAAGATTAAAAGCTACTGCATGGCAAAGGAAACAATCCATAAAACTAATAGGCAAGTGATGGAATGGGAAAAGATAGTTGCAAATGACATATCAGATAAAGGGCTAGTATACAAAATCTATAAGGGACTCACCAAACTCCACACCCGAAAAACAAACAATCCAGTGAAGAAATGGGCAGAAGATATGAACAGACACTTCTCCAATGAGGGCATCCAGATGGCCAACAGACACATGAAACGATGCTCAGCATCCCTCCTCATCAGGGAAATACAAATCAAAACCACATTTAGATACCACTTCAAGCCAGTCAGAGTGTCTAAAATGAGCAAATCAGAGGACTCTAGATGCTGGCAAGGATGTGGAGAAACGGCCACCCTCCTACACTGTTGGTGGGAATGTAAACTGGTGTAACCCCTCTGGAAAACTGTGTGGAGGTTCCTCAAAAAGTTAACAATAGAACTCCCCTATGGCCCAGGAATAGCACTGCTAGGAATTTACCCAAAGGATGCAGGAGTGCTGATGCATAGGGGCACATGTACCCTGATCTTCATAGCAGCACTCTCAACGATAGCCAAAACATGGGAAGTGCCTAAGTGTCCATCAACTGACGAATGGATCAAGAAGATGTGGTTTATCTATACAGTGGAATACTACTTGGCAATGAGAAAGAATGAAATCTGGCCATGTGTAGCAGCATGGATGGAACTTGAGCGTGTTATGCTGAGCAAAATAAGTCAGGCAGAGAAGGACAAATATCATATGTTTGCACGTATAGGAGGATTAGGAGGAACTTAACAGAGGACCATGGGGGGAGAAGAAACGGAAAAATAGTTGGGGAGAGGGAGGGAGGCAAACCATGAGAGACTCTTGAATGTTGAGAACAAACTGAGGACTTATGGGGGTGGGGGGGAGGGGAAGGGTATGATAGGCATGGAGGAGGGCACTTGTGGGGATGAGCACTGGGTGTTATATGGAAACCAACTTGACAGTAAACTATTTAAAAAATAAATAAGTCCATTGGGGGCACCTGGGGGCATGGCTCATTCAGTTGGGCATCCAACTTCAGCTCAGGTCATGATCTCATGATTCATTAGTTTGAGCCCCACATCAGGCTCTGTGCTGACAGCTTACAGCCTGGAAACTGCTTCGGATTCTGTCTCTGTCTGTCTGTCTCTCTGCTCCACCCCCACTAACACACACACTCTCTCTGTCTCTCTCTCTCTCTCTCTCTCTGTCTCTCAAAAATGAATAAACGTTAAAAAAAATTTTTTTTTTTTAAGTCCATTACCTACAGGTGCCAGGGTGGCTCAGTCAGTTGAATGTTTGACTCTATTTCAGCTCAGGTCATGATCCCAGGTTTGTGGTATCGAGCCCTACATTAGGCTCTGTGCCGAGTACGAAGCCTGTTTAAGATTATCTCTCTGTCCCTCTCGCCTGCTCATGCTGTCTCTCTCTCTCTCTAATTGTAAAAAGTCCATTAGCTTTAATCTGTATTTATTACATGTTTATCAAAATTGACATTATCAACCTTCATATGTGGAAACTATACATTTTAAAGTTTTCAATAGGCTTTGTTTCACTGCATAATATTTTTTAAATTTTTTTAATGTTTATTTTTGAGAGAGGGAGATACAGAGACAGAGTGTGAACAGGGGAGAGGCAAAGAGAGAGGGAGACAGAATCTAAAGCAGGCTCCAGGCTCTGAGCTGTCAGCACAGAGCCCGACACGGGGCTCAAACTCACAGACTCTAAGATGGTGATCTGAGCCGAGGTCAGAGGCTTAACGAGTCACCCAGCTGTCCAAAAACTGCATAATATTTTTTAAAGTTGCTATTTTAATGTCCAAGTTTTCTTTTTATCTATTTGTGCCACAAAATGTTAAGGATAGTTACAAGAAAAGCAAATTGGTGAGTTCACTTAGACTGTCTATCACTAATGGTGCTTTTGAAAATACTTTTAAGAATGTAACAAAAAATAACTATGTTGGACACTTATATGTATTCCAGACAAAATGGATTTAAGGAAATTCTGTTCTCCCATTGAAAAATTCAGTGTTTGAAATTAAGAACTCAGTAGATGGGTTTGAGTGCTGACTGAGCATAGCAGAAGAGAGGGCTCGTGAACTGTATAGGAAAGACCAGGCTAAAGCATAGAGAGCAGAAAGGATGCAAAGTGCAGACAAAGGTGTACAGAGGACTCGGCGAGGATCTGACATACTTGTGGTTGGGTTGCAGGGAGAGAGAGAGAATAGCAAATAAACAATCAGAGCCAATATTTGAAGAGGTAATGGCTATGAATTCCCCAAAACTAACTAAAACCTACAGTTCTGATAACGTTCTAATTCTTGATCTGGGTGCTGATTATGGGTACGTATAACTTTGTAGAAAATGTGTTGAATAGCACACTCATGATTTATATGCATTTCTTTTTTCTGTTTTATTTTTTTTTTAAATTTTTTAAATGTTTATTTTTGAGAGGGAGAGTGCGAGTGGGAGAGGGTCAGAGAGAGAGGGAGACACAGAATCTGAAGCAGGCTCCAGGCTCTGAGCTGCAGCACAGGGCCCGACACGGGGCTCAGGCTCACAAACTTCAAGATCATAACCTGAGCCGAAATCGGAAGCTTAACCGACTGAGTCACCCTGGCGCCCCAGCGGAGATTTTTAAAACTAGCTTTACATAGAACATCTTTCTATACCCAAGTTGAAACTGGACTAAAGCAAAATACCTTTTAAATCCTTGATTCATTTACTGAGGGCATATTAGACAGTTAGAACCTTATTTGAAACTGAGCTGAAATTTGAGAAATACTGTTACAACATGTAAAACTTACAGAACTAATTTTTTCTTCCAGATTTTGTATCAGATTGTTCCATCTCATAAGCTGATGTTAGAATTCCATAGATTACTGAGAAAATCAGGTAAATAATTTTTATTTTGGGTCCCTTTGGCAGATATGCTAGCAGATGATGGCCCCGGGGCCAACCCCACCCCTCGTCTGTTTTTATAAATCAGGTTCTATTGGAGCATTTGTGTGCTGTCTGTGGCTGCTTCTGCACCACGGCAGTGCAGTTGTGTAGCTGTGACCTGGACCGTATCACTCACAAAGCTGAAATACTTACTGCCTGTCCCTTTATTAGGAAGCGTTCTGACCCCTGCTGTAGAATAGGAGGCAACATTTAGCATGAGAGAAACGCCTTCAATTTATATCGTTCACCTCGTTTTGATCTTCCTGCATTTCGGCTCCTTGTAGAAAAGAACAGACTTCTGTTTTTAAGTAGGTTCCATGCCCAGCATAGGGCTTGACCTCATGACCCTGAGCAAGTCGCGCAGTCTACCAGCTGAGCCAGCCAGAGGTGCCCCAGAACATAACTTCTTCACAGAAGGAATTCTACTTAAGTCCAGTAGGTACTGGGACTAGTCAGTCCCTCTCCGGTGAGAAGAGAACATGTATGAAATGCCCAGAGGTGGCAGGTGCTTTAAATCATGTCCTTAGCAGAGTGTAGCCCATTTGGAAATCAGACTCACCACTCTGACTTCATTAGCAAGGACTAAATTATTGAATATTTCGATTTATCACAGGAGAGTATGAGCATAATGAATTATTTTAAACTGTTAGCCAAACTAGAAGGCTTACAATTCAGTAATATTTTATCAGCTGAATGTATCTTTTTAGCTTTGTGCACCTCAGGATCTTGTGTAAACTCTAATTGTTGTGACCGTTGCAGAACAAGAAGACCACCGTAAACTTGGGCTGGAGGTACTATTTGGAGTCTTGGATTTTGCTGGATGCACTAAAAATATAACTGCTTGGAAATATTTGGCAAAATATCTGAGACAGACTTTAATGGGGTAAGTAAAAGACGCAGTTATTTATTACTGCCTCTGCAGCAATAAAATTTCCCAGTATTTTAGCTGATTATCTGTCAATGTTTGAATATTATTCTTTGCTTATGTTTTTTAATTTCTTGAGCTGTGTCTTGAGTTGTTTCTTCTGGGTACATCAGACTTACTACATCAGGTATTCTGAGTATGGTCACAAGTAAAACATACAAAAATTCTATTAAGATCTTTTTATGGGGGCGCCTGGGTGGCTCAGTCAGTTGAGCATCCAACTTTGGCTCAGGTCAGGATCTCATGCTCATGGGTTTGAGCCCCACATCGGGCTCTGTGCTGACAGCTCAGAACCTGGAGCCTGCTTCGGATTCTGTGTCTCCCTCTCTGTCTGCCCCTCCCCCACTTGTGCTCTGTCTCTCTCTCTCTCTCTCTCTCTCTCTCTCTCTCTCAAAAATAAATAAAACGTTAAAAAGAAAGTTTTTTTTACTGTGTCAAAATGAGAACTGTACCTCACCACTGCAGTACTAGGGAATGTGTGTGTTTTCAAGTTGGAAATGATGACAGAAAGGGGTCATCCCCACTCTCCACCAGGCTCTTTGTGAAGCTCTTGATGATCTCTGTGTTATCACCGTGTAAGATCACATGGGAAGCTGCTTTTCCCTCAGCTGGTTTTCAGCAGTTTTTTGTGGGGCTTTTAGGGCCTCATAAGATCTTCGGTGGTTATTTATTCAGCAGATATTTGTTAAATCCATTGTGAGCTGAGTATCTAAAACTGTCCCTCTGATCAGAATATCATTAGTGCCACACTTTGAGAAAAAAGGAGTGGCCCTTGTCATTTTTAAAAAACGTTTATTTATTTTTGAAAGAGCATGTACAAGTCGGGGCAGCGCAGAGAGAGAGGAGAGGGAATCCCAAGAAGGCTCTGTGCTGTCAGCGCAGAGCCCAACGCAGAGCTTGAACTCACAAATCTTGAGATCATCACCTGAGTGGAAACCAAGAGTCAGATGCTTAACTGAGCACCCCAGCTTCCCGTCATTTTTACTTTATGAGAAGATGGGATGCCACAAAGTTAAGTTTCATTTAATTTGTCATATCCATCTTAGTTGGTTAGAAGGTTCATTATCCATGTGTCCATCTTCAGATCTGACTTGACCTTGGAGATAGAAGAGTGCTGACTTTAGAATGTTTTTGGTGTGATAACTGTAAGTCACTTTCCAGAGCTAAAGCAGAGTATAAACTTCAACTAATCAAGTGCCAAACCTGTGCGTTCACGTATTTGTATAATACTAGCATCTCAATTTGAGTAGTAATTCATCGTAGCACATAAAGTAAGCATTTAAGGTAACTTTTCAGTAATAACCATAATAGCTAACATTTATTGGACATTTACGATGTACCAGACAATATGCAAAGAGCTTTATATAAGGCCACTCTACTCCTGGGCCAGTTTAATCTAATAACAGTGCTGTGAGACGGGTACCGTTAACAGCTTCAAGGAAACTGAGGCTCAGAGAGGTTAAGCAATGTGCCCAAGATCAGTAGAAAGTAAATGGAAGATCTGAGATTGGAATCCAGGATTCTGAGTTCAGGGTCTGTGTTGTTAAGCCCTGTGCTGTACTGAACGGGCTATTTAATTAAATGAGAAGCAGAAATCAAAGAGAATTAAAAAGGATTTGCTTTCATGCATGTGCTATACCGTGGCCACACTCAGAAATTAGTTTTGGAACATCTTCGTTATCTTCTCCACAGACTTTTTTTTTTTTTTTAATGACTTTATTTTCCTTGGGGGTATGGATAGATGTCCAGCCTCAGAATTTCTGGAACTGCTTCTTGGTGGCCTTCGTGACTTTGAACACGTTGAAGAGCACAGTCTTGCTCAAGGGCCAGCACTCGCCCGCTGTGACAGCGTCACTGATCAGGGTATCCCCGAAGGAGTGAGACAGATGCACAGACACGTTCTTGTGGCGTTTCTCGAAGCAGTTGCACTTTTGGATGTAGTGGAGGTAGTCTTGGCAAATGATACTGCTCTTCTGCATCTTCGGCTTGGTCACCGCACCAGATAGGATTTGCCCTCAGATGGAGACCTTACCTATCAGTAAAGGAGCATTTCTGGTCAACATAGGTGCTCTCAGTGGCCTCCTTGAGCATCTCAAAGCCCAGATGTTTCTGTAGTTTCATGGGAGCTTCTCCTCTCCAGTGCCTCCAAATAGGACCCTCTTATTGTGAAAGATGGTTGGCTGTTGTGATAGGCGCGCCTAGTCCGAATGTCCTTCCCGGCCGCCTGAAACAAGGACTCCACAGACTGCTCTTAAGTTCAGATTCTGCCAGTATAGGTCCGTCTCCGTCACTGACCTTCCCTTTTTTTTTTTTTTTTATTATTTTTATTTATTTCTAGGAGAGAGAGAGAGAGAGACAGCGTGAGCAGGGGAGGGTCAGAGAGAGAGAGGGTGATACAGACTCTGAAATAGGCTCCAGGCTCTGAGCTGGCAGTCAGCACAGAGCCCGACGCGGGGCTCGAACCCACGAACCGCGAGATCATGACCTAAGCGAGAGTCGGACGCTTAACCGACTAAGCTACCCAGGCGCCCCACTGACCTTCCCTTTTGACATTTTTCTTTTCCAGGAACCACCTTGCCTGGGTCCAAGAATAGTGGAACGCCAGGAAAAACTGGTGGCCTAGCTTTCACTTCAGCTTCTTTTGGGCAAGAAGCGACTGGAAAGAGGATAAATGTTTGGCTTGTGAGAAAGCTCTGGTAGCTGGAATACTGTTAGGAAAAGGTATGGGGTTTTGTTGTCTTCTTATGTAGACCTAGCTTTTGGACTAGTTTAAAATTACAAAGTGTGACCATCCATTCGTGTCACAGCTTACTGGGTACAGTGCCCAGGGGCACTGGAGGCTGGAGAGATACCTGGTGATTGGGAAAATGAATCGAGTTGGGGCCAGGGGATCTGCTTGTAAGGACTGGCTGTGGACGGGAAACAGTGATTTCAGCTTGTTGATTGTGACGGGTGCTTTTTATGCTGTAACTTGAGTGTCTTTAGGGGCCAATTAAGATAAAGGATGCAGACTGTTTCCACAACACCCGCATCGAAAGTTTACTGACATCGTCTACTTGACAGTATTAGAAATAGAAAAAGATTCTTTACTGACCTCATTGTTTGATAATAGCTCCATATTATTTTCAATTATCTGTTCCAGTAAGGAGGAAACATTTCTCCCATGAAAGACTGTACCTCCCATTAACTTATTTAAAAATCCTCTTAAACAAAGGGAAATTGATCTTTGTGGAACATCTTGGCTGCTAAAACCCTTACTGCTTTGTGACAGCTTTAGTGTGTTCAAAGATGAAGTGAATGTCCCCATGTCCACAAGTAAGCAGTCTGTTGCTGGAGAGTTTAGAGTCTGTTGCTGAAAGAGCTTCTTCAGCTTCGATGTAGAGATGATTGATACTGTTTTGGAATTGGGATTCTCAGTGAGTGTCTCAGGTGGTCACTAAGGTTAGTGAAATGCTGGTTTCTAAGAGGAAAGGGACAAATAAATATGAAGGCAGTTGTAAGATTTCTCTCTTAACCACCGACGCCAAAGAACAGAAATGTGATTCAGACTGTGATTTCTGTTCCCTGTGAGCATACAGGCACCTGGTACAGATATCTAAAGGTGTCTGTGTTTGCACAGAGTCTGGGCTGATTTTCCGGTCTGTCGCCTTTCCCCATCACTGAGGTCACACGGTTAACCTTTGGGACCCTCTCTGTGAGTGGGCTTCCTAATACCCGTCCATGCTGCCTGCAGGATTCTTATAAGCATCCAGTGAGCCTCACATCAAAGTGCTTTATAAATTCAAAAGTACTCTGTGCATATCAGGCATAATCATGCCTGAAAATGGGTACATTTCTTCTTTCAGATGTTAGTGCAGGAGTTGAGTCAGTCTGTTCAGGAGTCGAGCTGGCTTTTGTCGGTGCTCTGGTTATGCTCATTCTGTCACAAGATTCAAATTCTGGTCGTGACCTGCCTTTGCTGCATGCTGAGAGCAGGTGCGGCACTGCCCTTCTTCTCGTGCTTGCAGAAGGCAAGCCAGGCTCTTTGTCTGTGGGACTTCACATCTTTGGTGGCTCGTGAGGAGGAAGGAGTTTGTAGTTTATTTGGCTTTTTCTCTGGGTAAGGTGAGAGCAAAGTTCTTTCTATCTTTTTATATGCTAGATGGAAACAGAAATCTGTGTACAAAGTGTTTTGTGTTTGCTAAAGTGGTGGTTGTGTTTAGAAATACAGATTATTCTATTAACATCACAGACAGCACTGCTTCCTTTCTAATCAAATGTTGGTAATTCTGGCATACTATTTTCAGGGTATGCCAGATGGTTCTTGTAGGTACGGGACATATCCTAGCAATTTCCCAGAGAAGATGGATACATGGTGAGACTATAATGAAATTAGTTTTTATGTGATTTATGGTCTCACCCACTTATCAAATATAAAAAAAAAATTCTTTTTTTAAGGTTTATTTTGAGAGAGAGAGAAAGAGAGTGGGGGAGAGGCAGAGAGAGGAGGAGAGAGTGAATCCCAAGCAGGCTCTGCACTGACAGTGTACACCCTGACATGGGGCTTGAACTTACAAACTGAGATCATGACCCTGAGCCAAGATCAAGAGTCAGATGCTTAACCAACTACACCACTGAGGCGCCCCTAAAAAAATCTCTTAAAATATCCACTTTACATTTTGTTTGTTTGTTTGTTTTTGAAGAGAAAGAGAAAGAATGTAAGTAGGAGAGATGGGCTGAGGGGGAGAGGGAAGAAGAGAGAGAGAGAGAATCCCCAGCAGGCTCCATGCTCAGTGCAGATCCCAATTTGGGGCTCGATCCACAACCCTGGGATCATGACCTGAGCTGAAATCAAGAGTCAGACATTGAACCAACTGAGCCACCCAGACACCCCCAGTTTACTTTTTTTTTTTAATCGAAATTTGATTCATGTCTGAAATATTTAACCAGGGAACTGCTTGGCATTGTCAGACTGTGAAAAGACCTTTGTCACAGCTGCCTGATCACCACCCAGCTGCCTGCTAGCTGGCTAGAACGGCTGGCTGAGTTCTCATCTCTGACCTGTACGAGTTTATTCTAATGCTTCACGTGAAGGTTTTTGTACAGAGAACTTCCGTATTGTTATAGATGCCTCTTCAGCTGTTCTACAAGCAGACATTGAAAGGAAGATCGTAGTAATTTGTTTTTGGGGAAGGCTCATTTAATGTATGAATATATGTATAATATGCATATCCCCATCGCTGGGGCTTGGGAGGCAGAGTGGGACCAGCTAAAATACGTGCTTTAATTATGACAAATCGGAAACATGTTCATGTGTCGGAAGTGTACCTTTCATTGGCAGCAGCTCTTAGGATGTGCTTAGGATATCTTGATATAGATAATACAAATCCATCTTATTTTCATAATCGTTAGTATGCCAGAGTTGAAGCGAAATTTTCAAAATGTGGAAATATACTTGAGGAATTTGATAAGTATTTAAAACTCTTTGTTGATTATGCTTTGTTTTGTTTTTTAGGTTGTAGATATTTTCGGTATATTTCCAAACAAGATCATCAAGCCTTAAGGAAAAAAATTAGACGGATAAAGAGATCCGTGAAAAAGCACAGTATTGTAAATCCAGGACTCTGATGTTGAATATTAGTTATTTCAAATGAGTAGCTACAGAATGGTAGCTCAGTAGGTATTATTGAACGTATTTATTTGGTGTATCTAGGAGGTAGTTTATATGGCCGCGAACAAAAGGTATTTTTATATTTTTCTATATTTTATGTTTCTGTATTTTCTTTTATTGTAATTATAGCTAAACAGAAACAGTCTCACTGCCTTTGTTCTTTGTAAATAACGTTTTTTTTGTACTGTTAAATATAATATTTATTAAGAAATAACCTTCAAATAAGAAGTATATTTGTTTAATTAGAGAATATAGTTCTACAGCAGTTACTGCTGTTTGCAGATAATTTCTTTCTGACTGTTGTATAATAAAATATAACTGTAGTATTGTTACATGGATTTCTGTTCTTTGAGTTTCTAAATGATCCACGTTAGGTTTACCATCATGAAGAATATATTAGTCATGAGTTTTGTTGGGGAATTTTGGAAACAGAAGCATTTAGTAAAGGAATCCTCTTTCCTTTTAGGTAGTAAGACCTGGGAGTTTGGGGCTAAGTGACCTTCTGACAAGAGAGCTACCTTTGACTCTAGGAGACTAATTTGACCCTAATTTGGATCAGAGGGGGTAGAGGGCTGGCCTAACTTCAAAGGGCTCTAGTTTGTTGTTTTGCCGGGCACAGCAATCTAAGACGAGCTCTGGAACCCCTGTGTCCCGTACCTTTCTCTTGGAAACTGGGATGTGGTGCAGCTGGACAGTGGAGCAAATCTGCCAGTGAGATGGTGTCCCAGGGTTACACAGCCCCATGGGAAAGCGTGGCTCAGAAGCCAAGAACAGAATTCCTGGAATGGGCTGGCGCTTTATATAATATGTTGTGGTAACTGGTAGAGTGAGTGCTTCTTCGAAACTGTCTCCATTTTCACATTTATGGTTCAGATCACTTGTATTTGAGTTCCATGAAGACTCACTATCTTTACAGCAAGACCAGTATGTAGATAGCAAACCTCACATTTCCCCCACTGGCTTTAAACCATCTGTAAGGGGCGCCTGGGTGGCTCAGTTGGTTAAGCGTGTGACTTCAGCTCAGGTCATGATCTCACGGTTCGTGGGTTTAAGCCCCGTGTCGGCTCTGTGCTGACAGCCTGGAGCCCACTTCAGATTGTATGTCTCTCTCTCTCTCTCTCTCTCTCTGTCCCTCCCCCACTTGTGTGTCCACATTCTCTCTCTCAAAAATAAACATTAAAAAAAATTTAAACTATCTGAAAGAAAATGGGACAAACTATTCTTTGTCAATAATTTGATTCAAGGGGCGCCTGGGTGGCTTAGTCGGTTAAGCGTCCGACTTTCGCTTAGGTCATGATCTCGCGGTTCGTGGGTTCGAGCCCTGCGTCGGGCTCTGTGCTGACTGCCAGCTCAGAGCCTGGAGCTTATTTCGGAGTCTGTGTCTCCCTCTCTCTCTCTGACCCTCCCCTGCTCACGCTGTCTCTCTCTCTCTCTCTCTCCTAGAAATAAATAAAAATATTAATAAAAAAATAATAATTTGATTCAATATTTTATGCTTAGTAAAATGACTCAATAAATATTCATCCCTATAATATGTGTATGTAACAAACAGGTGCCCCACAGACCAACATAAACATAAGTTCAAGCGACCACATTGGTAGGACCAGCTTTACCGCTGGGAGTGGACAACACTATAGGCCTGAGACGCCCAGGTGACGTGGACAAGGTCTCAAAGCATGGGCCGAGACTGTGGGGCTCCTCCTCCCTGAAGCCTTTAGTCAAAAGCTGTTAAATAGGGTTTCCGCATTCTCATGATCTCCGGCAGATGGAGGTGTGAATGAAAGAGAAATGGGTAGATTTGGTTCCTGGTTTTCACACAAAGCTTAGCTTCGCAGGATTTTTATATCAAGTGTTCATATTGCACGATACTGTAAGAGCGGTGTGAATAAGCTGTGATTTTTAGGTCTGCTAAAGTCATCTTCATGAATAATAATGGCTGAAATTTATCAGGCACTCTGAGCTTTGTGTTATATCTTACTATCACTCCAATCTCAGGAATTATCCCTGTTTCATGTAGGAAGAAAGGGAGACTAAGTGACGGTCACAGCCGGTAGGTGTTGCCACCAGAACCCTAACCTGACCACTGTGGCTCCATAGAGCACCCACTCTGTGTGCACTGTCTCTACTGCCTCCTGCTTCCGTCAGTATTTGTAACCTGCAGAGCCCTGAGCGAGGCAGCAAGGGGAAGAGTACAGGGGATTCGTAATCCAGACCCTATCAGCTCAAGCAAAACCTGTCCTCTCTGCCAGGCTGGGTAGGTCCGTCCCCTCTGTGTCCTCCCTGGTCCTGCCTTATGCAGCCTCTTCTCAGATCACCACATTGTTACGTTACCTGTGTACATCTGTCTTTTTTTTTTTATAGTGTTTATTTTTCAGAGAAAGACAGCACGAACAGGGGAGGGACAGAGAGAGGGGGACACAGAATTCAAAGCAGGCTCCAGACTCTGAGCTGTCAGCACAGAGCTCAACACTGGGCTTGAACTCAAACTGTAAGATCATCACCTGAACCAAAGTTGGATGCTTAACCAACTGAGCCACCCAGGGGCTCCTGTCTTCCTTAATAGTACATTATCTGAGCTTCATAACCTTTTATGAGCAACCCTCAACAGAATTTCTAGCTCATTAAATATTGAACAGAAGGGGCACCTGGATGGCTCAGTCAGTTGAGCATCTGATTCTTGATTCCAGCTCAGGGCGTGATCTCACAGTTTCTGAGCTTGAGCCCCACATCGAGCTCTGCAGATTAGATGATAGGCAAAATATATTAAAATTAGGACCTTTTGCCTATCAAATGATACCTTTAAGAAAATTAAATAGAGTCTATTAAAAGAAAGATCTGTGAGGGGCGCCTGGGTGGCTCAGTCAGTTAAATGTCCGGCTTTGGCTCAGGTCATGATCTTACAGTTCATGAGTTCGAACGCCCTGTCAGGCTCTGTGCTGACAGCTCAGAGCCTGGAGCCTGCTTCAGATTCTGTGTTTCTCTCTCTGCCCCTCTCCAGTTCTCTCTCTCTCTCTCTCTCTCCTCTCTCAAATAAAAACATAAAAATTAATAAAAATTTAAAAAAAAAGATTCGTGGGGTGCCTGGCTGGCTCAGTTGATAGGGCAAGCAACTCGATCTTAGGGTTATGAGGTAGAGCTCCACACTGGGTGTAGAAATAACTTAAAAATAAAATGTTAAAAGGTGCCCAAGTGGCCCAGTCGCTTGGGTGTCTGACTCTTGATTTCAGCTCAGGTCATGGTCTCATGGTTTGGGAGATCAAGCCCCACACTGGGCTCTGTGCTGATAGAATAGAGCCTGCTTGGGATTCTCTCTCTCCCTCTCCCTCTCCCTCTCCCTCTCTCTCTCTTCCCCCCCTCCCTTGCATGGGCTCTTGCTCTCAAATAAATGTTAAAAATTTATTTAAAAAAATAATTAAAAAATAAAAATAATAAACTCTTAAAAGAAGAAGTTTTTGCAACATGTAAACTGACAAGATTAAAATAAATTCAAATCAGTAAGAACAGACAAAGAGCCCAATAAAAGAAAATGGACAAAGCACATGAACAAGTATTTCACAGAAGGTGAACATGGACCACAAACACAGAAGTCAGAGAAATGCAAATCGAGAGCACAGTGGGATACCAGTTTGGACCCATTTACACTTGATCTTAGCCAAAAGGCCGAGAAGCGATAGTTCAGACCCATCAATGAGCAAAAATTAAGATACTAAGGTTGTAGAGGATGTGGATCAACAAAGTCTCTTGTACATAGCTGATGGGATGTAAAATACAAGAAATCGGGGCGCCTGGGTGGCTCAGTTGGTTAAGTGACCGACTTCGGCTCAGGTCATGATCTCACGATTCGTGGGTTCGAGCCCTGCGTCAGGCTCTGTGCTGACAGCCAGCTCAGAGCCTGGAGCCTGTTTCAGATTCTGTGTCTACCCCTCTCTCTCTGACCCTCTCCTCCTGCTCACACTGCCTCTCTCTCTCAGAAATACATAAAACATTTTTTAAAAATACAAGAAATAGGGTTTTTTAAAAAAATCATTTACCAGTGCTATTCTTGAGTGTTTACTCGAGAAATGCTTGCACTCATTCACTAAGACACAATGGCACTGTTCATAACAGTGGAAAAACTAGAAAAAACCCACAGATGCCTAGTGGCATGAGAATGGATAAATTGTGGCAGTCACATAAGGAAAAATGAATAAACCGTAGATTTCTACACTAACATAGATGGATCTCCATAACACCGAGTGAAAGAAACGAGTCCCTGTGTACGACTTCATGACTACACAGAGTTCAAACTCTCTAATTGCAAACTGGGGACTAAAATGCTTATAAATGTATATAGAGTGTGATGAAGCTACATATAAAAATAACAAGAGAATGATAAACACAACTCCCAGCCAGAGTGGTTACCTCTGAACAGGAGAGGCAGAGGGATAGGATGGAGGAAAAGCTAATCGTTAAGGGATGTAAATTATTATTAATGGTCTAGTTTTTTAATTAAGTGGCAGGCTCTTCATGGACTAATGTTACCAGTGCATTATGAGCCAAGGATTGTGATTACTACATCTATTTTGTGCACTTAAGATTACTTAAAAAAATGAAAAGGACCGTACAACATCTGATTCCGATTATACGAAATGTCCAGAATAAGCAAGTCTACAGAAATGGAGAAAGGAGATTATTGATTGCCGAGGGTGAGGGGGTGATGGAGGGTGGATGAGAAGATGAGGCGGGAGTGATCGCCAGAGAGGTGGGTACAGGGTTCCTTTTGGGGTCATGGTTGTAGAATTCACCCTGAATGTTTAAAAAGCATTTAATACTGTACTTTGAATGAGTGAATTGTATGGCATGTGGATTTTATCAGTGACACTATTACCAACAAGAAGAAAAAAAAATCAGCTAGCTTTATGGAGTCAGAAAGGTCTGGATTCAACCAAGCACCTCACCTAACTGAGCCTCAGGCTTATTCTGTGAAACGGGGTGATCTGAATAATGCAGGATGAGTAGAAATCAAGAGTCCGATGCTTAACGTACGGAGCCACCCAGGTGCCCTTTGAACATTTCCTTTTCTGTTTCTTCTATTCTATTCCATGACCTGAGGCTAAATGAGCACCAGACCTGAACCTCTCAATATTTTTTTTTTAGTTTTTTTAATGTTTTATTTATTTCTGAGAGAGAGACAGCGTGAGCAGGGGAGGGTCAGAGAGAAAGAGATACAGAATCCGAAACAGGCTCCAGGGTCTGAGCTGGCTGTCAGCATAGAGCCCAACGCGAGGCTCGAACCCACAAACCTTGAGATCATTACCTGAACCGAAGTTGGACACTTAACCGACTGAGCCACCCAGGTGCCCCTCAATATTATTTTTAAAATGCAACTCTTGATCTCAGGGTCGTGAGTTCAAGCCTCACATTGGGTGTAGAGATTGTTTTAAAAAAAATTAACTTAAAAAAAAGAAAGGCACTGGCTATGTGAGTGTGTGTGTGTGTGTGTGTGTGTGTGTGTGTGTGTGTGTTGCTGTTATTGGTTGAATCGTGTATCCCCCAAAAGATATGGTCAAGTCCTAACCCCCAGTCCTTCAGAATGTGACCTTGTTTGGAGATCGGGTCTTTACAGAGATAATCAAGTTAAAATAAGGTTGTCGGGGTAGGTCTAATCCAAAATGACTGGTGTTCTCATAAAAAGGGGAACATTTGGACGAAGACATGCACCCAGCGAATGTCACGTGAACACAAAGACAGAAATCAGGGTGATGTGTCCTCGACCAAGGATACAGGATTGTCAGTAAATAGGTTCTTCACAGCCCAGAGAAAAACCAGCCCTGCTGACAGCATGACTTCATCTTCCAGCCTTCAGAAGTGGGAGACAATACATATCTGTGGTTCAAGCAGCCCAGTTTGTGATACTTTGTTACAGCAGCCCTAGGGAACGAATAACAGTATTTTTTAAATATTCTGTTTGTTTCCAAGGTTAGAGCCAAAGTGATTTCAGTACACAATCTGGTCCCAGCTTGCAGTTCTAGACTTTTTCTTCGAAACTCACCTAACGGTTTGACCTAATGTTTTGAAGATGGTTTTTCTGTTCTTCTCCACCTGGACCTCATTTGCATACTCCATTCAATCTTCATTAGCCACTTCATTCATTAGATTTTCTTAGCCACTCCAGTCCGATACCCTCTCTCCTTCCTTGGGATTCCTAGTGGTGGTTTGTTCCTTCCTTCTTGTTATCTGAGTATCATCTGCCTAGGATTATTTGGACTCATAGTTTAGCCTTTCTTCTCAGAGCATAAACTCCTTGAAAAAGCTTATTTTGTGCATCTGTTTTCTGTTAATTTTTTCTCTTTCAGTGTCATGCTTTGTGCATGATAATACCTATCTATGGTAAAATTAGTAACTGTATAGTTACATGATCACCTGTATTATGTAATTATATCTACAATACTGTGGACTCTCATCTGAAATACTGCATCTTTTAATCCAAAATTTGTGCTGTCACTATGTCTGAAGGGGCCTATAGGCCAATCTCCTCCTGCCAATTTTGAAATCTGTCTTTGCCCAAAACCATAAGATCTGATTTGAATTTACATGTCCTGGGTAGGTAGGAATTATTATGTCCAAGGTGTTTTTTTTTTTAATATAAGTTTATGTATTTATTTTGAGAGAGTACAAGCAAGTAGGGGAGGAACAGAGAGAGGGAGAGAGAGAGGATCTCAAGCAGGCTCCACGCTGTCAGTGCTGGCGCCATGCGGGCTCAAACTCACGAACTATGAGATCATGACCCAAGCTGAAGTCAGATGCTTAACTGACTGAGCCACCCAAGCACCTTGTTTTTGTGTTTTCTGGGTTTTTTAAAAATACTGTGCTATAATTCTATAAACACAGCCGTTAAGAATTCTTTTCCATGGGTCGCCTGAGTGGCTCAGTTGGTTAGGTATCCAACTCTTGATTGACCTCACAGTTCATGAGTTCAACCCCTTGTCAGGCTCTGTGCTGACAGTACACAGCCTGCTTGGGATTCTCTGTCTCCCTCTCTCTCTCTTTCTCTGCCCCTCCCCCGCCTCAAAAACAAACAAACATTTTTTATAAAAGAATTAATTTCCAAGAAGGAGGCATTCCTTTTGAACCCAATATTTTCTTGTGTGTGTGGCAAAGGGAAAACCGAGACACAAATGTCAATAAAAGATCCAAAAGTACTTTCCGGTCCCATGTGGAAGAGAGAATGGGGTCAGACTGTTACCTCCCATTTCTGAGAAGGCATGGCTCATGAATCGGCTGGCTGAAATTGGCTGATATGTATTTCTTACTCCTCCCACCCAAGGCTTCCAGAAGAGTGACATTATCTAACCTCTCAGCCAACAAGCCCACGTAAACAGCGCAGTCACCAGTGAATCATGGACTCTAGATTATGTTTAAAAAGCAGCATTCAACCAGGGGTGCTGAGCAGTTCAGACAGGAAAGCAGGGGTGTGTTGTTTATTATTCTTAGCCACTCCCTCCTGAATTTTCCCTTAGTTGTAGAAATGTCGTGTGTTTGTATTTTATTTTATTTTTTTAACGTTTATTTATTTTTAAGAGAAAGAGAGAAACAAAGCGTGAGTGGGGGAGGGGCAGAAAGCGAGGGAGACACAGAATCAGAAGCAGGCTCCAGGCTCAGCTGTCAGCACAGAGCCCGACGCAGGGCTCGAACTCATGAACCGAGGGATCATGACCTGGGCTGAAGTCGGAAGCTTAACTGACTGAGCCACCCTGGGCACCCCTATGTGTGTGTTTGTATTTTAAATGCCATTTTGGGCCTTCACGATCCACAGCATTGTGAACACACACCCGATGGACCGA
Source organism: Hyaena hyaena (assembly GCF_003009895.1). Lineage (NCBI taxonomy): Eukaryota > Metazoa > Chordata > Mammalia > Carnivora > Hyaenidae > Hyaena > Hyaena hyaena. The sequence goes on along the minus strand of NW_024081719.1, from coordinate 245,272 downwards.
GGCTGGTCCCCTTCTTGATGACACCCTGGAAAGACTGGAGAGGAGAGTGGGATCCCTCCTTAGAAATACATCAAGGCCAAGAAAAATCTTTGATTTCATTTGCATTTCAAAGGGCAACTTTTTTTTGCCAGGGAGGAAATTTCAGGATAGAGAATCATGGAAAGGTCCAGAAGGAAAGTGAACTCAGAACCTAATGCCTCTGCAGGTTTATGCCTCGGTTCATGCCTCCATCTGGGTTTGGGGCACCATGTCCCTCATCCACTCATTTAAGAAATATTTATCAAAGGCCTGTCATGTGCAAGGAACATGTATAAAGTAAAATGCATTCTTTTTTAAAAAAATTTTTAAATGTTTTTTTATTTCTGAGAGAGAGAGAGAGCAGAGGAGGGTCAGAGAGAGAGGGAGGTACAGAGAGAGGAAGAACAGGCTCCAGGCTCTGAGCTAGCTGTCAGCACAGAGCGCGAGGCGGGGCTCAAACCCATGAACCGTGAGATCACGACAAGAGCCAAAGTCGGACGCTTAACCAACTGAGCCTCCCAGGCGCCCCAAAGTAAACTGCATTCTTAAATGCTAATATTGTAACATTACTAAGTGAGGAAGTGTGAGAGCAGGTATGGGTTTGGCAAAAATAAAGACCCCAGATATTCCGTGCGTCCCAAGGACACCGTCCCGACAAGCCTTTGCTGACCCCTTGTTTTTACCAAGCCACGTACCCTCCTTTTTCTTCACTCTCTCCTTCCCTCTTGCCCCTTGCTGTGGATCCAAGATTCATGGAATGTCCTCTCTTGCAGCCACTGCAAATATGGAGCTTTCCAGATCTCAGGAACCATAAGCTCCCCCTACCTACCGCCCCCCCCCCCATCTGCCCAAATCCACACCCAAGTTCCAGCTGGCACCTTTCAGCCTAAAGGAACTCTCTCGGATCTTGCCCTTGCACAGTCTGACGTCTGGGGCTGGGTAATATGCGGTGTTCTCTAGCTTGTGAAGAAACTGTAAACAAATTATGAATTTCCTGCCCCCCCACACCCCCACTGCAGGAATTCTTTGCAGTTTTAATGAATCACAGCACGCTGGCCATTGACATCATTGTACGTCTTCCTAAGAGGCCACACACCCCACTAACTCAGCAGTAGGGAGGGACAGTGCTCAGAAACCACCTCGGGGAACCTGGTGGGAGGGGGGGGAGGAAGGAAGAAAACACCCTGGGGTTGGAGAGAGGGAGGAACCAGCGCTCAGCAGGGAGCCAACCTGAGCGAGGCGGCAGCCTGAGGCTTCCCCAAAGCCCAAAATGCTGAGGAAACCCAGTCCCCGGGCCCACAGGCTCCCTACCTCTTCTGGCATTTTCCACTTCTGGCTCGCATTCTTGTTAGGCCAGGTGGGCTTGCTGCGGGGACACCCCCAGTGCCTGGACTTCGGGCCCCCCTTCCAGCCCCCGCTGCACCTCGACTTTTGCTCAGACTACGAGTCCTTCGGCTGCTGTGACCAGCTAAAGGACCACCGCCTCGCTGCCCGGTACAGGGACATCATGGATTACCTTGACCTTGGGGCCCACGAGCTGTGTGGCGGCTACATTAAGGACATCCTCTGCCAGGTGGGCCTGAGCCTAACCCCACAGGGCTGTGAGGGTGGCGGCTTAGCGGACTGCGGGGTGCTGGGCTTGGTGGCGCGGGTCCTGGGCTCAGGGCTCCCTGAGCACCCGGCCCTGTAGAAGCTCACCTGGCAGCGGCCTCACCTTAGAGCCCTGGTCCCTGCGAGGTGCTGGGAGGCCAGGGGTGCTGGCGTGGGTTTCCACTGGCTCTCCAAGGTCTCCCCTGGGGTCTGCTGGCCCTCCTGCTGTCTCATCTCCTGCAGGAGGAGGAGGTGGGTGTCCCTATTGGAGCCCTCAGGTCTGCATTGTCTGGGTCCCCCCCCACCCCCACCCCCCCGCTGCTGGCAGAAGGGGCACAGTGCACATCTGTGGTGGTCACGGGGAGGGGGTGTGTGTGCAGGGAGTGGAGGCACCTGCTGGGGTCCTGGTCTGGGTCATCTGTGCCAGGGGGTCTCCGGGGTGATGATGGAGGTGGAGGGGCGTTGGGGGGGGGTCTTTGTGCCAGGGGCCTCCGGGGTGGATGATTTGGGGGGCATGGGCTCTCCCCACCATCCTGGAGCCGGGCTGAGGGAGCTTCGAGCCCCTGGCAGGCAAGGAGGTTCTGCTTCTTCGGGCTCTCCAGGGGCCAAACTCCACATCCCTGGCGAGCATCCCCCCCCCGCCCCGCCCCCGGCCGGTGCAGGCTGCACGCACCACCTGGAAAGAGGTGCTCAGGGCGCGGGGGACCGTCGCACTGGAGAGCAGATGAAAGAGGCTGCCAACCGGCGCGGGGCGGAGGTGGGGGCTCCGATAACGCGCTGGGGGCGACGAGGCAGGAAGCCCCCGCCCATCAGAGATCTGACACCCCCCTGGGCAACATCCGCGCGGTTACAGGCTCTCCTACTGAGCGCACTGGCAGCGCCGGCACCCCCCACCCCCCACCCCCGGGCAGGGGGCACAGCAGCGAGCCAGCCACCTGGGTGGCATCGCCCGGGGCTGCAGTCTCCTACCTCAGAGTTTCCAGAAGTAACTCTAGGATCACCATTTGGGGCAGAAGCAGGGCTCTTAGGAGCCACAGTAAGACTATTAATTTCCGAGATACGTCGGGTAAAGACCTTCCTCCTCTCTGACCTCCCGCGTGCCCTGTTCGGTGAGGTTTCAGAAAGCCAAATTCAGCAGCTCTCCTGTCCCAGGGGTTGGAGGAATCCGAATAACCTACTCGAGCCTATTTATTACAGTTCCCAAGCCCCTCCTCCTTCTTTCTGCACACACGCAGTGTATGCAGTTGCTGAGACCCGCATTGTACTGGTGAGGCGACAGGAGGGGGTTTTAAGTTTATACTTTATATATTATACTTATATATTATATTTTATGAATTTTTAAGTTTATTTATTTTGAGAGAGAGAAAGAGAGAGCGCAAGTGAGGGAGGGGCAGAGAGAGAGAGAATCCCACACAGACTTCAAGTGGCCAGTGCAGAGCCCCGTGTGGGGCTGGAACTCACCAACCATGACACCATGACCTGAGCCGAGATCAAAATCAGATGTTAACCCAACTGAGACACCCAGGCGCCCGGAGGAGTCGTGAGTTTTAAAGAACTTGCCTACGGTCGCAGTGCTGGGGTCACAAATCTAGAGGCTGAGGCTCTGAGCCTCCTGCCTTTTTGATCATATTTGCCAAAGGCAGATTCACTACAGCACCAGCCATTTACTTAATGGTTTTCTGCCCGGGGCACGTGGAGGTGCCGTTAGAACAGAGCCCTTGTGCTTCTTGCTTCGTGTCCCCAGTGAGAGAGCGGTGCCGACTCCCAGGGGAGACATCCTGGGCCTTGTTTTCCTTAGAGAAACAATATCCTGAGATAACTGAGTAGAGACAAGGGTGCAGACTCTAAACTTCTGCGTATGAGTGTCCCATGGTGAGCGTCTCACAGCCCGCCCTGGTCACTGCTATCTCATCCTGATCTATTATTTTTTTTAATGTTTAATTTTGAGAGAGAGAGAGCCTGTGAGCAGCAGAGAGAGAGGGAGACAGGATCCAAAACAGGCTCTGCGCTGAGAGCTGAGAGCTTGACCTGGGACTCCATCCCACAACCCTGGGATCATGACCTGAGCTAAAATCACGAGTTGGACACTCTACCAACTGAGCCGCCCAGGTACCCCAGCACTTAAAGATTTTTTTTTAATTTTTAAAAATGTTTTTATTTATTTTTGATAGAGAGAGAGACACACACACACACAGAAAGAGAGAGAAAGAGAGAGAAAAATAGAGCACGAGCCAGGGAGGGGCAAAAATAGAAGGAGACACAGAATCTGAAGCAGGCTCCAGGGCGGGACTCGAACTCATACTGTGAGATCCTGACTTGAACCGAAGTCAGACACCCAACTGAAAGAGCCCCCCAGGTGCCCTGGGATTTTTCATAAACAAGTGAAGAAATTACTAGATGCCTAATTTCCGGGAGTCCATTTTGGTAATTTCATTTTTAACTATAAAGTATTTCAACCATACAGAAAAGCACGGAAAATTAACACCATATAGCCACCACCCAGATTTAACAAATGTGAAACTTCTGCACATTGCTTCAGATCTGGATAAAGAAATAAAGCCTTACAGGTTCAGCATTTACACTAAAGGGAAAGATGGAGAAATTTGGTACTCTTTAAAAAAAATTCATCATTACGAAAACTTTAAGTGTCAAGAACTAAATTAAAATGCCAAAGACAGTACAGTGAACATGAAAGATTTCCCCCTCTGTTTGCCTTCCAGGGGAGCTAACTGGCTAGAAAAGGTGGTCCCAGAAAAGGGCTTTCATCAGTAGTTGGTAATAGAAATTCCAGAATCCAGATTCTTTCCTAGACCATTTCCCTTCTGCTTGCTCACAAACTGGGATGAGCCCCACGGTGGCCAGTCTGACTCCCAGCTGAGCTTCCATTTCTTTCTAGGAGTGCTCACCCTACGCAGCGCATCTCTATGATGCGGAGAACCCTCAGACGCCCCTCCGGAACCTTCCAGGCCTCTGTGCTGACTACTGCTCTGCATTCCACTCCAGCTGCCACTCAGCCATCTCCCTCCTGACCAATGACCGCCGCCTCCGGGAGACACATGAGAAGGATGGTGCCCATTTCTGCCACCTCCTCAACCTTCCTGACAAGGACTACTGCTTCCCTAATGTCCTGAGGAGTGACCACCTCAACCGCAACCTGGGGGTGGTGGCCAAGGACCATCGGGGCTGCCTGCAGCTCTGCCTCACCGAGGTGGCCAATGGGCTGAGGAACCCCGTCTCCATGGTCCACGCTGGCGACGGCACCCATCGCTTCTTTGTGGCCGAGCAGGTGGGGGTGGTATGGGTCTATCTACCTGATGGGAGTCGCTTGGAACAACCGTTTTTAGACCTCAAGAATCTCGTACTGACTACTCCGTGGGTAGGGGATGAGAGAGGCTTCTTGGGACTGGCGTTTCATCCCAGATTCCGCCGCAACCGCAAATTCTATATTTATTATTCATGTCTGGGCAAGAAGAAGGTAGAAAAGATCCGGATTAGTGAGATGAAGGTTTCTCGGGCTGATCCCAACAAGGCTGACCCCAAATCGGAAAGGTGAGACGTGCCCGTGAGAATGGGCAACTTTGGGCTGTGTCCCCAAATAATGCCTGTCTGTCCTCGGAGATGATAAAGGGAGATTTCTGGTTTTAAAGCCACTAGCAAAGAGTCATTGTTGAATAACAAGGATGGACAAGTTAGACTTTTGAGTCAAGGGTCTTCGTGAGGTATAGCTGTCCCTTACAGTTACCTAATCAGAACCATGCTTGGTTGTTTTTACAGGTTTGTAAGCAATGGCCAGCAGCCATAAGGGCTTGAGAAATGATTACAGATAAAATCGATATATTAAACATGATAGTGGCCTCTGATTATTGTGTGGCTATTGGATTCCAGGTCCTTTACCTTGAACCTGAGAATTATCCTCACAGGAAGCTGTGCCACAAGGCCATAAATCTATCAATGCCCAGTCAGACAAAGGACTTAATTCTATCTGACTCCAAGCTCATGCTCTTTCCACTCCACCACTCTGCCTTTTTTCCTTCTTTTCTTTCTTCCTGGTCTCTCTGTTCCTATATAGCCAGGCTTGGGGTTTGAAAACAGCATGGAGAACTGGTTGATTAATCCCTGTGAGCTGTGCAAAGGAAGGGGTTAAGAGCTCTGGTAGAGCAGAGAGTAAGGCCGAGCCCCCTAAAAGAGTGATTTCTACCCTGGCTGTGTCTACAGTTCATGAAATCATGATGTGAAAGAAGATTCATCAAGGAGTCATATTGGGAAACAAGAGGTGTCTCAGAGCTCCAAGCTTTGTGACCTTGGAAACGGAAGCAGATCATGGTTGGCTGGGACCAGTCATTTCTCTGTCTCAAGCAGATGTAGTTTCAGCTTGTATCAAAGCCTCATGCATCGTTTCTTCTCCTTCCAGAGTCATCTTGGAGATAGAAGAGCCGGCCTCAAATCATAATGGCGGACAGCTTCTTTTTGGTGTGGACGGCTACATGTACATATTCACCGGAGACGGAGGGCAGGCCGGGGATCCCTTCGGCAAGTTCGGAAATGCTCAGAACAAGTAAGCTGGTTGGATCTGGGCCCCCGTCCCTTTAGGGTGAGCCCTTGGTACGTTTTTGCTGAGATGGAGTTTGCAGAGGGTCAAACCCAAATCACCTACTACAAGATGTAGCCTCCGTCTGTTGAGGCAAGTGGGAGGATCGTTTGGTTTTCTGCCCTATAAATCTCAGGCACACGTGTGTTTTGGTTAAGTAATATTATGGATGCACAGTGTAACTCTCAGAATGGTATGTAGAGATGAATCCAGAATGTTTAACATATATATATTCTGACACACAAAATTCTTATGGCATGTCAGGTGCTGTTGTGAGTATCTTGTGTCTATTTAAGATGTAAGTCTATGAGCACCTGGGTGGCTTGATTGAGTATCCGAATTCAGGTCAGGTCATGTTCTTGTGTTTCGGGGGCTTGAGCCCCACATCGGGTTCTCTGCTGTCAGCACAGAGCCCACTGTGGATCCTCTATCCCCCTTTCACTCTACCCTTCCCCTGCTTGCACTCTCTATCCATCTCCACCCCGTCTTTCTCTCAAAAATAAATAAATAAACATTTTTTAAAAGAATGTAATTCTAACATCCCACAAGGGCAGGAATTTTTATCCACTTTGTTAACTGCTATATCCCCAGCACCTAGAATAGTGCCTGGCATGGTCAGGCACTTGAGAAATACTTACAGGATGGATGAGTCCTATGAAGTGTAGGTATTATGATGGTCAATTCACAGCCAAGAAAATAGAGGCAGAGAGGAGTAAAGTAGCTTGTCCAAGGCTACACAGCAAGCAAGTGGCAGAACCAGAATTTACACTCTGAGAATCTGGTGCAAGAGAACCCAGTGAGGGTTCTGCTGACCTAAATAAAAGTCACGCAAGGGGCGCCTGGGTGGCTTAGTCGGTTAAGCGTCCGACTTTTGCTTAGGTCATGATCTCGCGGTTTGTGGATTCGAGCCCCGCGTCGGGCTCTGTGCTGACTACCAGCTCGGAGCCTGGAGCCTATTTCAGAGTCTGTATCTCCCTCTCTCTCTGACCCTCCCCTACTCACGCTGTCTCTCTCTCTCTTCTAGAAATAAATAAAAATATTTTTTAAAAAAGTCACGTGATCTTTCTTCCCTTTGCATCAGGGGAGGGTCAGAGAGAGAAGGAGTCACAGACTGAAACAGGCTCCAGGCTCTGAGCTGGCTGTCAGCACAGAGCCCGACGCGGGGCCCGAACCCACGAACCGCGAGATCATGACCTAAGCGAAAGTCGGACGCTTAACCGACTAAGCCACCCAGGCGCCCCGCACCATCAAGTTCTTGAATCTTGTTATCCCTAGTAATAAAATTTTAAAGTTCTAAGAATCCAGAGCTAACATTTGTCAAATGCCTTTATCATGTGCTGGGAATTGCCTTACAGGCTACATACAAGATACCTCCTTTAACCCTTACATTGTAACCACTCTGCAAAGTAATGTTTCTCTCCTCTGCTTTACAAATGTGGAAACTGAGGCCCAGAGACCACAGTTGCTAGCAGAGCCTCTCTACAAGCTCTGTTCTTTCTGTGACCACAGTGCTATATGAAGAATAGAACAGCTGTTTATGGTTTTTTTAATTTTTTAAATTTATTTCTGAGAGAGAGAGAGAGAGAGAGACAGTGTGAGCAGGGGAGAGTCAGAGAGAGAGGGAGACACAGAATCTGAAACAGGCTCCAAGCTCTAAGCTAGCTGTCAGCACAGAGCCCAACACAGGGCTCGAACCCACCAACTGTGAGATCATGACCTGAGCTGAAGTCGGACACTTAACTGACTGAGCTACCCAGGCACCCCCAGAACAGCTGTTTAAAAATTCATACTATTGGTGCCCGAGTCGGCAGCACATATACTGAAGTCAGAACACTGTAGAGAAGATTAGCAGGGCCCCTGGGCAAGGATGAAGTGCAAATCTGTGAAGGGTTTCTGTATTAAAAAAAAAAAAAAAAAAATTCAGGGGTGCCTGGGTGGCTCAGTCGGTTAGGTGTCCAACTCTTAATTTCAGCCCCACTATCATGATCTCATGACTTAGAGAGTTCGAGCCCTGCATCGGGCTCTGCGATGGCGGTGTGGAGCCTGCTTGGGATTCTCTCCCTCCCTCCCTCTCTGCCCCTCCCCCACTCACGCTGTCTCTATTTCAAAATAAATAAACTTAAAAAAAAATTCACGGGGCCTGGGTGGCACAGTTGGTTAAGTGTCCAACTTCGGCTCAGGTCATGATCTCACGGTTTGTGAGTTCAAGCCCCGTGTCAGGCTGAGAGCTCAGAGCCTGGAGCCTGCTTCAGATTCTGTCTCTCCATCTCTCTCTGCCCCTTCCCTGCTCATGTTCTGCTTCTCTCTCAAAAGTAAATAAACATTAAAAAAATTCTTTTAAACTTCATAGTGCTAAAACAAACCTGAGAAAAACCATTCCATCGAAAACATTTTAAAAACTGAAACAACAGCTTGCTTGCTCAGGGTCACGTGGGCCAGGATCACATCAAACTTTTGCCTGGTAGTTAGTTCTCTGTAAGCCAAACCTTGGCAAATCTTAACATTTTGCATATATATATTGTATAGACATAACTTTATATATATATATGAGTATCACACATATATTTATAATATCATGTGTGTGCGTATAAGATTATGTCTCCCCAAGTGATTCCTACAGTTGTTTGGCATCAACAATCAGTAGGTCCTCCTGGGTGGTCTCTGGTCTTGTGACATTTTATTTTACCTTATTTTCTATTTTATTATTTTATTTAGTCTGAAAGTCTGAATACTTAACATAAAATCTACCCTCTTAAAAGATTTTAAGTGTAACAAAATTTTTTATTTTTTAAATGTTTTTATTTCATTAATGTTTATTTATTATTTTTGAGAAAGAGAAGGAGAGAGAGAGGGGGTGAGAGGGAATGAGTGGGGGAAGGGAGAGAGAGCAGGGAACAGAGGATCTGAAGCGGGCTCCGCACTGACAGCAGAGAGCCTGATGCTGGGCTCAAAGTCATGAACTGTGAAATATGACCTGAGCTGAAGTCAGACGCCTGACCTACTGAGCCACTCAGGTGCCCCTGAAAGAAATTTTTAAGTGTAAATACAATATTGTGAATTATAGGGAATGTTGTACTGGAGATCTCTAGAACTTTCTCATCTTGTAAACAAACGTCCAACTGGCATACGAAAATATGCTCAATGCCACAAATCATCAAGGAAATGCAAATCAAAACCACAATGAGATATCACCTCGTATCTATTCGGATAACTATTACCCCCGTCCCCCGCTCCCCCACTTCCAAAAGATAGCAGGCATAGCTGAAGACGTGGAGAACTTTGCATACAGTTGTTGGGAATGAAAAATAGTGCAGCTACTATGGAAAACAGTATGGAGATTCTGTGAACACATTACAAATAACACTAGCAAATGATCCAGCAGTCCCATTTCTGGGTACTGAATCTGTGCCTATTTCCCGGCCCTCTTTCTTTCAGAAGTTCCCTGCTGGGGAAAGTGTTAAGGATCGATGTGAACAGGCCAGGCTCAGATGGAAAGCGGTACCGAGTCCCCCGGGACAATCCATTTGTCACTGAGCCAGGGGCCCACCCTGCTGTCTATGCCTACGGGATCCGAAACATGTGGCGCTGTGCCGTGGACCGGGGGGACCCCGTCACGCGCCAGGGCCGAGGCCGGATGTTCTGTGGGGACGTGGGACAGAATAGGTTTGAAGAAGTTGACATCATTGTGAAAGGCGGAAACTATGGCTGGAGGGCAAAGGAAGGGTTTGAATGTTACGACCGAAAACTTTGTCACAATGCCTCTTTGAGTAAGTAGGAAGCCTCTGGGCGATTTCTTGAATGAATTGAGGGGATTGGAGGTGGAGGTGGGGGAAGAAAACCTGGGAATGTTCTGCCTGCAGGGTCGTTGAGGCGCCCTTGTTTTTGTCCTATGGGTTATAGCGTTGGCCTGGAGCATGCTGGGTAGTGCTTCTTAACCTGACGCATTTGAATCTTGGGTGGATTGAAGGAGCGGGATTGGCCTAGGAAACGAGATTTTTTAAATAAACTACCCACATGATTTTTAGGCATACTGTCTTGAGGACCACTCACAGAGGCAAATTGGTGGCTGTAGGTTTTTAATTTATTTCCCAATTGGAACAGCGCACTGAAATGACCTTCTAGATATAGTCAAGTGCTATAGTCGATATATAATCCCTAAACATCAATAATCAAGGTGTGCTTTGGTGTACCTTGTCACTAGTGTTTTTGTCCCTCTAGGTTACAAAGGAGTCTTACAGAACCTCTTACAGACAAGTTTTTCAAATCATTAAAGTTGAGTGTCTGCCATGTCAGCCTAGGGGTAAAATGAGGTGTGTGGATTACCTGGTCACTGCCTCTTAGGTGGGGGAATTTTTGGCCTCCTCTCTGCTTGCAGCGACCAGTCAAATGGGAAGCTCACCAATATTGTGGCTGGTCTGTTGAGAAAAATTAACATGATTATCTCTGCTGCCTGCCCTACCAAAGACCAAGAAATCGAGTGTTCTCCACTCAGTCAGGCAACTGCATTATAAAACCCCATCTTCTTCCTCGAAGCACTCAGGTTTTTAGCCACAATACTCTCTTTGTTCCTGGACAGATGACATTCTGCCAATCTACGCTTATGGCCATGCAGTGGGGAAGTCAGTCACTGGAGGATATGTCTACCGTGGGTGTGAATCCCCAAATCTCAATGGCCTCTACATCTTTGGGGACTTCATGAGTGGGTAAGAAAGAATTAATGTCTCCCTTCATTTTTTTTTTTCATACTTTTTTTTTTTTTAATGTTTTATTTATTTCTAGGAGAGAGAGAGAGACAGCGTGAGCAGGGGAGGGTCAGAGAGAGAGGGAGTCACAGACTGAAACAGGCTCCAGGCTCTGAGCTGGCAGTCAGCACAGAGCCCGATGCGGGGCCCAAACCCACGAACCGCGAGATCATGACCTAAGCGAAAGTCGGTCGCTTAACCGACTAAGCCACCCAGGCGCCCCTCCCTTCATTTTTTAAAAAAAATTTAACATTTGTATTGAGATATAAATTACATGTGGTAAGATGCAATCTCTAAGAGCACAGTTGGATAAAGTTTTACAATATATGCACTTGTAAATATGTCAACATGCTGAATGTTCTATGTCACTCTAGAAAGTTCCTTCTTGTCTATTGCCTGTCAATACCACCCCTTTCTCTCTGACACTCACTCACACACACACACACACACACACACACGTATGCCCACCAGTCAGAGATAACCACTCCCATCACACATTAATTTTGCTTCTGGAACTTAATACGCATGGAACCATATATATGTATTCTCCTTTTGTACATGTATGGCTTCTGACATTCCATAAGGCCAGTGAAATTCATCACTGTTGTCACATGTAATCAGGAGTTTTTTATTGCTTTGTAATATTCAATTGCATGAATACCACAAATTATCAATCTATTCTCCTATTTTGGGCTTTTCCAGTTTTTTACTGTATATTTATTTTATATTTATTATATATTTGTTATATATATTGTAAGTGTGTGTGTGTGTATGTGTGTGTATGTATTAGGCTTGTATTTGGCTACCTTGTCAAGTCCTTACTAGTTCTATTGGCTTGTGAGTGTGTGTGTAGATTCTATTGGATTTTTTATGTAGAAGATCACTTTGTCTATGAATATAGATACTTTTCTTTTTCTGGATTGCAAGCCTTTTATTATCAACTTATTGCTTCATCTTAAACCTTCAGTACAACATTGGATAGAAGTGGGGGAAAGCATTCCATTTTCACCAACGAGTATGATGTCCTTTGTAGGTGTTTGTACACGTTCTCTAGAAGGTGAGGAAGTTTCCCGTCCATTCTTAGTTCACTGAGTCTGTATTAGGTATGGCTGTTGTGTTTTGTCAAATGCCCCTTTACATCTAGTGAGAGAGTCATGTGTTTTTTTTCATTTTTAACATAATGGATTGCATTGATTGATTTTTTTAAATCAATGGCAAGAAGCCATCTTGCATTTCTGGAAGATACATGACTTGGTCATGATGTATTATTCTTTTAACATACTGTTCGATTTGCTTTACTAGCATGTTGTTTGAAAAATTTGCATCTCTGTTCGTGGAGGGATAGTGAGATATAGTTTTTATTTCTTGGAATATCTTTGCCAGATTTTGGCATCTGGGTAATGCCAGCTTTAGTAGAATGATCTAGAGAGTGTCTTCTCTTCAGTTGTCTGGAAGAGTTTGTGAAAGAGAGGTATTGTTTCTTCCTTACACGTTTCTTCCAAGTGAAGCCATCCAGGCCTAATGTTTTCTTATAGACAATGTATAGTTGGGTCTTGGTTTTTGATCCACTGTGGAGATCTCAGTTATTTGTTTGTTTGTTAATAATTTCTTCTTTTAATTGGTGCATCTGGACCATTAACATTCAAAGTGGTTATGGATGTCATTGGATTAAAATCTACCATACTCATTACTGCTTTCTATTTGTTGCCCTTGTTCTTTGTTCCTATTTTTTGTCTTTCCACTCCTTTTCTGCCTTTTGTGGATTTGAGCATTCTATATAATTTCATTTCTCCCCTTTCTTAGCATATCAGTTGTACTTTTTTTTTTTCTTTTTCAGTGGTGGCATAGAGTTTACGATATACATTTACAACTAACCAAAGTCCACATTCAAATAGCATTATACCCCTTCAGGATGGAAACTGAGGTCACTGATTTGAGATTGTCATCTTTTCTAATACCTATGTTTAGTGCTATAAATTTCCCCTCAAGTACTGCTTTAACAGCATCCCATAAATTTCAGTTTATTGTGTTTTCATTTTCATTCAGTTAAAAATAGGAGCACCTGGGTGACTCAGTCAGTTAAGCGTCCGACTACAGCTCAGCTCATGATCACACGGTTCGTGGGTTCGAGCCCCACATTGGGCTCTGTGCTGATGGCTAGCTCAGAGCCTGGAGACTGCTTCAGATTCTGTATCTCCCTCTCTCTCTGACCCTCCTCTACTCACGCTGTCCCTCTTTCTCTCAGAAATAAATAAAACATTTAAAAATATTTTCTAATTTCCCCTTGGCTTATTTTCTCACAAGTTAGTTTGAAGTGTGTTATTTAGTTTTCAAATATCTGAAGATTTCCTGAGATCCTTCTGCTATTTGATTTATAATTTAGTTTGATTATGGCCACAAATGTACCGTATATGATTTGGGAGATTACTCTGGATTGCCTAGGTGGGTCTTAAATGTAATCACAAATATCATTAGAAGAAGGAGGTAGACAGAAATTTGAAGAGAGAAGAGGTAGAAGTCAGTGTTAACAACAGAAGCGGTGTGATGAGACCATGAGTCAAGACATGAGGACAGCTTTTGGAAGTTGGAAAAGGCAAAGAAATTGATTCTCCTTTAAAGCCTTCAGCACCTTGATTTTGCTCCTGTGGAACCCACTTCAGGATTTTGGCTTCCCAAACTGTAAGAGAATAAATGTGGGTTATTTTAAGCCACCACGTAGGGGTAGTGTATTACAGTGGCAGTAAGAAACAAATATAGCTACCATTCCCAATACTCTTCATTCCTTTCTGTATATTTCCTTCAGATGTCATTTTTTTTTAATGCTGGAAGAATTTCCTTTAACATCTTTTGAACGATGAGTCCATTGGTGATGAATTATTTCTGCTTTTGGTGTTGTTTTTCCCTTCATTTTTGAAAGATATTTTTGCTAGATATAGAAGTCTATGTTGACCTTTTTTTTCTTTAATTCTTTTCTTAAAAGATTATTTGAGAGAGGGAGAGAGCGAGCAAGCAGGGGAGGGGGGCAGAGAGAGAGGATCCCAAGTGGGCTTTGTACTTTTAGTGCAGCTGTGGGGCTCAAATCCATGAACGTGAGATCATGACCTGAGCCGAAGTCACTAGTGGATGCCTGAAACTCCCAGGTCCCCTTCTTTAATTCTTTAAAAATATTGTTCATTATATTCTGTTTGTCTTAATTCCAGTGAGAAATCTCCTGTCATCTTTATATTTGTTCCTCCATATTTTTGTTCCTCCATATTTAATCTGCCATGTTTTCTCTGGTTGCTTTTATGATTTTCTCTTCATCATTGGTTTTGTGCAATTTCTTTGTGATATATGCTGGTGTAGTTTTCTTCATATTTCTTGTGCTTAGATTTGGTTGAACTTACTGGATTGTGAATTTATAGCTTACATCAAATCTGGAAAATTTTTGGTTGCAATTTTTCAATTATTTTTTCTGTTTCCCCACTCTGTTTTTTCTTCTCATTTTATACACAAATTATGTGTATACTAGGCTGCTTAAAGTTTTCCCACAGCTCACTGACAATCTATAAGTGTTGAAATTTTATTGTTTTTTTTGTGTTTAATTTTGGATAGTTCCTATTCCTATGTCTTCAGTTCATGAATCTTTTCTTCTACAGTGTCTAATTTGCCATTCATTCCATCCAGTGTTTGTTTTTAAATCTCAAGCACTGATTTTTTTTTTTAATCTCTAGAAACTTTTTGGGTGTTTTGTGTATCTCCCATGCTTCTTCTAACTTTTTTTAATGTTTTATTTATTTCTGAGAGAGAGAGAGACAGAATGAGCAGAGGAGGGTCAGAGAGAGAGGGAGATACAGAATCTGAAACAGGCTCCAGGCTCTGAGCTGGTTGTCAGCACAGAGCCTGACGTGGGTCTCGAACCCACGAACCGTGAGATCATGACCTGAGCTGAAGTTGGTCGCCTAACTGACTGAGCCACCCAGGCTCCCCTAACTTTTTGAACATATAAAATCATAGTAAAAATCTCTGTTTTAATGGTCTTCGCTGCTGATGTTAACATTTGTGTCAATTCTTTGTCAGTTTTGATTGATTTTTCTCCTCATTATGGTTTGTACTTTCCTCCTTCTTTACCTGCCTAGTAATTTTTTATTGGATGCCAGACATTGTAAATTTAACATTGGGGGTGCTGAATATTTTTTGTGTCTCCATAAATATTCTTGAGCTTTGTTCTGGGACACAGTTCAGTTACTTGGAAATAGTCTGATTCTTTCAAGTCTTGCTGTTAGTATTTGTTATGTAGGACCAATGTGGTGCTTATTCTAGATCTATTCCTTAAAATCGAGGCAGGACTTTCCTACAAAATCTTCCCAATGCCCTGTGAATTATACCTTCACTGTGCCTGACCCTGAGTAAGTGCCAGGTGCTTTTCTTTCTAATTTTTTCCCTGATTTAGGTTGTTTCCTCACATGTATGTGCTGTTAAGTATACTGATGGATACTCAAGAGGGACACTTTGCAGATCTCTGGAACCTATTCTCTGTGCTGCCTTCTTTTCTCCAATATCTGCCCTGAAGACTCTTCCTGGATAGGTCTTCCTGCACTCTTATCCCTGTCTTTTCAACTCAAGGAGTCTTCTGGCTCTGCCTGTGTTTTCCTTCCTCAAGCTGGAAACTTTTTCAAGGTAGTAAGCTGGCACAACTTTGGGGTACCCTCTTCATTTCCCATCTCATAGGGAACATAACCCTTTGTTGTCTGATTGCCAATGTCTTTTAAATTTATTTATTTATTTATTTATTTATTTATTTATTTATTTATTTATAGTAAGCTCCATGCCCAATGTGGAGCTTGAACTCATGACCCTGAGATCAAGAGACACATGCTCCACTGAATGAGCCAGTTAGGTGCCCCTCCGGTGTCTTTCAAAAGCCATCATTCTAGGGGACACCTTGGTGGCTCAGTTGGCTAAGCATCCGATTCTTGATTTCGGCTCAGGTCATGGTCTCACAGTTTATGGGTTTGAGCCCTGTGTTGGGCTCTGTGCTGACAGTGTGGAGCCTACTTGACTGCCCCTTCTCTGCTCTCTCTCTCTCTCTCTCAAAACAAACAAATAAACTTAAAATTATTGTCATTCTGTTAGGTCTAGGTTTTTGTTTAAGATGGGAGGGTAAATCTGGCCCATTAACCCACCCTGATTAGAAAGGATGGTAATATTGTCATCCTGCAAATCTTGGTTCCAGAGGTGGGGTAGAGTTAGTAATTCTTAGTTAGAATTATCAGTTAGTTCTTTTATCATCACTTGTTAGATCTCTAGGATTTAATTGTTCCTTATGTTTTCCCCACAACTCCATCCACTTACATATCACTTGGTTGATATTCAGTGATTCTTAGTCAAAGCAGATGCACCAGAATCACCTGGGTTGAACATCTCTTGTTTCCATAAAATGTTTCATGTGAGACCCTAGTATAGCCATCTTCCTTTTCCTTTTATTCTAAAAACCTGCTATTAGCTCCATTAGATGACAGAGGGATATTAAAGCATCTATACCTGCTACTATATAGACATGATAACAACAAAAATAGCTACTAGTTTTTGAGCCCTTACTATATGCCCGGCTCACTGGGAAGACATTCATGCATATTATCTTACTTAACCGTTGCAACTTTTTTCCATGGTAAATTCTATTACCACTCCCCATTTTACAGATGAGGGAACTGAGGCTTAGCCAGTTGAGCGACTAGTCAAAGGTCACAAACTAATAGAAATTAGATTAGCTTTTTGTAGTGATGCAGATTTCACCCGGCACCAGACTCCTCCTATAATAGAAGATGAGTTTCCCCATCTCGTGTAAGCAGGTGACCAAGGTATCTCAAAATAGCTTTTTGATTCTTGGGAGAGGCTAGGTGTTGATCTCGTATGGGAAACTCAGTTCTAGTACTCAGAGATTCTTTGTTTCCAGGATGAAAAATATCTGCAGGGTGGAAATATGGATTCCTATAATAAAGGTTTTATTTTTCATCTAGTCGACTTATGGCTTTGCAGGAAGATAGGAAAACCAAGAAATGGAAGAAACGGGACGTTTGCTTGGGCAGCACTGAATCCTGTGCCTTCCCAGGGCTGATCAACACCTATAGCAAATTTATCATCTCTTTTGCTGAAGATGAAGCAGGTAACAAATATACAGGATTATTCTGTTTCTGCTTACCAGAACTTAAATCATCACAGGCATTGTGAGTTAAATATTTAGTATAATAATTATTATTACTATTGGGGCGCCTGGGTGGCTTAGTCGGTTAAGCATCCAACTTTCGCTAAGGTCATGATCTCGTGGTTGGTGGGTTCGAGCCCCGCGTCGTGCTCTGTGCTGACTGCCAGCTCAGAGCCTGGAGCCTATTTCAGAGTCTGTGTCTGCCTCTCTCTCTGACCCTCCCCTGCTCACGCTGTCTCTCTTTCTCTCCTAGAAATAAATAAAAATATTTTTAAAAAAATAATTATTATTACTATTATTGTTATTTTCATTTAGATAACAACTACCACTTCTATTTTCACTTCCATTTATTTTTAAAAATTATTTTATTTTCTTTTTATAACCATTACGCATTTTTAATTTACAATGATTTGATCCAAGACTGCCTGACGTCTGAACTGCCAAAGCTGTGTGACCTTGAGCAAGTTACTTTATCTCTCTGTGTCTCAGCCATACAACAGAAAGGATAATAGTACTAGTTTCTAGGATTGTTTTCAGAATTAAATGAATTACTACATAAGGCAGTTAGAACAGTGCCCTGAACAGTAGACACACTTGGTAAGGGTTAGTTATTTTTACCCTATACAGACTTTTGTTTGGGAGCTGGTGGTAATTTTCTGCCTGGCCTTCAGGAAGGTCAGGGTCGAGAATGGCCTTGTGGTTTGCAACAGAAACCTATAATTGCCTGTTTCTCCTTCGTCTTTTAGCCTGGTAGTCCAAAGCACACATTTCATCAGGACTGGATTATTATTTTATTTTATTTTATTTATTTTATTTTATTTTATTTCCTTTCCTTTCCTTTCATTTATTTCATTTCATTTCATTTATTTCATTTCATTTTAAGTGTTTATTTATTTTTAAGATAGAGAGAGAATGTGCACACATGTGAGCGGGGGAAGGGCAGAGAGAGTTGGGGACTGAGGATATGAAGTGGGCTCCGTGCTGACAGCACAGAACCTGTTGTGAAACTCCCACAGGAACCATGGGATCATGACCTGAGCTGAAGTCGGATGCTTCACCGACAGAGCCACCCAGGCGCCCCTATTTTCATTACCATTTAATCAACTTTTATAATGTACTGGATACCATCCTAAGCACCTTACATTTTTTATGTTACTTAGTCATTTCCGCCATAATGTGATTATTAAGCCTATTTGTCCAATGAGGCGACAGACTGAATATGGCCAACCTACCCCTTCTGGGTTGGGGCCCACACTGACTAAAGGGGAGCAAATCAAGGCTTACACTCTGGTCTTTCGGTCCTTTGACCGTGAAGGAGATCCCCTTCCTCCTCCCTGGTTTCATTCTCTTCTGCAGCCACAGGAACTGCCAGCCATGGGGCAGACTACGTGGGCCCTGGTATTTGTCCTGCTGTTGCTGCCTGGGCGGGGGCGGCGGTGGTGATCGGCCCTGGCGGGCTGTGCTCTTTGCTGACCCTGCCAGGAGTCTGTGGGGTAACTGCTGTCACTGAACAAGGGAGAATTTCTTTCTTGAGAGATCCGGGGAAGGGTAAACAGCTAGGTGGGAGGCTATTCGCTAGACAGACAAGGTCTTTGTTAAGGACGTCAGCAAAGCAAGGCATGTAGGCACATATGAGAGACAAAGACCGAGAGGGACTCGGCTCTACTAAAGTTCCCCAAGCTTTGTTTTTCCATTGAAAAAGAAATTTTTTGTTAACATTTATGCATTTTTGGGAGACAGAGTGTGAGTGGGGGGGTGGGGAGAGAGAAGGAGAGAGGGAGACACAGAATCTGAAGCAGACTCCAGCCTCTGAGCTGCCAGCACAGAGCCAGACGTGGGGTTCTAACCCATGAACCATGAGATCATGACCTGAGCTGAAGTCGGATGCCCAACCGACTGAGCCACCCAGGCGCCCCAACTTCCCCAAATTTTGTAATCAGAAAATGGATTTTGAGTTTCATCTTTACCTATGTTATGTTACATTTTAATTTTATTTTGTGAGGGGAACAGGGCCTGTGATCTTTTCGGTATTGGGCAGGGCGTCTAGCCATGCTCCAAGTCAGAGAAGAGAATAAAATGGTCTCTCAAGGACCCTTCCAGAACTGGGATTCTCTGTGAGTGTAAACCAGAGCCTTGAGGGTTTCCTAAATATTGGGTTTCTTTCTGCGCTGAGCCCTACAGTGCCTGTGCAAGACCTTGGCTTGAGCAAGACACAAAGAAACCTAATCAGCTCCTGGACCTTTTCCGAGCTTATGAGAACTAGTTTGAGATGAATATTTTAGAGGAGCAGAGGACATTTTAGAGGATTCAAGCATTCCTAATAGAGCAAAGTCTAAGTGAGTTCCAAATTGGAAGTCCAAACATATAAAAAAGGAGAGAAACCACAGACAGACAGGGAGATGGTGGAAAGTGGGGGATGGGAAAGCCAGAGGCCTGGGGGAGAGGGGGAGTCCTGGAGGCTGATGCCCCAGGGAGGCTGGAGTCCCCTCCAGCCAGAGGCCAGAGCTCTCGCTCCCCAAAGGTTAAAGCCCCAGGGCGTCTCTGCCCTGGGATCCTGGGCTGCTGTCTTCCACGGTTGGCTTTGGTGGTTTGGCTTGCTGTGCCCCTAAGCTTCTCGCAGGAGAAAACATGCCGGTTTTGAATACTAGTCAGCACATCTGGCAAACAAGACGAAGTGTCCTTGGCTGAATTTTATCGAGTGGACTTGCCAGGGTGTTCCCGAGCCAGACTTTGCCCAAGACGGCCCTGAAGCCAGGAAGGCTGTTTTCAAGGCCAAGTCATTTTCTTCCAGGGTTGTTTGCGCTTGTGTTTTTGCGCGGAGTGATTCAGATTTTCTGCTCATGTCATAGCCTTCCCCACTTAGAGACGTGTTTTTAGATCCGAGTGTTTCATGATTTTATGATCAGTCACCATCTGTAGACACGTCATTGTTGGTTGAACCGGAGCTCTGCCTTCCCTATTGTGGTATTTCCCAGCTGTTCTAGCTGACAGCTGGCATCCGCGGAGGGCGGGGTGGGCACGGGGCTGCTCATTGCCGGGTCCCGATGGGCGGGGTCTCTGAATGTCCATCACCGAAGTGCATGGTCAAGAGGGCTGGTCGAAGAACTCATGCTTGCAGTAAATTTACATCGCATGAATTTTTTTTACATGGCATATTATCATTTTTTGTGTGTGTAGTTCTATTTTGTCCTAAAATCTATTTTTAAAATGTCAGTTGGAGGGCGCCTGGGTAGATCAGTTGGTTCAGTGCCTGACTCGTGATTCCAGCTCAGGTCATGATCTCACGGTTCCCGGGATTGAGCCCGGAGTCGGGTTCTGTGCTCACAGCATGGAGCCTGCTTGGGATTCTCTCTCTCTTTCTGCCCCCTACCCTGCTCACATGTGCTCTCTCTCTTTGTCTCTCAAAATAAATAAACTATAAAAAAATTACAGAAATTTGCTTCTAGCACTGTTTTCCCCTAAAAATACAGTGGGGAGTCAATGGCATGGTTAGGACATAAAATTTACACAAACGGGTGTTGTGTAGAGAATATGGTGCAGTGTGGGGTGTTCAATCAGAGCAGGAATTCTTTGTGTGGTTTTGAGGGGCTCCTGAGGGCACTCTGTGGACATGAAGACACTTGATAGACGCCTCCTTTATCTGATGGACAGTGCCCGGGGTGTCTGATCAGAGGAGGCAGCCTGGCTCTAGGGCAAGATGATCAAACAGTTGATGGGTACACAAAATCCAAAGTCTACTAGGCAGGGAGGGGGTGCTCTGTGAAGACCGTAAGCCTCACATCCGGCACAAGGCATTGGCCACTGTCCTCCACGCATTCAAGGAAGAAGGTTGCTGAAATAACTCAGAGCTGTTCTAGGCTTTTCTAGTTCGCAGTTTAGTAGACATTTACTTCTAGGAAGTTGAGAGAGAGCATTACACACAGCAAGTGAATTCAGCTCAGGGCAGTGGTACAGAGGTTACGCTGTAAAGAGGTAAGAAGGTAAGAGTAATGGCTGATCATCACTTTCTAATTTAATACCCAATAGTCATGTGAGGTATCACTGGCTTCATTTTACAAATGAATAGATCGCGCGAGGGTCACACAGGTTGAGAGATTTCCCAAGACAACGTCTGGTGAAATCAGCCAGGAGGCTCCAACTCCGACATTGTTCTCGTCAACCCTATCCTATCCTCTCCCTCACAGACAAGCGTGAGAAGAGGCGGGGTGAGGTAGTTACTGTGAGCAGAGAGTGTTCAAACGGGAGGAAATGGGAGGGACAGGGGCTCCTCCTCAAAGAGCTGAGGGAGACCGTGGGTAGAGGTGACTTCTCGGGGGTGTGGAGAAGGCCAGGAGGACAGACTGAAGAGTGGGAGGGTCCAGGGAAACGAGGGACCCAAAGACCAAATAGGAAGGTGGAAATGGAAAAGCAAGACTGGGGTGGGGGCAATGGGGAGAGGCGCCTGTGGACTCAAGAAGGGGCGACGTGAGGTGACTAATCAGTGGTCCTTACCCTGGAGATGGCTATTTCAGAGTTTCACAGAGAATGCTTATCAGTAGCAAAGACATGGGGAAGGAAATGGAGACTGGTGAGGGCAAAGTTTCTGACAGCAAAGAGATGAACAAAGGGGAAACCTTTGGTTCAGCGAACGTAAACAGCAATGTACCTCTGTTGGGGTGCACTCTCAGCCGGAGTTTGGGAGCTCAGAGAAGGACTTTCTCCTTCTGGAGCTCACAATCCAGTGATGGCCCAGTGACAGGATTCCGGGGTTCCCTTCCTGGGGCTCACTGCATTTCAGGGCTTCGACCCCAAGCAGATGGTTTCCTGTGCACCCAGCTCTGTGTCTCGGCCCTGACTTTTGTCCTTTTATTGATTGTCTGTTCCTGCGTCCTCAGGGGAGCTCTATTTCCTGGCCACCTCTTACCCGAGTGCCTATGTACCACATGGATCTATTTACAAGTTTGTTGACCCATCAAGGTGAGATTTGGTCTCATTTCCTTCTTAGGTGCATTTTTAAAAAGTTTTATTTATTTTTATTTATTTTGAGGGGGAAGGTGGGCAAAGAGAGAGAATCCCAAACAGACTCTGCTCCACCAGCAGAGCCTGACGTGGGGCTCGAACCCACAAACTGTGAGATCGTGACCTGGGCCAAAATCAAGGGTCAAATGCTCAACCGACTGAGCCGCCCAGGCTCCTCTCTTTGATGCATTTTTATCAGCCCTTATCTTCATGGCAGATCCTAAAAATATCCTGACTCCCCAAGAATTACCAGAGATGATCAATGAAGAAATCTGTGCTTTAGATAAAAGGCAGATCGGGCAAACGGATGTGTAGGGCAACGTGTCTGTAGGAACTATGGAATATTTGAGAAATGGTCTCTGGATAGAAATGAGGATCTCAAGCCTTTCTAGAAGGGATGACTGGTCTAGACCTGTGGCTCCTGTTTTGTTTGTTTTTTAATATGCTTCTGGAACCTTCTGTCTGGATCATCTGACAGTGGGTGTGTGCTTCTGACCACTTGAGTAAGTACTGTTGCCTCGTCCCCTGGGTTTGGTGGAGGGCTCAAGGTCCTCGGCAGATATCTTAAACTGGTTGTTTAGTGTCTTTCGTGTCTACCTGACCCTTTCTGCAGCAGTCATTCACTTGGTGGATTCCATACTGTTTACTTCTGCTCTTTTGCCGACCTGGCTCAGAGACTATGCAACCAATCAGGGAAAAGCCACCACACAGCTTCCCATCTGTGAGGGTGTTGAGTGTGGTCCTATGCTCTTGGGAGCAGCGGATCTACCCTGCGCACCTGGGGCAGGACACGGATTTATCTCCAGATTCCACCCCAAGGCAAGAAAGGCTCCACAAGAGTCACCTTGAAGACAGACCCACAGAGGGAAACGTCCCTGTGAGGCCACATTACTCTTGTGTCGGGTGGTGTTCAGAGGACACGGGGCCCAGGCACCCGGCTGCGGATTCGGGCTCAGGAGCGAGGCCCAGCGCAGCTCCATCTGGGAGCGGGCTCTCGGCTGGTTCGGTGCTCGGGTGCTTGGCGCTCAGTGCTCCCTGGAGTTCCCAGGAGAAGCCCAGTCCCAAGGCTGGGCCTGGGCGCTCTCCCAATGGCACACGCATCAGGGGCGCATCAGGCACTGGGCGAGCTTCACTCCTGGGTGTGCCACAGGCACACCCCCGGGGCGAGCGGGGCCAAACCCAGCATCTTTCAGGGGCCTCAGGTGGCAGGGCGTGGCCATTAGGAGTGCTGCTCTTTCCGTTCCTAGGTTTCCTGTGTGAATTGCTTTGTCGTTCCCTTGACAGTTTCCCGGTTTGGCTAGGGGACAGTCTAGGTCCCCTCTCTCCTGGGAGCGCCCATCAGAGGTCATCACAGACCAGGTGTCAAGCCTGTTCCACATGGAAGGCATCCTGACTCCCTCAGCTCTCTCTCAGCTTGACGCTGACTGTTGTTACTGCGCTCCTGGCAGCGAGGCGCTCAGGTAAAGCCGACAGGATCCCAACGAGACAGGCTAAGAGCCTCACTCTGCAGGGAAGGCACCCGAGCTGGGCTAAGTTACGGCACCCAAGGCACAGCCAGCCAGAGGGGGCCCCGGGTAGTTGTCTTCGTGGCTCAGTCATTTCTGCATTTCCCAGTCACTTCAGTTATTATGTTGAGTTGTACAGACTCCCAGCTCCTCCAGCAGCGGGTCCAGATCCCGCCCTGCTTACGTCTGTAGCCTGTCCTGGTACCAGTCTGTCCCCTGCCAGCCTTCCTGAGGGGCCGCTGACTTACTTCCATGGGGCTTCTTGTTTTTCCTTCCTTCCGTCTTTTCCTCCTGCCCCTTCTTTCAGAGTTACAGACCTGGTGCCTGGTTGTGAAACTTGACTTTGCTACCGACCAGGTGTACAACCTTGCATCCGTTTCTTAATCTTCGTGTGCCTCAGTTTCCCCTATGTAAAATGGGACTAATAATGGCACCTACTTCCTAGGGTTGTTACGAAGTTTCAGTGAGTTATGTTTATGAAGCATGAGTGCAGTGCCCATGCACTAGGTAGGTGTCTGCTAAATAAATACAATTGTTTTTTTTTCCACCTGGGGTGGGGGTGATAGCAAGGGAGTCCTAGGTGGAGGTGGTGAGGCCTGGCTGGAAAGGTCCACCTCTGCTCTGAAAAGCAGAGTGCTCCTAGCCTCCAGGGTCCATTTTATTCCAGAAGATGCACTCAGGGGACAGCACTTTCGGAATTTGTTTCTCATAGGCAGAGAGGCTGGCAACACTTAAGGGGCTGTGCCATGGGGTCTCGACAGGATTCTCTTCAAAGGGAACCACCACCATCACCACCTCAACCACCACCACCACCACCACCACCATCATCATCATCATCATGGGGCACTTGTTATGTGCTGGGCACTGTTCCAAGTGTCCTTTTTCTTAAAAAATCTGTTTAAGAAATAATTTTAGGGCTCCTGAGTGGCCCAGTCGGTTAAGCATCCAATATCCAACTCCTGATTTTGGCTCAGGCCATGATCTCGAAGTCTGTGAGTTTGATCCCTGCATCAGGCTCTGCACTGACAATGTGGAGCTTGCCTGGGATTTTCTCTCTCCCTCTCTCTCTGCCCCTCCCCCCACTTGCTCCCTTTGTCTCTCTCAAAATACATAAAAAAAAAAAATAATTTAAAAAGTGACTTATCAATCACTTATGGCGTGCCAAGTACACAACTCTTATTTGATCCCCCCCACCTCCCAACGAGGATAGATACTATTAATTTCTCTGTTTTATAGATATGGAAATTGATACTTAGCGAGGTTTACTTGCCTGTGGCTCCCAGGATTTGAATTCAGTTCTGTCTGTCACCATGCCCGGGCCCCAGGCCCCCTCACTGCCCTTTGTCTCAAGAGCCTGTGGCGTTCCTGTGTCCTTGTTCATTTTCTAATCTGAGTGCATCATGCATTTCCTGCTACATCTGCCCCGTCACGGATAAAGGAGAGCTGCATCCAATTCTTGCAAATGTATGCCTTCTGGTGACCTTGACTTCCTGGTCCCATCTTCAGAACCTCCTGTCCTCACTTTTTCTATCTGTTTTTAGGCGAGCACCGCCAGGCAAGTGCGAGAACAAAGCAATGCCGGTGAAAACCAGGAGTAAGCGGGTCCAGTTCAGGCCCCTCGCCAGTGAGTCCGTCTTGGTCTCAGGCTCAGGCCTTGGCATTGAGACCGAGGCACAGTGCCCTCTGCAAACACACTCCAGTTCTCCCAGTCTATTCCCCACTGAGGGCTGCTGCTCTGAGGAGTGAAGCTCGTGGCCCAGTCTATACATCTGTGTATACTGGATGTGCATACCGGGCGGCACCTGCTTCTGCGGACATCTGTTGTCCTCTATCCAGTTGTCATTCACTCGGCATTGTTCAGTTAGCGTTGACTTTGCGACAGTCACGGTGCTGATCCCTGGGGCTACAGCAGTGAACTTGGACCTTCAGGCGCTCAGGCAAATGTAGGGCAGACAGATGAAGAAATAAATATAGTGTTGAGGTTTTGGTATAATGGCCAGGAGACTGAGGGGACACCGAGAGCAAGTAGGGTGGGGATTCAGGAAAGACTTATAGAGGAGGGGTTCTATCTTTAAAAAAATTTTTTTTAATGTTCTTATTTATTTTTGTGTGTGTGTGCATGAGAGAGAGAGAGAGAGACAGAGTGTGAACAGGGTAGGGGCAGAGAGAGACGGAGACACAGATTCTGAAGCAGGCTCCAGGCTCTGAGTGCTCAGCATAGAGCCTGATTCAGAGCTTGAACTCACGAACCACGAGATCATGACCTGAGCGGGAGTCATACGGTTAACCGACGGAGCCCCCCAGGCGCCCCAGGAGGGATTCTATTCCAGAGCCGTGGACCAGTGGAGTGACCCTATTAAAAAAGTAATATATTGGGGCGCCTGGGTGGCTTAGTCGGTTAAGCGTCCTACTTTCACTTAGGTCATGATCTCGCGGTTCGTGGGTTCGGGCCCCGCATTGGGCTCTGTGCTGACTGCCAGCTCAGAGCCTGGAGCCTGTTTCAGTCTGTGACTCCCTCTCTCTCTGACCCTCCCCTGCTCATGCTGTCTCTCTCTCTCTCCTAGAAATAAATAAAAACATTAAAAAAAAGTAATATATTTATATCAAAGCCAGTTAAGGGAACTTTAAAAATATTAATTTCACAATAATTTATATATATTAAAGATTTTATTTTTAAATAATCTCTATACCCAACGTGGGGCTCGAACTTACAGCCCCAGGATCAAGCGTCACATGCTCTACCACTGAGCCAGCAGGCACCCCTCTAAAGACTTTATATTGAAGAACCCCACACAGTCCTAGGTTTCCTGGGTGGTGTTTCCCCTACAGCTACCTTCCAGGACTTCTGTCTCTCACTAAATAAATGTTCGTTTCCCAGAGACAGTCTTGGACTTGCTCAAGGAG
The DNA here is from genome assembly GCF_003009895.1 of Hyaena hyaena. NCBI lineage: Eukaryota > Metazoa > Chordata > Mammalia > Carnivora > Hyaenidae > Hyaena > Hyaena hyaena. The sequence continues at coordinate 218,743 of NW_024081719.1, read as the reverse complement.
CAGTCGGAGAAAGCTGCTAGAAAATTCTCCAATGCAACTTCAGCCTCCAGGCCAGACCGGACCTCATCTCAGAAAGGCCCCTCTAAGAAGCCAGCTTCGCCTGCAGCAGGCAGCAGGAAGACACTTCGAGGGCCTGGGACAAAGAAGAGAGCCAGAGTGTGGTCCCCAGGCCCCCAGGGCAAGAGGAAGATGAGGCGGAAAACCCAGAGTCGCGGGGTCAGGCGGTCAGCCCAGCGGGGCCAAGCTGGCCGAGGTCTCCCTGGGCCTCTTCTGTCAGGGTGGCTGGTGGGGGGAAGTGCCAGGGGAGACCCGCCTCGCCCTGTGGAAGCTCTCACTGCTAATCGTGGGCTTTAGATGGACTGGAGCCGGAGGCGAGGGGGACACAGGCAGAGGGGACCCGCCTTGGGGCCGGGGCGGTGATCCTCCCCACGGGAGTCTAGCTATCTGAATGGACCAGGTCCCACATAGCCAGTGCACCTGGCTAACTGTGTGCACTGGTCTGTGAGCCTCTTTGAAACCCCCCCTGCATGTCTTCTGTTTTATAAATGCCTACAACCCAAAGTAATAAATCAATACTTGCTCGGACGAACATGTATCCTTTGATCTTTTGGGTGTTTGTCTGGCATTAAGACAGACTTAGTGCTCCATCAGTGTGACCTCATCCCAGGTCCAAGAGGAGGCCTGGAGAGACTTTTTTTTTTTTTATGTTTATTTTAGTTTTGGGAGATAGAAACCGCGTGTGAGTGGGGGAGGGGCAGAGAGAGAGGGAGACACAGAATCCAAAGCAGGCTCCAGGCTCTGAGCTGTCAGCACAGAGCCCAGTGCAGGGCGCGAACTCACAAACCATGAGATCACGACCTGAGCTGCAGTTGACGCTTAACCTACTGAGCCACCCAGGTGCCCTTGAAAAGACCCATTTCTAAGGAAAGACCCTCCAGCACGATCTTGTCCTTGGCCCCAGGCTGCAGCTCACAGACCGAATAAGGGCAGGCTCTGTTCCAGAACTCCAGGGCCTACTAATTTGTCCCGGCAAACAGCAGAACGAGTGTGACTGCATTTTGAGTACTTTTTATGTGCCAAGATTACATACATTATCCAAAACCTCAAAACCTTTCTTCTTATGCGTTGCCACGTAATGTTCTGTTGCAGAGGAGGAAAGTGACTCTTCGTGAGGTTAAGCTACTTGTCCTAGACCACAGCAGGGAGGGGACAGGGAATTGTTCAGCTGGACAGAGCCAACGTCCCTGTCAATACCCCATGCACCTGCTACCCTGCAGGGCACTCGGTGAGGGCTGGCGGCTTTTACCTGGGAAGGGAGGAAATGATTCCTATCTTTGAGAAGTTCTCCAAGTCCTGCAAATCATCCAGAACGGTGCAGGCAATTAGGTTTACGGAGAACAAAAATGCCGGGGTTATGAAGGACGTTCAGAGGCCACGTAACCACTGCATTCGATATTGCTTTTCATAACCTGCACAGATTTGTTTTTGACCTCCAAAGAAGCAGATTCCGTTTTTCTCCTTTAGCCATCTTTATTTGTAGGCTAACCTAACCTAACCAGATATAAACACAACAGGGGTCTTTCGGATTCCTTTTCTCTTGTTCTGCCTTTACGAGAGATGCAAAGCACTGGTCATCATTTCCTGAAGATCATTTTTAGATCATCTTTTTTTAGCCACTACCTTTGCCCTGTATCATGGCTTTTGTTTTTGTTGACTTCTGTCTCGCTTTGTAATGACTGTGACCACACTCTAGGATGGACACGAAACTCAGGATCTCACCAGCTCTGGTAGTTTACACTTTTTGCATCTTCTCGGATGAAGATACCAACATAAAGGCGGGAGGATTTCCCCGGGTCGTTCTGTTGAAAGGTGGCTCAACAGCCTGTTAGTTCCGGGAGATTGGACCTGCTTCTGGAACAAATATTTGAGTTCGCTTGCCTCGTTTTTTGCCCCTGTACAATCTTTCTTCAAAGACACGTGGGAAAATAGGGTCTGCCCTCGAGGGGTTTTGAGCCCTGGGGAAAAGGTGTCAAAGTAAAGGACTGTGTCCTTCAGGGTCTAGGCCTTCTGAACATGGGTTTTGAACAGGAGGGTGGTGAGTCTAGAGAAGGGAACTGAACAGGTATCCCTGAAATGCCAGGACGCTGGGGGAGAGGCCGCGTATTCCTCTCTGGCAAAGTGGCTTTATCTTCTAGAAGATGGCAATGCCTGTGAGATGTCACGAAGAGGCACTGTGAGAGAACAGACACTAGGTCATAGCCTCAGTGTTTTTGGGCTTCCTTGGAGGCCAAGGTGTTGGAACGTTCAGAAAAAGGCACACATGCCCATGCTTGCTCTTTCCAGAGACCAGCTGGAGGAGGGGGAGGGGTAAGGGGAAGGAAGCATGAGGGCCAGCCATGCTGGAGGGAGAAGGGACTAGAATGCTTCAAAGGCATCTTTCTCCGTACTAACTCTGTTACTTGATGACCAAGTAACTTGAAGTGAGCAGTCTCAGAATTACGGTATTTGAGGATCTGAAATGCCTTTGCAGAAAGGCATACAGTGTCATCGAAGAGCTGACCATTCTAGAAGTGATCATTATGGATTTTTTTTTTTTTTCTGCACCAGTGGGCCCCCCCATCCTCAGGGTGCTCTGAGCATCTCACCTCTGCAGCATCCCTAGCAGCACCTACCTTGCCCACCATGGAAGGGCCAATAACCAACAAAAGCATGAGTGTGTTTTTCCTAAAATCCTGCAAGCCGAGATGGAAAGTCTAACAGTTGTGTTATTTTCAAAGCTAACTCAACTGAAGAAATACATTTTGTTAGGACAAATTCCGTATGATTTCATTTGTATGTGGAATCTAAAAAACAAACAAAAAGCAGAATCACATCTGTGAATACAGAGAACAAAGTGAGGGTTGCCAGAGGGGAGGGGAGGAGGGTGCATGGGGCAAAATGGGTGAAGGAGGGCGGGAGGTATAGGTTTTCAGTTACAGAATGGATAAATCACGGGAATAAACGGCACAGCATAGGGAAACAGTCAATGATATTGTAATCGTGTTCTATGTATGGTGACAGACCATAGTTGCACTTGAGCAGAGCAAAAGCATACAGAAGGTGAATCACTTGTACACCTGAATGTAACATCATGTGTCAACGATACTCAAACAAGTTAAAAAAAAAAATTCCCTTGCTCTTGTGGAGTTTAACATTATGTCGGGGAGATACTTAATTCCACCTCAACCAATGCCATACTCACTTTTTGCCGAACACAGTACTGGCTCGGGGACACCCACAGATGAAAGAGACTCTGCCCACCAGGTTAGCCGGTGTGAGCACAGGTTAAGAATTAACTTGAACTTGAACACCAGCCTCTGGCTATCTAAAACTGCACCACCTAAAGAAATATACGAGAGCTGCAAATGGGTGGAATTACAAATTTTCTAGTAGCTACATTTAAAAAAAATAGGTAAAGTTAATATAATTAGATATTTTATTTCATCCAATATATCTACGGTATTATTTCAACACGCGAGCAGTTAAAAATTACTAACGGGCGAGTTTACGTTCTCTTTTCGGTACTACAATGTCTACATCCGACGTCGGATACCGGACGCTGGACACGTTTCGGACCCTCGGTGTCCGCGGGGGCCAGCGGCTACCTCGCGGCTAGTCCGGTATCAGCCCCGGCCCGGAAACCTGGGCGAAGAAAGGCGGGGCGGGGAAGGTCCGCGTCCTCGGAACAGGCTCCCGCGGCTGCGGTCACGCGGGGTCCGCAGCACAGGGGAAAACCGTCCACTTCCGGGATCCGCGGCGCCGCCCTCCGCCGGGGGCGGGCGCGTGGGGGGCGGGGCCGGGCGCGTGGGGGGCGGGGCCGGGCGCGGAGGCGCGGCTGCCACGTGGCGGCCACCGCGCGCGCCTGCGCCCCGGCCACGCTGGCCGCGCTCGGGCCGGGCGGGGCGGGACGCGCGCTCGCCGGCCGCCCGCGAGGCGAGTGGGAACCGGCGCGGCAACGCCGCCCGCCGGCCGCTCGGCGTAACTGCAGGCGCGGCGCCGGCCCCGCCCCCGCCCGCAGGCAACGCCCCAGGCCGGGTCCGCCAGCGGCCCCCCGAACCCGCCGCGGACGCCTCCCCACCCCCGCCCCGCACCCCCCCAGCTTCTCCTAAAGCGCGGCTGGTGCTCGGCTTGCAGGGCGTTGAAAACGAGCCCGTGGAGCCTTGCGTCGCCTTTTCTGGGGCTCGGGGCGCAGGTCTCGGTGGCGCCGGGGTCGCCGAGGACGGCTGTTTTCCTCGTTTTTCTTTTTCTTGCTCTCCGTGTCGGGCCGGGATTTTCTCTTCCGGGTCACTTCTAAGCACCTTCAGGATGCCCATCATTTGCATTTCGGGAAGAGTAATTTTTAATCCTCCAGAAGTAAGGTTTTCAGAAATCGCTCTTTCATTTTGGAGTTTCTAGTCCGTGATGGGAAGGATTTAAATAAAAAGGAGGCAGAAATCGACAAGAGGCCCCAGCGAGGATCGAACTCGCGACCCCTGGTTTACAAGACCAGTGCTCTAACCACTGAGCTATGGAGCCTCCTCGCTGCCTTCCCTACTTTAATCCAGGGACATTGGAAGTAAAATTGCTCTCGCTGGCGATCTGAAAACAGCTGACCTCATGCATCTATTATCAGCGATAACCATAAAGACTATAAATTGCTAGAGAAAAATGCCTACGGTATGACAAGCATTTAAAAAAAAAAAAAAGAATCTCAAAGTCCTATGCTCATGACTACGAAACACTAAATCATACCTCCGGAAGTGAAGTATACAGACAAGGACTGGAAGGGAAAATGCAAAAATGAAATCATGTTCTGATCGTATGATGAGTGGTTCTTTTACATGTGAAAAAAAAGCCGCCAGTCTATTGTTTATATGACAAATTGTATCAAGTTTAGTACTTAAAGGGAAATGGGGGCGGGGGTCTTGGCTGATCATAAATTAAGCTATTGATTATGGGTGAATTAATTGATTTAACAGTGTTTATTGAGTACTCACCTACCTCTAGACTTCAGAGGTAGAGTGAATAAATAAAATTCTGTCCCTGATCTTTTTTTAATGATTGTGATCGTGAAACTGTACCTCATTCTTTTTTGCTTCGTGAACTTTGGAAGGAATGAAGTTATGGTCACAGCATGACTCGTTCCTGCGTGAAGGAGAGAACGAGGTCATTTGGCCCAGAGCGCTGCCGGCCTCGCTCCCTTACCTCCCTCAAGGGTCTGCTCACTGTTCACTTACTCGACAAAACCCTTCCCGACCCTCTCTTCGAAACCACTCCCTCCTCCTTATCCTGTCCCTTTCACCCACTAACGTGTTAACCTTCTTTCCCGTTAGATAATGTACTTTTTACTTCATTTCTGTCTCTCCCTGTTAGCGTGTCAGTTCTTTGTGGCCAAAGGTTTTTGTTTTATTCCCCACTGTATTCCCAGCACCTAGACTAGTGTGTAGCACATAGTAGGTGCTCAGTAAATGTGTGAATGAATGACATCTATGTTGAGGTCCTAAGCCAGGAGGCATCAGGCAAGTGCTTGGGGGAGACGGCTTCTCCTCTCCCCTCTACTTCCACTGCCTCTCCATCCAAGCTGGAGTTTTGGTAACACCTTGTGTCTCCTTGGCCTGTCGGCTTTTCTTAATTGTTATGCTTCCTCTGCCCTTTGCTCTGAGGTTCACTGTCCTAATGCGTGGCCTTCGTTCCTCCTCTGCTCTGGGACCCTCCAGAAGTTTCCTCTTGTACCAGGATAAAGGCCAAACTCCTCAGTTTCTTTTTCTTTTCTTTTTTCTTTCTTTCTTTCTTTCTTTCTTTCTTTCTTTCTTTCTTTCTTTCTTTCTTTCTTTCTTTCTTTTCTTTCTTTCTTTCTTTCTTTCTTTCTTTCTTTCTTTCTTTCTTTCTTTTTTTTGTAAACTAACTTTCCCTCTCCCCCAGGCTCCCCTAACTGGCACCCCCATTTCTCATTTCACATGGCTTCTCCCCCATGGAACGTCTGGGCGTGATTTCAGCGCCTCGCGTCATCTTCCCAGGTGCATCAAGGGCTGGCTTAGTCCCCATTTCAGAGGGGACCCGGAGCGCGGTCTGGTTTTGGGGCTGCCTGACAAAGCCCCACACACGGCACAGGATGTGCTGTCTCAGGGTCCTGGGCGCCGTGGGTCCGATTCAAGGTGGCGCAGGGCTGTTTCCTTTGGAAGGTTCGAGGGAGGATCCGTCCCAGCCTCTCTCCTTGGCACTTGTAGATGGCCGGCTTCTCCTCGTGTTTCTTTTCTTTAAAAAAAAATTTTTTTTTTTTTTTAATGTTTAGAGAGAGAGAGAGACGGACCGGAGATAATGTGCGCCTGCGGTGCAGGGACAGCCTTGGGTCGGGGGCTCCGCCGCTTCGCAGTGCGACGGGGCTGCTGCTGCTGTTCAGGTTGTTCTGGGGGTGGGGGGAGACTGAGGAAAGGGATCGGGGAAATGCACCCCCAGTCCCCCCACCACCCCGCCCCGCCTTTGATACCTGGCTTGCAGAATGAATTAGTAGCTCAGAGTCCCATTTGGTGGGCTCCGCTCCGCCCAGCCTTCCAGACCACACTCGAGGGGGCCGGCGAGCAGGGGCAAGATCTTGGGCTTTGGGGTCTGGCGGATCTCAGTTCGAATCCGGGGACACCTGGGGACACCTGGTCCCGGCCGCCTCCCGCGGAACTGCAGAGGGTGACGCCGCACCGCGGGAGGCGCTCGGGTTTCAGCCTCAGAGGGCCCTGGTGCCCAGCCCAGCTCTGCCCCCTGCTGGCCGCACCGGTGTAACGGCACCCCCGAGGCTGCACCTGTCCGGAGCGGCGGCAGGGTGGTGCTGCCCAGGGTGCTCGCGGGGGCAGACGGTGACGCAGGGGGCCTCGCCTCCCCTTCAGGAACTGCCCCCCAGACCCTCGCGGTCCCCGTCTGCTTTCTCGCCTTCCTTCGGACGGGGGCGCAGGGGCTGTACCGCTGGCCCCAGAGACTGCGATCCCTGGAACATCCCGGTCACTGGGCCCTTCCCATCAGTCCCCCCCCCCCCTTTTTAATGTGTATTTATTTTGAGGGGGGAGGGACAGAGAGAGAGAGAGAATCCTGAGCAGCCCACGCAGGGCTCGGCCCTACAAACCTGTGAGGTCATGAGCTCAGCCAGAATCCAGAGTCAGAGGCTGAACCCGCTGAGCCACCCAGGCCCACCCCTCACTCCCATCTGCTGATAACGCACTGGAGTCTCTCCCGCGGAGACCCTAAAACGAGAGGAGCAGAAAGAAAGGGGCCTGCCTTCCGGAGTCTGAGCGGGGCTGTATTGGATCCATGGGGCCCACGGCCGGGAGCATGAGCAGCGAATACAGACGGCTTGGTTTCCTCGCCTGTAAAATGGGACGATGAGGAAGATGGTAAAAATAATGTGAACAAGAATACCATCTCATGCGGGTACCTGGGAAGAGTATAGGAACTGGTGTGTGTAAGCACTTCACCCAGAACCTGGCATCTGGGGACTACTTAATCGATATCAATTACTTTAAAAAAAAATTTTTTTTTTAATATTTATTGTTGAGAGAGAGAAAGCCCAAGCAGGGGAGGAACGGAGAGGAGGGGAGACACAGAATCTGAACTAGGCTCCAGGCCCTGAGCTGTCAGCACAGAGCCCGCTGCGGGTTTGGAATTCATAAACTTCAAGATCATGACCTGAGTGAAGTCTGACGCCCAACCGACTGAGCCACCCAGGTGCCTTGATATAAATTACTTTTATTATTAGTTGTACCTAGGGGATGAAGAGCATGGGGTTCATAGGGCCCGAAGCCCCTTTTCTGTAGCCAGAGCTCTTCTCCAGCACCTGCTGAGTGAGACGTTACCACTCTCCTCTGGGAGTGGGTGAGTCATGCCCAGAAACGGGAGATTCTCTCACCTCTTGAAAGACCACGGATTAGAATGAACCTTATTAAAGTCAGACAGGGCAAGGGCTCAGCGAGGCGGGGGAGAGGATAGTCTTTCATTGCAGCAGCTGTCTTCTGTCATTTTCCCCGCTCCCTGCGGTGTGCTGGAGGAGTTTCTAACCCCCAACAGCCATTAGGAGAGTGGGTACTTTTGGTGGGTAGAATGATACTTAAAATGGTTAATTCAGAGACTGGATGGCAGTTGAGACACTGACGGCATCTCAGGAAGTTGTTCAAGGCTTTTGGGACAGTCTTATGAGACCACCAAACTCTCCCCAAAGAGCTCTTGTGTGTCCCTCTGATCCTGGTGGGAAGGGACGAAAGAAGCCATCCAGTCTGGGGCGGAAATGCAGAACTCGAGAGTCTTACAGTTCATCCAGGCCCGTGGGTCTCAGTTCTGGCTGCACATTAGTTATGTGGGGGCTTTAACAAATGTCATTGCTCGAGCCCCATAAATTCTGCAGCCACATCTGAGAATCTGAGCCTGAGAGCCTGAGAACTTTTTATCTTGTAGGTGAATATGCAGGGACTTGGAGAGCTCAGATAATTGACTCCAAATAAAGACCCTATAGTCAATTATTGGCCCCTGGGTCTGAACTTGGATCAAGGGCCGTCACTATCACCCTACAGCCAAATCTCCTTGGCTCTAACACTTAGAACTGGTGTTCTTACAGAGAATGGCTACCACGTTTATGTCTTTAAACATAAATCTAGACTTACTATTTGAACAGTGTTAGCATACTGTGGAAGGATTGTCAAGAGGACTGTTCTGCAAATATTTGTGATCTGTGGTCCCAGGATCTGATGACAAGCTTAGGTTCTGCACAAAAGCCTAGTTTTTAGTGGTAACTCTTCCACTACCAGCTGTGTGACCTTGGCCATGTTCCTTAACCTCTCTGAGCTTTGGTATCTTTATCTGTAATGTAAAGATTTCCTTAGAGAGTCAACACAGATTGGTTTCTTGATTGTGAAGATTAAATAGAATAATGTCGTTTGTGCCTTTTAAGTAAGTGGTAGCAGTAATAGGAGTTGTTATTAGTATGCTGTTTATATTCTGGTTTACTTGCCTTCTAGAATGGTGGTTCTGTAGCAAGGTGATTTCGCACCCCCAGGGAGCATTTGGCAGTGTCTAGAGATATTTTATAATGGGTGGGGAGAGGGATGCTACTGGCATCTAGTGGGTATCGGTCAAAGATGCTACTAGACATTTGCAGTGTGCATGACAGGTCACCCCACCCCTGCCCGCAAAGAGTTATCCAGCCTAGTGGCACCAAGGACAAAAAGCCGTGCTCTGGGTATCTGAAAATAATTGGGAGTTTGAAGGCCAGAGCTGTTGGGCGATATTAGGATGATAATTCTTGGCTCTTGCACTCGTGAGGAGGCAGGGGAGTGGTGAGTTCCGGGGAGAGTAAACAGCTCCATCTCTGCTTGCAGTCCCCACGGAGGCTGGACTTTCTCCTTCTTTGCAAACGACAGCCTGTGGTAACTTGCAGGCACTAATAACACCGGCGTTTATGCCCCCGAAAGGTGCTGTGAGGCTAATCTTGCACCTAAAGCGTCTTGACGCTGGCATGAAAGACTCAAATAACACCAAGACGATTGCATCAGGTCCCACGGGAGGGCTGTCTTTCTCCACGGATGTGCTCTGGGCACCTGGGAGTTACACCAGGTGTCCTCTCGCATGAGCTCATCATTTATAAATGACAGCCGCCAAAGTTGGAAAGTACGACACTGAGCTGGCAAGTGGAAAACTTACTCAGCTTTCTCGCTGGAGCCTTGTGTCTTAACTTACTTATCTTTAAAAACTAAGCTAAGTCTCACACCGCTAGGCCAGCTCTGATACGTGAGGAGCGGAGAATGCGTGTAAAAAGTCTCCGGAAGGGCGCAGAACGCTGTCAAGGTTACCGCGGTGATTGATTTGGGCTGCGGTGGAGCGAGTGGGCGCTAGGTGGCGCTCCGCTCTCACTGCCGAGGCGAGCTCGGCCCCGGACGTCCTTTGCTAATGTCAGTGCTGGAGCGCGCACACCCCGGAGTGAAAAATATAGTAACAGGAAAGATTTAGTTCTTAAAATAAGTCAGCAGCCCAGTGAAGCCAACACTGCCGTGGCAGGTATGTTTTCTTGCTCGAGCTGATGGAGAAGGGCATTAACTGCCCACAGGCATCCGGCGACAGATCAAACGATAAAAATACACAATTAAATGAAGGCACGCAGCAGGCCTGGCCTCAGGAGACCATGAGAGCCTATGGGCTCAGGGGTCTGGGGTCTGCACCGATGCTCCTCTGGGATGACTGTCGTGTAAATGCGCAGTAGTCACGTGGACACCCTCTTCGTTGTCTGGTTGGCTCTTTGCGAAGGAGGAGGGCCCTGGTCCCAAAGGAACAGCCACCTTTCCTGGCCCCAGTGTTCACCTGTTGGGACGGGGCTCACCTTTGTTACCTAGGTGAGCTGATCACAGGAGGCAGTGGCGGGGAGGGGAGGGGGGGCGTTGTTTGAGTGTTGCCATGGTGCCGGGGCCATCGATCTGCTCAGGGGGCCCGGAGCAGTCTCCTTGGGGCTCTCTCACTCACTTGATGGGGTTGGATTTGGACTCACTGGATCCTATGCAAGTTCACAAGCATCTGTTTTCTTTTCTTATTTTTTAAAATGTTTGTTTTTGAGAGAGACACACACAGAGTGCAAGTGGGGGAGGGGCAGTGAGGGAGGGAGACACAGAATCGGAAGCAGACTCCAGGCTCTGGGCTGTCAGCACAGAGCCCGACATGGGGCTCGATCTCGGGAACCGAGAGATCATGACCTGAGCCGAAGTCAGACGCTTAACCGACTGAGCCCCCTAGGGTCTCCCAAGTCGCAGGGGAGCAAGTCTGCTTTAAAAAGGGGCGGAGCAAAACAGGGGCCAAAGGATGGCTTTGGGCCCAATGAGTCTTGCACCCCAGCTCTGCCAGAGACGAGCTCTTTGACCTTGGACATGTCATTGTGCTTCAGCTGTAAAACAGGGATAAAAGAGGCAGGGAGCTTGCAAAAACTGCTCCAAATGAACTCACGGCGGCTGGAAACTGAGGGCACTCACACATGAAGGGGTCAGACAGCCCCATGTGATGTCGGTGGCAGTGTTACACCGAAGGAGGGACTTCAAAGGGACATGGGCAAATGCCGTTTGCAGCACTTTCAGCTCTTTTTCATTTTTGCTTGTGGCCACCTAGACTTGGTCTCTACCCAAGGGCGGGGAGGGGACCGGGGGTGCCCATGGGTGTGGCAGCAGGCACGTGCCGCCACCTGCGAGGCAAGAATTACCACACGCAGGGTACATCTGAGGGAATGAAGGGCAGTCACTGTGGACGGTCGTCTGACAGGTGGGGAGAAAACTCACCTGCCCCATAGGAGAAGCAGAGTTTCTGCCTTTTCCCTCAGATTGGAAAGTGTCCCAAGGCTGCTCTGGAAAGAATATGCAATGAGTTCTTGTTCAGTCATTAATGATCCTTCCAAGGACATGTAGACACACACATACCCCCCTTCACATAGATACAGAGCTTGTTTTTATCGTGAGCTGCACACATTGGTCATGTTATAAAAAGCCATGGACTCAATGGGTAATACAGGGTGGCCTCCTCATGGCCAGTTAAGGAATTTGCCAACACGTAAAGGGGATGTGAGCCTGCTGGTCCGGGCCCGACCAAGTGAGCCCCTGTCTCCTCCCATTTGGTTTAGAACAGGCCAGACCCCTAACGCTGGGGTGTTAAACCAGGGCTTTCTGGGTTGGTGATGCTTCAGGGTCGAACACTCACCTTTCTGCGGTGACAAAGTGGTAGACAGTCTTCAGGACCCTCTGAGGTCAAACCTTTGGGTTGGAAGTGGTTCTTGAAATAATTCTGATTTCCAGTTTGTTAGCATCTCACTGTCTCCCAAACCTCATTTCAGGACTGTCAGAGTCAGAGATCACCTTGCGTTTTCATCTGTTGCTCAAGGCTTGAGCCTCCTGAAGCAGGATCTCTGAGCTTTGGGATGCAAAGGACATTTGTCAACTCAGCCTGTAACCTAGCAGGCCGTTTGGTGTCATCGGTTTCAGGTAGGGTGGTTGGGGAGAGAGAGCCAACATTTACTAAGAGCACACTACATTTCAAGTGCACTTATTCGGTGCGTTATATGCACTTACCTAGTAAGTACCTGAAACATACCTGTTTAGAGGTGTCTTCAAGGATGACCTTGTCTCTAATAAGGCAGCTTGAAAATGTACTTGGGTTTAAAGCTCAGATCTGAGCACTTTCCAGTGCGTTGCCCTAGTGAAGTTTATGCCTTCATCAACACATATTTATTTAAGCATCTTTCCTGCAAGGAGTGCTATCCCAGGTAACCTTGAGCAAGGCAAGGACATGTGGGCCATGGTGCCTGCCCTCGGGGAGCAGCACAGTGTGAGAGGAAGACAAACATGGACAGAGGTTAATGAGTATGATCGGACATCACAAATGCCCAGTAAGAAGAGATGAAATGTTTGCTTGTGGGAGAGACACCTGAGTGGTCCGTCTCCACGGACAAAGTGGGGAATGAGTTAGTTCTTGAAATACACTTAAGATCTGGGTGGAGCTGGATTGACAGGTTACAAGAGGTGTGCTCCAAGGATCCAGTATCAAGTGGCGTCAAGCGGTGTTGATTCTTCCTGTGGGGAGGTGGCCGACCTGAGCAAGGTGGGGGACACTTCTCCCCAGTCTTGCTTAGGACTTGGTTCCCTCATCCTTGGAATGGCTCTTGGGGTTCCCTAGAGAAGGGGAATCAACTGGATGAGCTCAGCGACCTCATCTTGATCTCCGAAATCTAGGGGGGCTGGTAGGACTAACTAGTCGCTCCCTCAAATCACCACAAGGTCATCTTGTTGCCTTCTACTCCCTGTACCTGGGGGTAGAGGGTGGGCAGAGGATCTAGTGTGTAAATGTCTGTGTCTCTTTCTCCCAACTCTCCCTGCGGCTGTGAGCCCCTTATCCAGCAAACCCAGGGGGCAGTGGAGTGGGGAGGGCACAGACTCTGTATCAGGCAGCCCCACCACTTACCCCACTATTTGACCTTGGCAGAATTGCTTTATAGACTGCAATTCCCTCATCTGTAAAATTCAAATTAACATGTACTAGTTTGTGCCTTAAACTTTTTTTAATGTTTTTTTATTTATTTCTGAGAGAGAGAGAGACACACAGCATGAACAAGGGAGGGTCAGAGAGAGAGGGAGACACAGAATCTGAAACACCTCCAGGCTCTGAGCCAGCTGTCAGCACAGAGCCTGACGCGGGGCTCGAGCCCACAAACTGTGAGATCATGACCTGAGCCGAAGTCGGACGCTCAACTGACTAAGCCACCCAGGCGCCCCTGCCTTAATTTTTTAAAAATGTTTGTTTATTTATTTAATTTTGAGAGAGAGAACGCAAGCAGGGAAGGGGCAGAGAGAGAGAGGGAGACACAGAATCCGAAGCAGGCTCCAGGCTCCGAGCTGTCAGCACAGAGCCTGACGCAGGGCTCAAACTCATGAACCTCAGGATCATGACCTGAGCCCAAGTCAGCTGCTTACCCGACTGAGCCAACCAGGCGCCTTTTTACATTACTCTGAAGCTTAGGTTGGATTGTGAATACAACCATTTTATATAATCCTGGTCACCATGAATAAAATGCAGAGTGCGGTTAGCTCTTCATTGCTCTGATGAAATGCTTGTTATTTGAAATGAGTCGTCACTAGTGTTTTGAGAGTATCCGTGGCCTCCGTGTCTGAGCTCTTCTCCTCCTGTGGACGTTCTGAGAATTCGTTGACCATCCTCGCCTGCAAGTCGTTCCAGTTTCTTGACTCATTTGACAAATGTTCATCAAGAGCCACCAATGTGCCAGGTGGGCACAGGGGGGCCAGTGATGAATACTGCAGACGTTGTCGTTGTCTTGTAGTGTGCCCTGGCATTCCCGCTGTGGGACTGCTGTCACCGGGCACACCGGAGTGTGGCCGGGAGCACGAGCCTTCCTGCGGGGCAGCCGCTGATGGCCTGGTTGACCTCGTAGCTGGTGAGTGGCTGATTTTCGGACAGTCTTCACCTGCCGCTGCCTTCTCCCTACCGTAGACTTACCTCTCTGCCTTCTCAGTGCCCAGGATGCCACCCACCCACCAACACGCCTTCTGCTTGCAGAGGTGCCCTGAGAGACTTATTAAGAATGCAACACCCCACTCCCAGGTGAGGCTCAGTTCTCTGGGCTGCGGTTTTGGAACATTCTTTCAGTTTCTCTCCTGACAAAGCCTTCCTTCTCTGAGTGCAGTGTGTCGGGGCTCAGCTCTGACTAAGTGTTAGAACCACTTGAGAGCTTTTAAAAGATACTGATGTGCTGGAGCCCACCCTGGACTGAGAGAAATCAGCCTCAGGGGCGGGACCTGGGCATCCGTGTATTTTTAATGTTTTGCATGTGGTTCTAGTGGCATCACGGTTGAAACAGGTTCTTGTCAAAACCTTGCAGGAGAGAAGCTCCTTGGACTTTGGCTTTCAGCAGGCAATTTGTTGGCAATCATTGGTGGGATGGCCTCAAATCGATTTCCCCACCTTTCCCCCTAAACTTCCTCCTGAGTGTTTGAACTCTTTGGTTAGGAAGACCTTATTCTCAGATACAACTTCCCGCATTTTATTCCAAGCGAACTTGCTTTTTATTTTTTGTTGAGTCCTGAAACCTATTTGCAGGGGCGAGGTAGCCTCTTTCCTCTAAAATGGGACAAACATAATAGATGGTTTCCCACCTGTAAGATGGGAACAAAATAAGAGAAAAGTGAGGGCAGTTAATTCACGTGAGACATTAAGGATTCATTAAATACTTGTTATGTGCCCTGTCTTGTGGTTATGGTGTGTGTGTGTGTGTGTGTGTGTGTGTGTGTGTCTGTGTGTGTGTGTATTTATACACACGCATATACACAAGCTGAGTAGAAGTGATTTCTACCCTGAAGGAGCTGGCAGGCTACCGGGAAAGGAGTCCCATTGCTGTGAACTCACAAGCAGGACCCGTGGTGACAACTGATGGCTTAGAGTTGGTGCGGGCTCTGCCGCGAGGCTGTCTTGTCAGGATTTGAACCCTGGCTCTTAAATTTTGGAAGAGGCATTTGACCTTTATATACCTTAGTTTCCTCCTCTGTAAAATGGGGGACAAGACTCATATACCTTGTCAACTGCGGTGTTGTGAGGATTAGATATGTAACATATGTAAACTATGTAGACTGATGCCTGGCCGATAGGAAGCACTGCTGAGTGAGGGTGATTATTGTTGCAAGGTTACAGTAAGAGCCGCGCTCCGTTTTTCCACGACGACTCAAAGATTTGAATCTTTGACTCAGTCACCCTGAACTTTAACATCAGGAGGTTGGGGGTCTGCTTCCTTCTCCCTTGCTAGCCTTGTCTGTGATTTAGATGCTGTGAGAGCATCCTTGGGTATGTTTTAACGAGTCGTAAAATTTTTTTAAAAATGTTTATTCATTCTTTAAGAAAGAGAGACAGAGCATGAGTTGGGGAGGAGCAGAGTGAGGGAGACACAGAATCCAAAGCAGTCTCCAGGCTCTGAGCTGTCAGCACAGGGCCCGATGTGGGGCTTGAACTCACAAACTGGGAGATTCTGACCTGAGCTGAAGTCGGGCGCTTCAGCACTGAGCCACCCACATGCCCCCAACCTTCCTGAGTCTTGATGTTATCATTTGTTAAGTGGGAAGACTGCCTATGCCGCCGAGCTAGCATGAGGATGAGGTCCCCACGCGGAGCCTAAGTGCTCAACAGACGGCTGTGTATTGCGTATTCTCCAGAGAAGAGTGCGTGCCTCCTCGGAGCCGGGCACTGGCCACACGCAGGGATATCATGAAGCAAGGAGGAGCCCAGCTGGAGGCAGCTGGGGCGGCGGGTGGAGTGTGGGGAGCGGAGGATTTGGAGATTGCAACCTGGCAACATTAATCCTTATTTTCAAAGTTTTTCTTTTCTCCAGTTCATCTCCCCCTCCCCCGTTGATACGATTGCAACTTTGCATTTGACTTGGTGGGATTAAGTGTGCCCACGGATTCAGGGGACAGGGGTGAAGGTGAGCTGTCTGACATTCTCATCTGCACGAGGGGATAAACTGTCCTTGAATCTAAGCCACAAACTAAAGTGTAAAGCTATTCGACAGGTCTCCAGGCAGAGCGTTTATGGGACCCAAGTGTCTACAGTGGCTCTTCTATACCTGACAGATAGTTTGAAGAGACTGAGTCTGACTATTACGTCCCTTTCTCTGCAAAAGTGAAATTCACTTTTGAGTAGTGCTGGCTTCTGTCACAACATGCCGGGACCTGTGGAGGATGCGTGCAAGTAGTGGCGATCCCAGAATGCACTGCTGGGGCTCACCTACGGACCCATGGTGGTTTGTACTCTGGCTGAACTGCTCCCACTGGCTGTTTCTCACTCTGCCGACTGGGCATGGGAGTCCTTAGCCTGTTTCCTTTACAGGGGTGTGCAAAGTTGATAAGACGGCTGAAGATTTCTCTGTAGCTACAAATTGGCTCAAAAATCCCTATTAAGAGTAAATTGGGAAAAAAAGAGTAAATTTGTATATAAATCAGAAAAAATCTAAAAAGTGGCTAACCATTCACCCTTTACAAAGTGACACAGCCAGCAGATGGTGGAGCCAGGTTTTGAAATGTGGGATGTGCCACATTTCTAGAAGGCATTCTTTTTTCACATTGTCACTTTTCATAACGCTTCTCTCCTTTTTAACCAAGGAGGCAGGAAGATATAGAAACAGTGAAGGACTTAGTTGGGGGTTTGGCCAGGTCCAAGTTTGGCTTGCTTTTTCTTTTAAGTTTTTTTTTTTTATGTTTATTTTGAGAGAGAGAGAAAGAGAGACAGAGAGAGCACAAGCACATGAGTGGGGGAGGGGCATAGAGAGAGAGGGAGAGAGAGAGAATCCCAAGCAGACTCCAGACTCATCTTGGAACCTGACAGGGGGCTCAATTTCAAGACCCACTGTGAGATCATGACCTGAGCTGAAATCAAGAGTCGACACTTAGCCGCCTGAGCCACCCAGGTGCCCCTTTGGCTTGTTTTTTCTTCCCCATGGAGACAGTCAAGATCTTCCACCTTGGAGGAATCCATCTCCGCAGAGAGAAAGGTCTGAGAGTGGCCAGGCCCCACACACCTAGGGATTATTGTGAAGAAGAAGCAGCTTCTCTCCGCCCAGAGGGCAGGGATGTTTAGATGGATCAACTGCCTTTATAACGGCCTTCCCATTTCAAATAATTCTTTTTTTACCTAGTTTTTAAAATATTTTAAAATATTTATTTATTTTTGGGAGGGCACAGGCGGGGGAGGGGCAGAGAGAGGGGTACAGAGGATCTTAAGCGGGCTCCGCACTGACAGTAGTGAGCCTGATCCGGGCCTCAAACCCACCAACTGTGAGATCATGGCTTGAGCTGAAGTTGAGCAGGATGCTCAACCTGCTGAGCTGCCCAGGTGCTCCTCAAGTAATTTTTTTCAGCAAGTTGCCCCCTTTCACATCTGCTGAAACTCTATGGGCTATGGAACGTGTCCCCAAGTTCTGTTAAAGAACAGGTCGCCAACAGAAGCCAGTAGGGCAAAAATGTCGGAGGAAGCATCCTGCTCCCCTGATCTGTGGTCACCCGCACTCTGATGCCTCGCATGGGAGGTGCCTCTGCCTATGGGC
Organism: Hyaena hyaena; assembly: GCF_003009895.1. Lineage (NCBI taxonomy): Eukaryota > Metazoa > Chordata > Mammalia > Carnivora > Hyaenidae > Hyaena > Hyaena hyaena. Next base: position 201,126 of record NW_024081719.1, on the reverse strand, counting down.
ATGTCCAATGCCTGGGCGCACCTGGTGTTAACAAAGGGGTGTTGCCAGCAAGCCCGGCCTCACAGCACGGTTTAGAATGGTTTCCTTTATGTGGTCCGTCCTAGAGGGTTAGCTCCAGTGAGAGGGGCGACAGAACACGTTCAGGGGTGATGAGCATCCTTCCTGACTTCCCTCCCTGCTCCGAGAAGCAGAGCAGGAGGGAGAGAGGAGAAAGAAAGAGCACAGTTCAAGGGCACAGGGGTGAGGAAGAGCGCAATCAAAGACCTTCAGTGAGGTAGACCTGCTGAGTCTTGATATGGACAATTGGATGATGTGAGGGAGAGAACCACGGGCATCTGGTCCCCCATCTCTTCTCCAGGAGTGACCGTCGGGGAAGAGATGATGAGGTCTCTCTCCCGGGCCAGGCTTTCATGAAGCTGGCACCAGCGTGTGAAGCTGATCCTTAATCTTTAACCACCTTACCATCATTCACCAACTTCACTGGGTGGCGTGGAGGGATGGCGGGATCCTTACTTCTTCCTGAACCTTAGGGCCAACAGATGGGCCCTTTCATAGCTGTGGTTGGATGGCCTGCCTGCTGGGACCTGAATGGCCGCTCTGTCCCAGCTTCAGGAGCGAGAGCCTGCCATGGAGACTCCCCCCACTGTGTGGCAAAGGCATTCCACAGAGCTGTCAGGGCCTGAATACATAGTGACCCAGGCTGTCGTGTGTCCAGAGTTGCTATCAGAAAGAGAATAAAGGAGATCTCCATGTCCACCAGGATGTCACACCTCATAGATTTAAAGCTGGACACAGTGACTCACTGACCCCCACACTACACACGGTGGGGGCGCACATTCATCTTCTTATGTAATTGTTTAGGCTCTCACGGACACTCCGGCCAGGCCGGGCTCTGCTGATAAACACTGGGCTGAGCCCGCAGGTCACCGAGTAGCTCTGTGCGCTGCACCAGGGCCCAGGCAGCCCCAGAACGGGACCCAAGGGGACCCTGCCTGCTTTTTCCTATCGGTCTCAGTCACTCCCAGTGACCTTCGTCTGGGTTTCTGGGGAATGATAACAGCAGGGAAATGTCATGGAAGTGAAGCAAGGGGTGATGGGGACACATGCCAGCTCAGTGGCCTCTTGGGTTCCTTCTCGCGCTCCAGATAGAGCCTTCACCAAGGCCTCTGCAGAACAAGGAGGACCAGGCAGGTGTTTCTGGTAGACGGGACTGGGGGGCGAGGCGGGTTGAGAGACACACCGGCTGAGCAGACCCAATGGGCATAGGGACCTCTGAGCAAGAGCTGGGAGAAAGGTGGGGTCCTGGGTCCCTAGGAACCCAGAGAGAGAAGCAGGGATGAGGAGGGACTATAGGTCATGGGTGAGGCCCAGTGGCCACGCTGTGTGGCTTCAGGGCGGCAAGACAAAGAGAGGGCTTCTAGAGAGCCAGTGCAGGAGGGAGTTAGGGTTTTCCTTCTGGGTCCTTCTCAAAGCCCTCAGAAGTCAGGCTCTGGAGGAGGAGGATGGAGGGAAGACGCTCCCAGGGGCTTGATCTGCAACAGCAGGGCTTTAGGAAGCAGCCTTTTTCTTCTCCTCTTTCCATCCCCTTCCTTCCAGGCGGCCCCCACCCTTTCCGGCACGCCTGCATGGCTTCGGTTGGAGGGGACCTTGGCATTTTGTTCCCAGCCTGAAGCGTGGGGTTTTGTGAGTTCCAGGAGTCAGGGAAGGCTTCCCCGCCTCTGGCTGGGAGAGGCAGTGAGAGATTGGACGATGGGTCTCCTGTTTGCTGCCTTTGGGCTTCTAAGCTGCCGCTTCTGTCTGGGGGGAGCTGAGGGGCGGCCACAGCCCTCCGTGGATGTGTGACTGTTGTGGACAGGCTGGGAGAGGGCGAAGCCTGCGTGGCACATTGATTCAGGCTTTTGTTCCACTCCCTGTGACGAGGGTGAGACATGCTGGGGTCACAGCAGAATTCCAAGTGACAGAGGGCTCTGGGTTGTTGGTGACCTGTTCCTACCTGGAGGAATAGCGAGGCAGTGGCCACCTGGCTATTTGAGAGGCAAGAAGGGAGGGGTCCAGGGGCCTCCAATGACTTGCTCTCCATTATGGTTTGGTGAAGGGAGACTGCTCTGTAGCCCTGAATGAGAGTAATTCAGTTCTCTCTTGGCACTGTTGAGTCAAGAGGTTGGGGCATTTATCTGGTGTAGTGATCAATCATACAAACCCTTTCTCTTCCTTCCACTGCCTGCTTTTGCAAACACACACTCAGATCAACAAACTGGGAAACAAAAGACAAGTGAAAAAAAAAATAGCCAAGAATAGAAATTGTCTTCATAGGACCCCTCCCCCAACTTTTACCTGCCACTCTCTCCAGCCCCCGCTTTCCACATTAAGGGAATTATACTGAAAGCTGGAGTTTTCATTGAAGGAAGCCTGAGTCTGCTCTGCAATGGCTTCGTGAGAGGGTTAGGAATAGGAAATTTCCAGGGAACACCAACTTGGTGGGATGGAGACCATTCTTTGTCTCTCACTGGGAGAGGGGGGAGGAGGCAGGGGTGTGAGTGTGGGGCTACACACCCCGAGCCCAGGAAGGGACCCTTGAACAAATGGGAGTCCCTGCCCTTGACTTTGGCTCTCTGGTTCCATTCATTTCTGCTATTTTGTAAAATGTTTTGAAAGCACAGTTTATAATTTTGAAGTACTTTATATTTTCAAATGCTGAGTAAATCCTGGTGGCCTTCTTCTTGTAATAGCTCTGGTTGCGGGAATGAAGGATCTATGTAAGGAGGCTGTTATTACTTAAAATAACTGAAAGTAGTCAAGAAACATTTTATATGAGTATCAAATCCCTTCAATATGCCATGGGTCCCTAAGAAGTCCTATGGTGGGGTCATGAACTTCTAGGAATCACATGTCTTCATCCATCACTAGACAATCAGTTTTAACGGTTTTGATGCTTGTAAATCCAGTCTCTCCCCTAAGTGATGATGCCCTTGGGGCAGCCCGTACTAAGAGTTGTTCATTATTGCCATGCCTGGATGCTTCCCGTTTGTTCTCTCTCTCAGTCCTTCCACCCTATCTCCCCTCTCTGGACTCAGGTTGGTGTCTTTCCTTGTTGTACAGGTGAGGACAGTGAGACTGAGTCTGGGTAATCAGTCCAGTATAATCAGAACAAAGGGGTAGGACTTAAGAAGGGTCAATGCCGGGATTTGAGCCCAAGCTAGGCTGACTTGGAATGCTTTGCTCTTTCCATCACACCTTGCCATCTTTCTATGGCTTTGGTTCCTATCGTAAAGGTCACAAACACAAAATATTCCATCTTTTCAGGTCAGGTGTGCCAAAATTCCAGGTTTGGCATTGGACCCTTGGACTCTGTGAATGCCTTCGAGGTGAAGCCTGTGGTTTGCATCTATGCCCCCCTGCCTCTCACAGCTGTGTGCTAAGTTGGGTTGATGGGGCAGGTGGCACAGACGGTGGATAATTGATTTTCTTCTTATGAATATTCATTTGAGGTTACTTCTCCATCTGCTCGCCTTCTGCAATTTCAAAATGGCCACTGACTCCGGAACAAGAGCATGCCTGTCCCTCTCCTTCTAGGTCACCCCTCATGCCACCGGAGGAACAGGGCTGAGCCAATTTTGGATGGCCAGAACAGAGAGTGCCGGGTGAACTCTCTGGGCTTGGGGCTTTTCCAGTGTGCATATCCTTAATTGTATTGAGCTCTTTGGAGCCATCCGATGAATTGATTCTCAGCATGGCCATCTGCACAGAAATGAGGGCCTGTTGCAAGACCGGGAGGTAGTTACGCCTGAGTTATGTGGCCGAGCCCCGGGGCAGCTCTCGGAAGGGGAGAACTCAGAGGTCGCCACCGATAATAGCCCATGATAAAGAAGAAGAACCATAAAGTGCAAAGTCCTTATTAGTTTTGATGGATCTGGCTCAAATAAAACATTCTAGTCCCTTGTGTAAAACCCAGGCTAAGTACCAAATAAAAATGTCTCTTTGGGCCCTTAGGAACAGACTCTTGGGGGATGGAAAATTTGGTGACTCTCTTGCTACGGTTCAAGGGATCAAAATTGACTAAGTTTGTGTTGAAGCCATGTCTTTGCCTCAGAAGAGGCTGTTTAAATGGTATTTTGTCAACAAAGACTGAATATTGAGTGCCTCTCATCAATGAAATGTAATTGATATTCCTAATAATGAGCCTTCAAGAGGGAAATACATGAAATGGCCCCTTATATCATTACATCATGTTCACTGATGTTTTAATATAAAATGTATGTCATAGATCCAATTCTGGAGACAATTACAATGTGTGTTTCCTCCCTGACCCCCACCAAACCACTAAGCAATTCTCAGATATCAGCTGGGCGTCCTACAATTCAACTCAATTCTGGAATTATCTACCTGGAGATAATGTCAGATCCCCCAGGTCAAAGTCTCAGTTGTTCACTCCAGATGCCAATCTCAGGTCCAGGTTGTCACCTGTGCATTTGATCCCCTCCTTGGGTTTGATTATTGTGCTAAGGTAGCTCGTGGGACTCAGAAGACCATGTACTTACTAGATTTTCAGTTTATTACAAAGGATATAAGGATGCAAATGAACAGCCAGGGGAAGACATATGTAGGAGGGTCTCTGTCCTTATGGAGTTTGGGGCCCCACATGAAGGCACATGGGAGCATTCAGGCTCACCAACCTGCAAGTTCATTGGACCTTGTCCATTTTGGACCTTGTCCTTTTTGGGGGGGGGGGGTTATGGAGGCTTCATTCCACAGCCAAATGATTGGCCATTGGTGATTGAGTCAGCCAATCAGCAGGGGAGAATAAGAGTCCTAACCATTGCAGATTGGCTCCCCTGGTAATCACCCCCATCCTGAGTTCCCAAAGTCCCCTCAGTCATGGTGGAAAGGGGTTTGTTGTGAATCACAAGACACCCATTTACCTTTATGGCTCTGAAGGGATTTCAAGAACTGGGGACCAAAGACAAAATATTATAACAAAAGATGGTTCCACCGCTCTTGCTCAGGAAATTCCAAGTGTTTTGGGACTGTGAGCGAGGAGGCATAGACAAAGACCAAACTGTACATTAATTATCAATCACAATCTCGCAGGATGGTACACATTCTTTGAGAATTGTTAGGCCTTACATTGTATTTAGGAATGTTCTTAGTATTGACATAATTCGTACAGTTCTGACCATGGTGGATAACGTGCAGCTTCCGCTACATTTCCCAGTCAATATTCATTCATTTGTTCCTCGTTTACAATGACCCCTTTCATTGTTTCTTTACAATTAAGAAGGAGTTGCCCTGTGCCTGGCACAGGGTAAACAATCAGTAACATATAGAAGTTGGCATTATGTAAAAAGAGAGCATGAGTTGAGCATGAGTCTTAGGCACTGTGATATGTGATAAACGTAGACGATCGGGAGTCCTGGGTAAGACAGCTGGTGCTGGGGAGGAATATGTCTAGTGGGGGCAAAGGCCAGGAGACCAAGCAGTGAATGCCTCAGAGAGAGAGAGAGAGCCCGTGGAGGCACTTCCCACACGTGAGGAGCTCAGGGAATGTGAGGGATAAATGGATATTATCTAGGCAAAGGGGAGGGCTGACTGAGGGTGAGAAAGAGAGCATTGGATTCCAAAAGGGTGACTGCCCTCCTGGAAAGAGACTACTGCCCTTTGTTTGGAATCGACCCCTTTCTTGACAGGAGTCCTCTGTGTGCACTTTTGATCCACACCAGTGGTTCTCAACTGGATTTTGCTGCGCCTGCCACCTGCTCCCACTCCCCTCCCCCCATCCCCAGAGACATTTGGCAATGTTTGGAGACATTTTTGGTTGTCACAGTTGGAGGGGTGGGGGAGTGCTACTGACATCTAGTGGGTACCGGCCAGGGATAGTGTTAAACATCCTACCCTTACACAGGACAGCCCTCCAACAAAGGGTTCTCAGGCCCCAAATGTCAATATTGCAGCTCCTGAAAATGGCGGTCGAAGTCTCTGCACTAATTCTCTGCCTCTTAAATCCCTGCAAGAGCACTTTTATAAGGAGGAGTTACATTGAGGTACCTGCCCAGAGCCCTTCCTTGGGTCCACCCTGCTAGATGCTGGGAGTGGGATTTCCTCTCTGTCATTTGTGTTCCTCTCTGTACTAATATAAAACACTTGGCTAATAACTGTAAAATGAATTGAAGTACAAGACGCAGCCTTATAATGGCATTTTAACGAATGATCACTTGAAGAGTTTGCGTAAAATGGAGATAGTAATATCACATTAGGTGGTTGTGACTAAGAAAGGAAATAACGTATGTGGAGTGTTTACATGGAATACTCCCAGAGTGCTCCTTCTTCTCATTTTTGTTAGGATGTGATGGCTTCTTTGATGTGTCAACTTGGCTAGGCTCTAGTATCCCATTATGCAAATGTTGATCTAGATCTTTCTAAGGGCGCCTGGCGACTCTTGCTCTTGGGGTTGTGAGTTTGAGTCCCAGGTTGGGACATTATTTAACAAATAAAGAAACAAACAAACATTGATCCAGGTCTTTCTCTCTCTCTCTTTTAAAGTTTATTTATTTATTGTTGAGAGAGGGGGAGAAAGAGAGAGAGAGAGAGAGAGAGAGAGAGAGAATATGCACTCACACAACTTAGGGAGGGGCAGAGAGAGAGAGAATCCCAAGCAGGCTATTCACTGCCAGCACAGAGCTGGACATGGGGCTTGAATTCACAGACTGTGAGATCACGACCTGAGCTGAGATCAGGAGTCTACACTTAACCGACTGAGTCACCCAGGCGTCCCTAGGTATTTCTGTGAAGGTATCATGCAGATCTAGTTAATGCCCCTAATCTGGTGACTTTAAGTAACGGAGATTCTGCTGGATCACTTGGGTGGGCCTGACTGAATGATGTCGAAGGCCTTAAAAGCAGGGCTGAGGCTTCCCTGGGAGGGAAGCAGGGTCTCTTCCCTTGGATGACAGCTCCAGCCTGTGCCTGTGAGTTTTAGCCCACAAGAGAGTTTTCTTTCTGACTCCCTGCCTGCCTTAGGGATATCAGGCATGCTCAACCAGCCCGCACAATTGCACAGGTAATTCCTTGTAATAAATCTCCTAATACATGTAGCTTTTAGAGGTTCTGCTTCTCTGGTGGAACTTCACTGAGATGATTAGTATTTGTAGTATTTTATGTCCACCTGGTAGGAGGTATTTCAAGATGTTCAAAACAGATTTAAAGGCAGTTTCTTGGGCACCTGGGTGGCTCACTCAGTTAAGTGTCGTGTCCAACTTCGGCTCAGGTCATGATCTCTCGGTTCGTGAGTTTGAGCCCATGTCGGGCTCTCTGCTGCCAGCGTGGAGCCCACATCAGATCCTCTGTCCCCCTCTTTCTCTGCCCTTCCGCCACTGGAGCCATCTGTCTCAAAAATAAACGTTAAAAAATAATAAAAAAATTAAAAGTGTCTGCTCAAATCCCTGTCCCTTCCCATTTCTGAGTCGACAGATGATTGTCACAGAACCCTCAGAATCAAATGAAAGATTTTTTAGTCAGTCTCTCAGAGTTGAGGCTGAGAGGTAGTTTAGATATGGAATTGGCCTGGACATGATCTCTACCCTGTATAACTTGCAATCCAAAAGTAGGCTTGAGGGAAAACATACTTAGCTTTATGTATAGTTGAGCTTCCTATTGAGGGCGAATTCCAAGGTGAAGTGCATATGTGTTGGACTGGGTGGTGATGGGGCAGATGCAAATTATAGTGACTCTTTCCTACCTGAAAATGGAAATGAAGGGATGCTGAGGAAGGGCTGGGTGAGGAGAGGGGCTTGTCCAGGGGTCTGCCAAGGCTGCAGAGGTGGCAGCGAGGAGAGAAGAAGCTGCCTGTGCTAGAGAACTTCGTGGGAAAGAATAAAAAAGTATCCAGGGGATTTTATTGTATTTTTTTGAAGTTTCTTAAATTTATTTGAGTAATCTCTATACCCAACGCGGGGCTTGAACTCATGACCCCAGGGAAGAGTCACATGCTCTTCCGACTGAGCCAGCCAGGTGCCCCTATCCAGGGGATTTTAAAGTCAGTTTTCCTGTGCTGTGAGAATATAGACCTTCTTCCCTTCCTCCCCATGAAATCTTCAATGAAGTATTTATTCATTTGTATTAATGAATTATGAAGTTCGATCAATTTCTGCGATGTGTTAAAGTGCTGTAAGAGGAGCAGAAGTCATAATGGAGGTTCCATGTAGGGTGTGGCCACCCTGTGTAGCTTAGAGAACTGCTGAGGATGCACATAATCTAGAACCATGAAAGATGCACGTTTTCTAGTTTCCTTGCAGCAGATAAAAAGTGTGTCAATTATGATAAAGTGGCTCATCAAGGCATTTTTCATATATTTATTGCCTGTCTGTCGGGGGTGCTGTGCTAGGTACCAGGCATATGTCTGAGAACAAGTCTGCCATGGGAGTTTGATCTGGGTTGGGGGGCATGATACAGATAAACAAAAGGTAATTATAATATAATGTGGGATGAAAAAGCAAGTGAGAAGTTGCTAGGGGAGTCTGTGACAGGGTACAATCTAAACCAGGAGGGGGGGAGATGGGGGCTTTGTGGGGGAAGTGACACCTCATCTAATCCAGAGAATGAGTAGGAAGTGAGAGGGAGCAAAATATGACCCCCAAATGTGCCACTTTGGCATGCCAGTTGTTTTGAGCTAAAGGCAATCAAGATCCAGCAGGCTCAAGAAAAACTTTTATTTTTTCCTTAACTACCTAATATATATATTATATATATATATTATAAATATATATATATATATATTTATAAAGGCTGGCCCAGAAAGAGAACTATTACCAAAGATGACATTTTATCGGAAAGACCTGTCTGTGTGGCAGGGCAAACAGCTAATTGCTAAACATCTGATCTTCTTATTGTCCTGTGAATTACTCTCCTCCTCTTTGAGGACCCAGGCCCCTATCCCATTCCTTCGCACAGGATGGCATTGAACCCTGAACTGCCTGCCTTGTCCCTGGGTCTCATATTTTTTATGGGGCTCCTGTACATATGTAATTAAGTTTGTTTTTCTTCTGTTAATCTGTCTTATGCCAATTTAATTAATAGACCAGCCAAAAGAACCTAAAAGGCTAGAGAAAAAATTGTTTTTTCCTTCCCTACAGAGGTAAGAAGATAAAGAGCTAGAGACAGGTGATTTATGCTCTTAGCCCAGCAAGCAATTTGTTGAAGAGATGCCACGTTTCTTGTAACCACTCTTCTTTTTTTTTTTTTTTTTTTTTACAAATAGTTTATTGTCAAATTAGTTTCCACATAACACTCAGTGCTCATCCCCACAAGTGTCCTCCTCCATGCCCATCCCCCCTCCCCCCCACATCCATCAGTCCTCAGTTTTTGTCAGCATTCAAGAGTCTCTCATGGTTTGCCTCTCTCCCTTTCCCCCACCATTTCCGCCCTTCTTCTCCCCCTTGTGCCTCCGTCAAGTTCCTCCTAATCCTCCTATACGTGCAAACATATGGTATTTGTCCTTCTCTGCCTGACTTATTTCGCTCAGCATAACACCCTCAAGGTCCATCCATGTTGCTACACATGGCCAGATGTCATTGTTTCTCATTGCCATGTAGTATTCCATGGTATAGATAAACCACATCTTCTGGATCCATTCATCTGTTGATGGACACTTAGGCTCTTTCCATGTTTTAGCTATTGTGGAGAGTGCTGCTATGAACATTGGGGTACATGTGCTCCTATGCCTCAGCATTTCTGTATCCCTTGGGTAAATTCCTAGCAGTGCTATTGCTGGGTCCTAGGGGAGTTCTATTGTTAGTTTCCTGAGGAACCTCCACACTGTTTTCCAGAGGGGCTGTACCAGTTTACATTCCCACCAACAGTGCAGGAGGGTGCCCATTTCTCCACATCCTCGCCAGCATCTAGAGTTCTCTGTTTTGCTCATTTTAGCCACTCTGACTGGCATGAGGTGGTATCTCAGTGTGGTTTTGATTTGTATTTCCCTGATGAGGAGGGATGCTGAGCATCGTTTCATGTGTCTGTTGGCCACCTGGATGTCCTCTTTGGAGAAGTGTCTGTTCATATCTTCTGCCCATTTCTTCACTGGGTTGTTTGTTTTTTGGGCGTGTAGTTTGGTGAGTTCCTTATAGATTCTGGATATTAACCCTTTATCTGATATGTCATTGGCAACTATCTGTTCCCATTCCGTTGGTTGCCTATTAATTTTCTGGGTGGTTTCCTTGGCTGTGCAGAAGCTTTTAATCTTGATGAGGTCCCAACAGTTTATTTTTGCTCTTGATTCCCTTGCTTTTGGGGATGTGTCAAGTAAGAAGTTGCTGCAGTGGAGGTCAAGGAGGTTGTTTCCTGCTTTCTCCTCTAGGGTGTTGATCGTTTCCTGTCTCACGTTCAGGTCCTTTATCCATTTTGAGTTTATTTTTGTGCATGGTGTGAGAAAATGATCTAGTTTCATTCTTCTGCATGTTGCTGTCCAGTTCTCCCAACACCATCTGTTAAAAAGGCTGTCTTTTTTCCATTGGATATTCTTTCCTGCTTTGTCAAAGATCAGTTGGCTGTATACTTTTGGGTCCACTTCTGAGTTCTCAATTCTGTTCCATTGGTCTATGTGTCTGTTTTTGTGCCAATACCATACTGTCTTGATGATGACAGCTTTGTAGTAGAGGCTAAAGTCTGGGATGGTGATACCTCCCGTTTTGGTTTTATTTTTCAGTATTACTTTGGCTATTCGGGGTCTTTTGTGGTTCCATACAAATTTTTGGATAGTTTGTTCTAGTTTTGAGAAGTATGCTGGTGCAATTTTGATTGGAATTGCATTGAATGTGTAGAGTGCTTTAGGTAGTAATGACATCTTAACTATATTTATTCTTCCTATCCATGAGCATGGAATGTTTTTCCATTTCTTTGTGTCTTCTTCAATTTCCTTCATAAGTTTTCTATAGTTTTCATCATACAGATCTCTTGTATCCTTGGTTAGGTTTATTCCGAGGTATTTTATGGTTTTTTGTGCAATTGTGAATGGGATCAGTTTCTTGATTTCTCTTTCTGTTGCTTCATTGTTGGTGTATAGAAATGCCACCGATTTCTGTACGTTGATTTTGTACCCTGCAACTTGGCTGAATTCTTGGATCAGTTCTAGTAGGCTTCTGGTGGAGTCTGTCGGGTTTTCGATGTAGAGTATCATGTCATCTGCGAAGAGTGAAAGTTTGACTTCCTCTTTGCCAATTCTGATGCTTTTGATTTCCTTTTGTTGTCTGATGGCTGATGCTAGGACTTCCAGCACTATGTTAAACAACAGTTTGTAACCACTCTTCTATTTTGATTCTTTCTTGGGAGTTCCAAATGGACATCATATCTTGACATGAAATGGAAACGTAATTGAGGCTAAGCCTCTTGAACTATTTTCTAACAGAAAATCATCCACTGTGAAAACCTTTAAAGAAGAGAAACAGTCGAGTCTGACTGGTTTTCTGGTTGTCCTGAACTGAAAGGTCGAGGGTGGTACCTTAGAAGTTAAGAAAATTATAAAGGGAACAAACATGGCACAAACATGGACAAGTCTCACGATAACAGAATTTAGACAAGACCCTGAAAGCCTGAGATAGACAGTTTAAGGATAAATACAAGCAAAGCCTGTATAGAATCTATTTTACGGAACTTTTATTCTCTAAAATATAGCACAGGCTGAGATTACAGAAATGTTCAAGACCTTGGATGGATTAATGTACGATGGATTCATAGTGGGCTGCTAAGGGAATGGAATAAATCACATTATCGCCAGGTTTTGACACCATGGAAGATTTAAATTACCTCTATGATATGACCAGAAGGGAATGCTGGAAGATATGGATCATGAGACCCCCAATGGCAATGGTATGGCTCTTCCCTCAAGTGGGTGTCCTAAACCATACACATTAAACAGTACACATCTAATAATATTTTTATTTGTACAATTTCTCTCTCTTTTTTCTGGAGGAGAGACTTATAGCCACAGAGCCTCTGACTAATTGCAGACAATGAACTACTTATATGTTACCTGTCTCTCTACCCATTTCCACCTGTCATACTTCACCCATATGTCCTCTGTTGGATTTCTCTCTCATTGCTTCCGTTCATTAGACCTTGGTTCCACACAGCTGGCATTTTAAAAAAATCACCAGTGTCTACTAATTTATTTCTTCCTGAACTCTGAAATCGAGTCTCAAGTTCACCAGGGTGGGAGTTAGTGAGAGAGTCAGCCAAAGTGAAAGACATTAGCTCATCATTTGATATGACCCCTGGTTGAACTGATTTGTAAGTGGAAGTCTCTTTGGTTGATTACAGGAGGACATGGAGAATAATCCTCTAGAAAGGACTATGGAAAAGAATTCCAGCAGAGCAAAAAAAGGGCCTTTGTGCTACCTTTTTGTAAAAATTAAGATTTTACTTTTTTAGAGCAGCTTAAGGTTCACATGCCTGCTTTCTTACACAAGTGGAATCAAGAACCAGTTATTTAGATAACTCTTGTTTCCAGTTAGTTTCCGCGAGTTTGTGTTCCGTTGAGTTCCCTTAGTTTGTGTGTTTAGAGTATATTTTTTGTCAGCATTTTCAGGATTGTTGACACAGTTTCCTACATCACTTTCCACTGTGCAAAGTCTATGCCCTAATTTGATGAGTTATAAAGAAAGGCAGAAGAATTGTCAAGGAGTGGTGGTGAGGGTGATCTTGGGGATCTAGCCGGGATGTCCTTGAACTTCTTTCTCTAACCTGTTCCTGGCCCCTCTCTGCTGGGATGGGCTTAGGCTTGGTGGCCCTCATCTACCTTCAGAACCATAGCGATGCCCTACTGTCTGCCGGCCATCTCCCAGGGTACCCAGCAGATTTGTCTGACTGGGGCTGTGTCCTAGTACTGGCTCCTTAAGTTGTGGAACTTTCATTTGAATGTGGAGTGGATCCTTGGTCAGAAGGGTAGGCAGTTGGGATGGAATGGGATTCCTGGTTAAGGGGTGGCCTTTTAGCATTGGCTGTATCTGGTAAGACACCAAGTGTCTACCTTTCAAAGTGAGGTAAAAAAGTTCCTTTGATGGAGCAGGGGGAGGCAGTGACTACTGCTTCCTTAATATTCTTTGATTCTAAGGTTCAAATGACAACTTATTATTATTCTACATAATCTCCAAACAGATTTGTTTTTGTCATTACGTGGGTTGAGTAAAATATAAATTTTCTTCAAATTTCCTTTTTCCTGAAAGCTTGTGTCTTACCTGATTGCTCTATCAACTAAATTCTCCTCTTCTTAATTACTCCCCCCAACTGTTTCCCATTTATTTAATAGGTTAAAGAAAAATCACAAAATTAAATAGGATCATTGTAATATGTGAAACAATACAAAGGTGTATATAAAATAGCTAGTAACAGCGATCTAGTACACAGTCTCCTTAAATCCTATTCTTATGAAATCACCAGTGTGAAAAGCCTGTTGTAGATACTCTTTACTGTCTTTCTTCATGCTCCCTCAAGCCTATACAAACATATCTGACATGTGTAGGTTTTTTTCCCCCTAAACATGAGCTCTTACTATCTAATATCCTTTACCATACATTTCCTTGCTAAACAAACACCATGAGTATCCATCTGGGTGAGCAGATGTTTTTAACCTTGCTATGTTCAATATAGTAGCCATTGGCAATGTGTGGCTTTGATCACTTTAAAATGGCTGGTCCAGATTTCTAGGGCTTGGTATGAAAATAAGAAGAATGTAAACTACCTTGTTAATAGTTTTTATGTTGATCACATGTTGAAATGACAATATTTTGGGGGCACCTGCATGGCTCAGTTGGTTAAGCAGCTGACTCTTGATTTCAGCTCAGGTCATGATCTCATGATTCATGAGTTTGAGCCCTGCATTGAATCTCTGCTTGGGATTCTCTGCCCCTTCCCTGCTCACACACTGCATGTTTTCACTTTCTCTTTCAAAAATAAATACACAAATATTAAAAAAAAGAAATTACAATATTTTGGATATATTGAATCAAATAACATATGTTACTAGAATCAATTTCACTTATTTCCTTTTAATTTTTCTTGAAGTAAACTTTACCTCCAACATGGGGCTTGAATTCATGACTCCAAAACCAAGAGTCTCATGCTCTGCCAACTGAGCCAGCCAGACACGCCTATTTCCTTTACTTTTAAAAGTTGTGGCTATCAGAAGATTAAAAACTTCTTCCATTATGTTTGTACTGGACAACACTGCTCTAACCTGTTCTTTAAAAAATTGTTTTTTCAAAGTTTATTTTTGAGAGAGAGAGGCAGAACGTGAGTGGGAGAGGGGCAGAGAGAGGGAGACACAGAATTTGAAACAGGGTCCAGGTTCTGAGCTGTCAGCACAGAGCCCGATGTGGGGCTCGAAATCACAAACTGTGAGATCATGACCTGAGCCAAAGTCGGACACTTAACTGACTGAACCATCCAGGTGCCCCTAACTCATTATTTTAATAGGAAATTATATTCCAAAGGACTTCATGTAAGCTTTAGTAAGTTGGTGACCTATATCTGTAAAAAAGTATTTTGTTTGAAAGTCTTTCCATGAAGAACTCTTTATCTAACCATTATAATCTAAAAACATGGCCATTTTTTTCTTGAAAACTATGCTAAAACAGTCATACCTAATGCAAAGTACACATTCTAATAGGATGCTGAGCTACCAGCAAAATTACCAAACTACACCTGTTATACCAGCAAGTCCCCCTGTCTTATTCTCCTTGAATAGCTATCATATATGCAAATAGTTTTACAGAATTACATAGATTCGGCACTGAGGCTGGAGGCAGTGGACGTGATAGAGAAGGTAGAACTTGGAAGGCTTCAGGGAAGTTTAAATTTGAGGTAGAGTTTGCTAATGAGATGCATGCGGTGTTGTAATTTGGAAAAATATTCTAAGAGGGACAATAGCCAGAAAGCCTGACTGATAAGCTATGCAGAACCTGTAGCATTTTCCTTTTATAGAGAATGAACCTTATTTAAATCAGAAGACCTTGGTTGGAATTTGGACCCAGCCATTAAAAGCTATGAGATCTTGGATAAGTCACTTAGCTTTTCTGGGCCTTGGATTTCTCTCTGAAATGAGGTGAAATGACTCCCCATATAGTACCCTTTTCTTCCATGCCATGATGTTTCTCAAATTGATGGAAGGATCTGATGATTTGAAATGAATAAATTGTCATTAAGATTTTTAAATTAAAAATAAAGTCTGTTTTATAAATATGCAACCGTAATAATGTCATATATATGTACTATTTTATATATATGTACTATACTATACATATATAAAAATATATATAGTACATATATAATATGTATTATATATATAATATATATTATAGTCCATATATATATATAATATATATTATTGTCCATATATATATATATAATATAGAACTAGGCTATAGAACTGTGTTCCTAGTTTTCCAATTTTTCTTTATTTTGTGATCATGGTTACAGATGACTTGGGTTTACTCATCATTGTACTATTAGTGGGTAGAGACAGGTCTAAATTCTCAGTCCTGTCCTTAATTTGGTTCCCTGTTCTTTATAATAAACCACTGTGCTGTTTTCTAATAACTCGAAACCTTCTTCATATATTTCAGCGACTAAATTCTTCCAAGAAGAAATATCTGGAGGATGTATATTTTGGAGTGGAAAATCTGGGGGATATATATCTTGGACATAAAGTTTGGCTATACTATAGGAAAATATTTATAAGTAGGAACAGTAGAACATGGCTCTATTCTGCTAATGACTATTACAGAAGGTCTCACATGCATTGGAAGGAACCTTCTTTGGGGGATTCTGGCTGCCTCTGTGCAGTGGTCTTCACTCTACAGCTCCAGGGTACCAGGGTATATCTGTAGATATTTGTGATTGAGGAAAAGAGAGGTGCTCCATAGCCAATGGAAAGCATCAGTGTAGTGATTCCTGCATTGGGTTTGGCTGACTGTCCAGGGTTATGCCCTTGTTGCAAAGCCTTTGTCAGTCACTGGATAGGTTTGGATGACTTCCACCAAACAGGCCAGGCAAATTTCAAGGCTTCACATTGAGCTTCCTAGGGAGAAATGAAAGAGCAGAGGGAGGGGGGGAGGGAGATCAGAGATTCTGGTTAGGGCAATAGGCGTGTGTGTGTGTGTGTGTGTGTGTGTGTGTGTGTGTGTCCAGAAATGCTCAGATTACTCTCAGATACCAGGCAAAGGTCACCCTGCTCTTTTAGGTTATCTCCTAAAGTCCATTAAATCCTCCAAAAAGAAATTGATCTATTGTAACTCTGATAGTTCTGAGGCGGACTGTACTTTCCCAAAGTTCCACATTATTCATTTCCAGAAAGTAATTTTAGTTGATTACCTTGTGGTCTTTTTGATTGAGGCATTTTATAAAATAGGAGAAATTTGAAAGGGTTGGCTCACCATCAAAATATATCCCTTCTGAATGCTCTTAAGGGCAGTGCAACTGCCAATTTGGGGTGGAAAATTGTTGGAGTTTCCGTCCCTGGAGGTTTTTAATGGAGCGTGAGACAACTGTCTTTCTTGGTTCCTTTAGTTGGATGCCTGCCTTGGACAGGTGTATCAGATGACCTTGTGATCCCTTCAAGTATTGGCATGTTATGATTGGGTAGATTCATGAGATTATATTAGGTTCAGGATTTTACCCATCTGCTTTATTATTTGGCCCAGTGTCCCTTAATCTTGTCTCTCCTAGCAGATTTTAAATTGTTTGAACGCTGGGGTGATGCCTGTGTTTCTTTCATGCTCCCCATGGAAAAGAAAGAGCATGGGGGTAACTTATGGAAAAAGGTTCTGGATGAGACAGTGCCCAGGGAGGTAAGAGAAAGGTCCCAGGTGAAAGGTTGACAATTAATGAGAAGAACATACCACATCTTCTGAGGTTGGAGGGAAGGTATCAAAACTGATATGGATGTAAATACATTAATAGATAATCATGAAAAAGATGAGGGAGATTCCATTTTATTTTATTTAAAAAAAATTTTTTAAATGTTTATTTCTGAAAGAGAGAGAGAGACAGAGTGAGCAGAGGAGAGGCAGAGAGACAGGGAGACACAGAAACTGAAGCAGACTCCAGGCTCTGAGCTGTCAGCACAGAGCTTGACGCAGGGCTTGAACCTACAAACTGTGAGATCATGACCTGAGCTGAAGTCTGGTGCTTAACCAACTGAGCCATCCAGGTACCCTGAGAGATTCATTTATAATTTCAGTT
This sequence comes from Hyaena hyaena, assembly GCF_003009895.1. Classification (NCBI taxonomy): domain Eukaryota; kingdom Metazoa; phylum Chordata; class Mammalia; order Carnivora; family Hyaenidae; genus Hyaena; species Hyaena hyaena. The sequence goes on along the minus strand of NW_024081719.1, from coordinate 183,900 downwards.
TCATTGATGAAACACGAGGAAAGATCATCCACAGAAAGAAAGAAATTTAAGGGATACAAACAGAATAATAAACATTTGGTATAATTACTGTGGAGAATGTAAAAGTGTGCTGACCAAGGACAAGCCAAAAGTTTAATGGGTGGTGCCAGAGGCTCAAATAAAATTTTAATCCATGAACGTGTAGTGGAGCCAACTCTGAGGATGTCCTGGTTTTTGTCAGCAGTGTGCAGCTGATGGTGGGTATAGGGAGAGAGAAGGGGGACTGGAGCATTGATTCAAGGTTGAGATTTTCCTGAGCGATGTAAGAGACAGAGAGATGCGAGGTAATCAAGGTTAGCAGACAGAAGAGTTCAGATAACCTCTCTGAGGGTGTAGAATTGTCAGGGAATAAAAAGCATTGCTGATTGAAAAAAAATGGGGAAGCCAAGAAACTGGAACATTCTGTGAGGCCAGAAATTAAGCAAAGTGGAAGGAAAAAGGAAGTGTGAAAATTCAGAGGGTAGGCAAATGTGGCCAAAGAGTAGAATATTAGAATTCTAGAATTGTGGGTGATGACAAAACCGAGAGCATAGTGAGGATGGGTTATCCAAATGCAGGGCAGTAACTTAGTAGAGTTAGGGAGAGCCATGAACTTCAAGATCACATTGTTGGGATTATCAGACGAGAGGTCTATCTGCATGGACATGCTTGTTTCCTAGGATTTGGGTGGGAGTAGGGATGGGAAGGACCATGAGTGAGGCCTCAAAGACCTATGATGTGGGGAATATACAGTCATCTGGGGACCCATAAGAGGGTCTCCTAACCTAGACCTGATGAGCTGATGGACTTCTGGAGGAAGTGATAGTTACATGAGCACCCAAAATCAGTGAGCTTAGCCAAGGTAGGGAGAATTAAAGCAGGGAAAAAGGTATGGCTATCCCAGGTAGAGGGAAGTAGAATGTTAAGTGAATCAATATTTTATAAAGTGTGTAGCTTCATAAAATTAACGATAATCTGGAGATGCAGAATCTATTATTAAATAACATAGTCTATAGCTCGGTAATCTTCTCCACTTACAGCAGCCCTTATTTTATTATATTTAACTAAATTTTTTTTTTCTAAACTCAGACTACTGGGGGCTACAATTCACACCCTCACATTCATAACATATGGGAAGGGACGGAGATGAAGTGTTTCTGAGGATCTGTCTACCTGGCATTCGCTAAGACTTAACCCTCCGTCCGCAGATTAATTTTCAACTATAGAATGAGTGCATGACTTATTCTACATGACTGAATTGGGGGAATAAAAGGAAAAAAAAAAAAGACATGGGGCTGACAAAGCAGAGAACAAACCATGGAAGACAGAAAATATACCCAAAGAGCATTTTGACTTGTACCTCGGTAATATGCAAATGAAGGGGCATTATTACTCTGCAAATGTTCACATGCTAAATGTAGATCAACAAAAGGTGAAAGCACTCAGAGAAGAGAGCCAGAATGTCTGCAAGGAAAAAAAGAAATTCAGAAAAGAAGCCAAGTCTATTTCAACCAAGTACCTCAGGTCATAAATTATATCTAAGGAGATTTAGCTAACTGACACGTTGGACTTGGAAACCATGTTCTTTTTTCCACCTTGTTCTCACTGCAAGAAGGGTTTGGATGGGGCACAGGGTGAAGAGCTCAGGCTTTGGACCAAAATGGAGCTGGTCCTGCATCATGACTCTGTGACGCTGCTAATGAGCAGTGCGCCCTTGAGCCTGAGCCCAAGCTTCTCTGAGGCTCCATTTCATCATCAGTGAAAGAAGAAGCAAAAACTTAAGTCAAAGGTGGATGTGAGGATTGGGAATTATGTATGTGGTGTGCTGAGGACAATATGCAATACAGAGGAGGCAGCTCATAAGTGGTAGCTATTAGCTAGAAGTACTGTTGCTACTACTTCTAATATTACTACTTCTATTAGTGCTCTGTCTAATAAATGAATCTTTACAGTCTGTACAATAGAGAAAGTGCTTGCAAGGGGTATTTTTTATGTGTATGCTACACTCAACCAATTCTTGCCTTAATAAAATAATTCCAAATGCAAACGGCACCTTTGCAGTGCTGTGGATGGGATCACACTCCCTCCAGAGGCCAGTACGCATTTGTCAGAGACCTTCTATGTGTGAGTGTGTGTGTATGTGTGAAGAGATGTAAGGGAGATGGGAAGGCAACTGGGAGGCTGGAAGCAGCTCTCTCCCTCTAAATACGCCGTCTAGAAGTATTCTAGCACCAGAGGAATTTTCTTAAGCTGACTTAGAGAAATAAACCCAAATCTTGCGGCCATGTACACACGCTGCTGTGATCCATTTGTCAGAGGGAAGATAGTTACTCTCTTGGCAACAGCCCCAGCTCCTTCCTTGAGCAGGATACCTAGAAGGTGCATCATTTGAATGGTTGGGATAAGAAGGATGACCTGGTGGAAAGGTGGATTCAGTGCTGAGCCTTTTTATAAGATCTGTGTGTTACAGGTCTTGAAGGGCTCCATTGTTCACCTTCCTGACTTGTGTCCAGCTGGACTGAGGACAGTGTCCCTTTCTGTTTTAATTGTGCACCTGTCCTGAGCCAGGTGCCAAGGAGTTGCTGTCTTCCCGCCTGATAAATAAATTAAGTCAAATTTAGACTTGACCATTTACGTGGCTTCTGGCAAATACATTTTCTAGGTGTAGAATCTCTTTTTTGATGTCCCTGGAAATAAGAAAGCCAATTTGACATATTAAAAGAGCTATGTGGAAAAAGGCCATTAGGAAAATACAGCAGGGACCAAGGTGGAATGTAGGAGGTAAAGCAAACATAGGCTTGGTGATTTTAGAAGAGAGAAGCACAAACCCATATGGGGAATTTCTTTTAATAAACATGGTTAAATTTTGAAGAAAGTTACCTGGGAAAGCTGTGGGTCTGCCTTACTTGGAATATCTGAGGATGGACCCTCATCTGCTTGGAATGGGTGAAGGAAGGTGAGCTGCAGGTAAGGAGGTTGATTATATTAATTGCTAATCCCAAATCATGCATTCTGATTCCATATTAAAGAATAGAGCTGCACATTTTATTTATTTATTTATTTATTTATTTATTTATTTATTTATTTATTACAAATAGTTTATTGTCAAGTTGGTTTCCATATAACACCCAGTGCTCATCCCCACACGTGCCCTCCTCCATGCCCATCTCTCCCTTCCCCCCCCACACCCATCAGTCCTCAGTTTGTTCTCAGTATTCAAGAGTCTTTCATGGTTTGCCTCTCTCCCTCTCCCCCACTATTTCCCCGCTTCTTCTCCCCCTTGGTCCTCTGTTAAGTTCCTCCTAATCCTCCTATATGTGCAAACATATGGTATTTGTTCTTCTCTGCCTGACTTATTTCGCTCAGCATAACACCGTCAAGGTCCATCCATGTTGCTACACATGGCCAGATGTCATTCTTTCTCATTGCCAT